>NC_073310.1:42643842-42962143 GCF_027595985.1 Sorex araneus | reverse complement strand
AGAAAGAAAGAAAGAAAGAAAGAAAGAAAGGAAAGAAAGAAAGAAAGAAGGAAGGAAGGAAGGAAGGAAGGAAGGAAGGAAGGAAGAGAGAGAGAAAGGAAGGAAGGAAGGAAGGAAGGAAGGAAGGAAGGAAGGAAGGAAGGAAGGAAGGAAGGAAGGAAGGAAGGAAGGAAGGAAGGAAGGAAGAGAGAGAAAGGAAGGAAGGAAGGAAGGAAGGAAGGAAGGAAGGAAGGAAGGAAGGAAGGAAGGAAGGAAGGAAGGAAGGAAGGAAGAGAGAGAGAAAGAAAGAAAGAAAGAAAGAAAGAAAGAAAGAAAGAAAGAAAGAAAGAAAGAAAGAAAGAAAGAAGGAAGGAAGGAAGAAGGAAGGAAGGAAGGAAGGAAGGAAGGAAGGAAGGAAGGAAGGAAGGAAGGAAGGAAGGAAGGAAGGAAGCAGAAAGCACAGGAATATGTCGTATAGTTTTACATGGTTTTTGGCTGATTGATTGTTTGTTGGGGAGACGTGGGGCCCTCCAGAACTGCTTAGGGTCTACCTCCAGCTCTGTGCTCGGGGAACTGTGCAGTGCCAGGGATCAAACTGACAGGCCACAGGCAAGGCAAACACCTTGAACCCTGTTCCAGCCCTCTAGCCTCTGGTTTTGAATTTAAAGAAATGGAATCATATATGCATATATCTTTTTTTAATTTTTTTTTTTTTGCTTTTTGGGTCACACCCGGCGATGCACAGGGGTTATTCCTGGCTCTGCACTCAGGAATTACCCCTGGAAGTGCTCAGGGGACCATATGGGATGCTGGGAATCGAACCCGGGTCGGCAGAGTGCAAGGCAAACGCCCTACCCGCTATTATATGCATATATCTTTTTAAACATAAATTTTTATCTTTTTTTTTTTTTTTTGCTTTTTTGGGTCACAACCTGGCGATGCACAGGGGTTACTCCTGGCTCTGCACTCAGGAATCACTCCTGGCAGTACTCAGGGGACCATATGGGATGCTGGGAATCGAACCCGGGTCAGCCCTATCCGCTGTACTATTGCTCCAGCCCCAAATCTTTATCTTTTGTGTCAGGTTTCTTCAACCTGAGGTTTAGTTTTTGGTATTTATCAGCACAGAATACAGTATTGTTCTTTTTCTTTTGCTACAGAATATTCCCGGGTAGGACAGCACTGTACTGATGTTGCTGTGGGTGGTTATTTCTGACAGGTTTCTTCCCTTTGAACTCTTAGATACAGTGTTACTGTTATCTGGTGCATGAACTTCTGTCTGACTGGATGGAATTTCTGGGTCTTTAGGATAACAACGTGGTATCTTAAGCTGTAGAATACTGCCAAAGTTTCCTGGTGTGGTCATAGTATTTTATGCTCCCATCGATTTGTTATGGTCCAACAGCCAGCTTTAATTTTCTAAGTCCTTGTGGTTTCATTTTGTTGTGGCTTTGATTTTGGTTTGGGGGACACACCTGGCTGTTCTCAGGACTTATTCCAGGCTCTGTGCAGGGATCATATGGTTCCCTCAGGCCACATGTGGCGCTGGGGCTCAAGCCCTGTGTGGTCACGCAAGGCAAGAACCTTACTCACTGTCCTCCCTGCTGGCCCTTATGGCACAGTGGGTAGGGGCGTTTGCCTTGCACGCGGCTGACCAGGGTTCAATTCCTCCGTTTCTCTCGGAGAGCCTGGCAAGCCACCGAGAGTATCCTGCCCACACGGCAGAGCCTGGCAAGCTACCCATGGCATATTCAATATGCCAAAAACAGTAACAACAAGTCTCACAATGGAGGCATTACTGTGCCTGCACGAGCAAATCGATGAACAAAGAGATGACAGTGATACAGTGATAGTTACAGATATTTTTGAGAAAGGGAAGGGGTATGCCTGGTGGCGCTCAAGAATCATGTCTAACTCTGCTCAGGAAATAGATGCCTTTTGTTTTTAAATGCTGTGGCCTAAAGGGATAATGCAGATTTAGGACCTTGCAGACTTGTGCTAGTGTTTTCTGGCAGCTCTTCCGTCTGCGATCCCCGGCAGCATAAGTGAGTTTTGGCTGACCCACACTCAGATGTGTTTGTGCACTATAAAAAATGGCTGGGTATGACCCACAGACTAGCACAATAAAACAAACAACCCCTCTCCCTGCTCCCGTGGCCCATAAAAATCCATAGTCTTCAATCATACAAATAATAATTAGGCAGAACCATGGAATTAAAGATCCTATTTTCAATAAAAACATAAAATATCAGTAACTGGTTTAATGCCTGCTATATAAGGCAGGAGAGATAGTTCAATGAACTGAACTTTGCATGTGGGAGGCTCAGGTTCAATCCCCGACACCACATGGTCCCTCACTGGAAGTGACCCAGAGCACTGGGCCTGGAGTAGCAATACGAGATGTGGTCCCAGAACAAAACAACAAAATAAACCAAAAACAAAGAAAACAAAATACTATTTCTGGGTAAGATGTGGATCCATACCATGGGCGTGATTCGGTGGCATTGCATTGGCCTTGGCTTTGTGAGGCTCTGGGCTTAATTCTGTCCACTACAGTCTCCCTCAGTCACATAGCCAGGGACAGTCCCTAAGCACCAGTTGGTATGACCTGAAAACAAACCAAAGAACGTATAGATGCAACAAAAATCATTTTTAATTATTTATTTGGTGCTTTTGATGCTTGTTCTGGGTGACACCCAGCAGTGCTGGGAGGGGTGGGTGGGTGGGTGGGTGGGTGACTCCAGTGAAGATGTGAGCAGTGCTGAGGACTGAACTGGGCCTCTTGCATGCCGGGCACTCACCCTGCCTGGGAGATATCTCTCCAGCCCAATGTATTTACTCTTTTGGTTTGGGGGGCCACATCTGATGGTGTTCAGCATTTATTCCTGACTCTGCAAGTAAGGGATCACGTCTTCTTTTTTCTTTTAAATTATTTTTCAAATTATTTTATTAATTAATTTTATTAATTTTATTTTATTAATAGCACAGCAGGTAGGGCATTTGCCTTGTATACGACCGACCCAGGTTCGATTTCTCCATCCCTCTCGGAGAGCCCAGCAAGTTACTGAAAGTATCCCACCTGCACAGCAGAGCCTGGCAAGCTGTCTCACAATGTGAGACAACAAGTCTCACAATGGAGATGTTACTGGTGCCCGCTTAAGCAAATCAATGAACAATGGGATGACAGTGATACAGAATTATTTTATTGAACCACCATGAGATACAGTTACAAAGCTTTCATGTTTGAGATTCAGTCATTCTACGATCAGAACACCCATCCTCCACCAGTACACATTTTCCACCACCAATGTCCCCAATATCCACCCCCTGTCCCATCCCAGTCCTCACTCTGCCCCATGGCAGACAATTTCCTCAATACTCTCTCTCTATTTTTGGGCATTGTGTTTTTCCCGAATTTTCCCACCACCATTCAAACTGCCTGCCAGGGACAGATGCTAAATAATTTATTTCCCATTGCTCATTTGGAATATCATGAGCGTGCGTGCGGCTGTGTGCTTTTGGGATGCTAGGTTGGAGATGGTTGGGTTCCAGAGACATCTCTGTAGGGCACTAATCTATTTTGGGATTCAGTTGGGAGTCTCTGGACCAAGGCTGTTGGTGCGCCAAGATGAAGCCCAGCAGAAGCTCATGGGCGTGACAGCCAGGCCCACAGGAGGGAGCAAGCAGGGAGCCGGGGAGGGACCGTCCAGTTCCTCTGCCGCCATGGGGCCCAGAGATTTAGTCCTGGTACCCACATACCAGGGCCTTGCTTGTGGAAGCTCTTAGGTGCGGGGGTTCCATCTGGAGTAGGTGAGGGATCACTTCTGACAGTGTTGGGGGACTGTATAGATGCTGGGAATTGAACTTAAATTGACCATGTGCAAGGCAAGCACCCTGCTCACTCTACCATCTTTCTGGGCCTAATTTATTTACTTTCTGTTTGTTTGCTTCAGGACATACCAGAAGAACTCAGGGCTTACTCCTGGATCTGTGCTCAGGGAACCATATATGGTGTTGGGGATCAAGCGTTGGTCAGATGCATGCAAGATAAGCACCTTCACCTCTGCACTCTCTCTGGCCCTTTTCCTGTTATTTGTGTGTACTTTTTTTTTTTTTAGTTTTTGGGTCACACCTGGCAAAGCTCAAGGGTTACTCCTGGCTCTGCACTCAGGAATCATTCCTGGTGGTACTCAGGGGACCATATGGGATGCTGGGAATTGAACCCCGGTCGGCCGCTTACAAGGCAAACGCCCTACCCACTGTGCTATCCCTCCAGCCCCTATTTGTGTGTATTTTTATTCCCTCCTCCCCTTACCTTGCCTTCGTTGTCCTTTGCTACTGTGATGACTTTGGGTCACATACATGCCTGGCTATGGTGTGGTGCATGCAGTGCTCTCTGGAGTGGTGCAGCAGGAAGTGGCGCTCACACAGTGCTCACAGAGTCTTGTGCTCCCTCAGTTGTGGTGCCTGCGCATGTGCTACTCAGGACTCACATGATTTTTGTTTGTTTGTTTGTTCATTTTGGGGGCCCCACCTAGTGGGGCTCAGGGCTTACTCCTGGCTCTGGGCTCAGGGATTGCTCTAGCAGAACTCAGGGAACCATGTGGGATTCTGGGGATCAAACCAAGGTTGGCCACAAGCAAGACAACTGCCCTGCTGGACCCTCTCTCCAGACCAGGGCTTGCACTCTTAATCAAGGCTCCCAAGTTCTGGCTGTGGTGCTCACCGGGAGGCCACTGCAGTGCTCACACATATGCTTGTCAGGGTCACACTTCCTGGTCGAGACGCTTACACATCTCGCTAGTGCTTGTGCTTGTCTGTGGGTCATACCCAGCCATGTTTGCAGTGCACACACACATCTGGCCGTGGGTCAGCCAAGAATCACTTGTGCTGCCAGGGTGCCAGGGATCACAGACAGAAGAGCGGCCAGGTGGGGGACACTGAAAATTTGAACTCTTCACCACATGCCTGCAAGGTTCTAAGTATCTGCATTATTCCTTGATATCACAACATTTTTTTAAAAGGTGAAGGGTTGCAAAGCAACAGTGTATCTAGTAGGGCATTTGTCTTGCATACAGCCTACTGGGGTTCGACCCCTGGCATCGGATACAGTCCCCCAAGCTCTCCAGGAGTAACCCCTGAGCTCTACCAGATATGCTCCTCCCAAAAAAATGACTTAATGAATGAAGAAGAGGCAAACTTTACTCTTGTATGTGAAGATGCCAGCACTTCCTAAATTAAAATATGAAATTATGGGACTAAAGAGATAGTACATTGGGTAGGGCACTTGCCTTGCATGAGACCAACCCAGATTCAGTCCCCTAAGCCTACAGGAGTGATCCCTGACTATAAAGCCAGGAATAAACCCTGAGTACTGCCAAGTATAGCAGCCCCCAAAACAACAAAAAAGTGAATTTTTGGGTCTGGAGATAATATAGCAGGTAAGACTTGCACACAGTCAACTCAGGTTCTATCTCTGGCACTGCATATGGTCCCCTGAACATCACTAGGAGTGATCCCTAAGCACACAGGACAGAAATACTCCCTGAGCACCACCGCATTTGTTCCTGAGATAAAAATGTGAATTTAGTATCACTCATTATAAACAGAGTGTTGACATTACCCTGTATAAGTAAAATAAAAAACAAGTTATGAACCCCAGGGGAAATGTTTGTAACCAGGTATTTGCAACAGAGGCTACGGCCCAAATATATAAAGAGTATCTACAAGTCAATGTGAAGAAACAACTCACTGGAAAAATGAACACAATATTAAGACAATTCTCAGAAACTGAAATAGAAATGACTTCATTGTATTTTCTTCTTTTAAGTTTCCTACTTGATTTTTGTTTTGGGACCACCTCAGGCGATGCTCAGGGGTTACTCCTGGATCTACACTCAGGAATCACTCCTGGGGGCTGGAGCGTAGTACAGCAGGTAGGGCATTTGCCTTGCATGTGGCTGACCAGGATTTGATTCCCAGCATCCCACATGGTCCCCGGAGCATTGCCAGGAGTAATTCCTGAGTGCAAAGCGAGGAGTTATCCTTGTGCATCGCCCCATGTGACCTAAAAAGCAAAAAAAAAAAAAAAAAAAAAAAAAGGGAATCATTCCTGGTAGTGCTCAGGAGACCATATGGGATGCCAGGGATCGAACCTGGGTTGGCCATGTGCAAAGCAAATACCCTATCCACTGTACTATCGCTTTGGCCCTAGAAATGACTTAAAACATGTGAGAAAATGCTTCAGTTTATTTATAATAAAATTAGTGCAAATTTAAATCAGTGAAATTCCATTTTTAGGGCTAAGGCGAGAACTCAGGGACTGAGTGTGGTTTTGCATCCAGAAGGCCTGGGTTTGATTCCAACTACTGAAAATAGTCCCCCAGTACCACAAGGAGTGACCCCGAGCACCACCAGGTGTGGTCCAATAACAAACAAAAGTCCCAGTCATCATTTGTAATATCTTAGATTGATCTATTGTTTTGTGGAGGGTCATTGGGTCACACATGGAGATGCTCAATGACTTGTCCTGGCTCTGTGCTCAGAAGTGACCCCTGCTGGGACCATATACTGTGCTGGGGATCAAACTGGGCTCAGCTGCCCTGCAAGAAAAGCACCTAGTCCCTGTGCTATTTTTGAGACCCCTATTTTCTTATATTTACAAAGGCCGGTCTTTGAGAACACTGTTCTGGTGAAGCTGTGGTCTTGTTGGTTGGAGTAAATAGAGGAATCCAGAGATAAGGTCGCATGGGTGGAAAGCAACATTTGTACTAGGCTATTTGTTGCAGCTTTTCTTATAATAGGAAACAATGGTTGTAAGAAACAATCTGAACATTCATTGGAAGAAATCTAGTTACATAAATGATGTTACATCTAGACAAATGAATATGTAGCAGTAAAATAAACATTTAAAATAATGCCTATATTATATAGAAGATCTCTCCAGGAGAGATTAAGTGAAAGGACAACATATATAAAGCAGCGTGTGTGATATGGGAGTCTTTGAGTTAAAAAAGAAATCGAGTATGCTGTCGTTTGCACGGAATCTCTTAAGGACCTGAAAAAATCTAGCAGCCTTTTAATTTTTTTAAATTCTTTTTTTTTTTTTTTTTTTTTTTTGCTTTTTGGGTCACACCCAGCGATGCTCAGGGGTTACTCCTGGCTCTGCACTCAGGAATTACTCCTGGCGGCGCTTGGGGGACCATATGGGATGCCGGGGATCGAACCCGGGTCGGCCGCGTGCAAGGCAAACGCCCTACCCACTGTGCTATCACTCCGGCCCCTTAAATTCTTTTTATATTTTTTATTTTGATTTTTTTAATTTGCCACTGGAAATTCCTTCTTGTCACCAGAGCTGAATGCATGTGTCCCCCTTCCCCCAGTCCCTCAGAAGATAACTGCAGAAGAAGATAAGATCTTTGAGTAGGTGACTAGCTTACCTGACAGGGAGTTGGGCTAATGCTGTCTGCTTATGCACAGACAGGGCTGAGATGGTGAGCAGAGGGAATGCTCAGGAGGCCCCCTCTGACTTACCCAGCAGAAAGCCCCGCCCAAGAACCCCCAGCGGCGGTGGGGGGGGGCGGGGGGACACTCTGATCTTGCTCTTCCAGCCCACAGGACTGTGCTTTAGGTCCCTGAGCACATGTTTATTTTTTTTTTTTTGAGTCACACCTGGCGATGCACAGGGGTCACTCCTGGCTCATGCACTCAGGAATTACCCCTGGAGGTGCTCAGGGGACCATATGGGATGCTGGGATTCAAACCCAGGTCAGCCGCATGCAAGGCAAACGCCCTGCCCGCTGTGCTATCGCTCTAGGCCTGAGCACATGTTTATTTTATATGAGGGACAGAGCAGCCAGACAGGACAGGGTGTGTACGTGGGTGTAGCACAAACAAGGGTCCTGGCTGACAGTGTCTGGGAGAGACATTGATTGCTGAGGTGTGGGGTGGGGAGAGACATCTGTTGTACTATTTGAAAAAAATAAAGTAAGGCCCGAGCAATAGGGCAGCATTTGTCTTGCCCGCAGCTAATCCCGGTTTGATCCCAGGCTCTCCATGTGGACCCCCGAGCAGAGCCAGGAGTGATCCCTGAGTGCCGAACCAGGAGAAAGTCCTGAACACCACCAGGTGTGGCACGCAAACCAAAAATATACGTCGATATAAATAAATTAAATGACAAATGTGAGAGCTGGGAGTGTGCTTCAGTGGTAGAGCGCATGCCTTGTCTGTCTGTGTGAGGCCCTGAGATCAATCCCTGGCACTGCAAAAAAAAAAAAAAAAAGTAAAATTTCAAGTTCGAAAAGTGGGTAGAGATCATGTGGGTAGATTAGTAAAATTTGCAGGGGGATATTTATGTGTTTCTTTTTAAACACAAAGAGGTAGAAAATACAGATTCTAGAGGGAGGTAGAATAACGATGAAAGACAAAACAAGGAATTCCAAGGACAGTGATGGAGCTCACAGATAGGCTTTGTAAGAGGCCCTGGGTCCTATCCCTGGCACCCTCCCCAAAAGGGGAGTCTGACATTTTTCATGTTATACCCTCCTGTACCTTTTGTTTTATTTGGACCATTATAAAAATAATTAACTTTTACCTGGCAAAAGTCACTTGGGCTGAAACAAAAAGAACATCATGCTGAATGGGGAAAAAAAATATTTACACACCATACATCAGGTAAAGGGCTAATAGTCAAGCTTCATAAAGCACTCACTAGCCTCAAAAACAGAACAACGTGGAAAACAGTAACCCCGTCAAAAATTGCCGGGAGGAGATGAATGAACACATCCCTGAGAGGACAAGCGGATGGTCAACAGGAATCTGAAAAGTATACTGTCCATTATTATCAAGGAAATGCAAATGAAATGACCATGAAATATCACCTCACACCAGTGAGAATGCTTATATCAAGAAGATGGGACACACGCCCAGGAGGGGAAAGGTATTTCTCTCTCTCGCCTCTTTCTCTCCGGGGATGAGGGGCGCGGTGTCCGCCATATTAAGACGACCACAGATGGGATTGACAACAGAAACTGCAGCAAAAGGACAAGAGGCTGCTCTTAGGAAGGTGGGAGGCACCGGCCCCTCCCACCGCTGAGATGTGATCCCGGGGGCACACGTGTGCGCCTCTCCGCAGCTGCACGAGCGTGAATCCAGACCCAGCAAAACCTCTTTCGGCATGGGCAACTCCTCGCAGAATGTCTCCAGCCTGAGAACAAACCCGTGGCCCCGTGCCTGCCCAGGAGGGGAAAGGTATTTCTCTCTCTTGCCTCTTTCTCTCCGGGGATGAAGGGCGCGGTGCCCGCCATATTAAGACGACCACAGATTGGGTTTTCAAGCCTGCAATGATCCAATATCTGGAAGAAATCTCCCTGGACTTAGTTGTTAAAGTACAGAAATTCAATAGCGGCCGCGAGACTTCATTTTTCTTCACAATAGGTCTGACTCTAGTGGGGTACTCCTAACAACAATAGTGAGGTTTGTGTTGAAATATTGAATGTAACCAAAGTAAACAGAAAGTAAAATGAAACTTATCAGTTACAAGGCGGGGGGTTGGGGGCGGGATGGGAAGTGTACTGTGTGGGTTTTTTTTTTTTTTTGGTGGTATATGGGCACTGGTGAAGGGATGGTTGTTTCAGCATTGTATAACTGAGACCTAAACCTGAAAGCATTGTAATCTTCCACATGGTGATTTAATAAAATAAAACTTTTATTTAAAAAAAAAAAGAAGATGGGACACAACCATTGTTGGCAGCGATGGAGTGAAAAAAAAGAAAAACTTTTATTCATTGTTGGTGAGAACATCATCTGGTTCAACCTCTACGGAAAACAGATTTTTTTAAAAAGAAGGAATAGTGTTTACATAGGACCCAGTGATTTCAGTTGTTGGCATCTATTCCAAGGACACATTTAATTCAAAAGGTCTGTGCACACCTATGGCTAATTACATTAGGCAGAGTATGGAAACAACCCAACTGCCCAACCACAAAAGGATAAAGAAGTGATAGAAACTTGGGCTGCAGCCATAGTACAGTGAGTAGGGGGCTTGCCTTGCATGCCACCAACCTGGGATCGATCCCCCATATTATATACAGTTCCCTGAGCATTGTCAGGAGTAACTCCTGAGTGCAGAGCCAGGAGTAATCCCTGGGCATCACTGGGTATGGCCCATAACTCCTCCTTCCCCACAAGGAAACTGTGGTCTGTATACACAGCAGAATGCAGCTATAAGAAAAGATGAGATCACCAGTTTCCAGCAACTTGGAAGGAACTAGAGAGGATCATGTTAAGCAGAATAAGTCAGAGGTCAAAGGACAAATGTGAGATGTTATTATTCATCTGTGGTACACTGTGAAACAAAACAAAGGAAGAGACAGAAACCAAATAATGACAAAGCCTTGGTCTTGGATTACACAACCAAGACTACTTTGCTAGAAGTAATAGTAGAAGAGAGAGTGGGAGCGGGGAGGAAAGGAACAGTGGGCTTAGGAATGACAGAGAGGGGCTGGAGCGATAGCACAGCAGGTAGGGCGTTTGCCTTGCACACGGCCAACCCAGGTTCGATTCATAGCATTCCATATGGTCCCCCGAGCACTACAAGGAGTAATTCCTGAGTGCATGAGCCAGAAGTAACCCCTGTGCATCGCTGGGTGTGATACAAAAAAAGACAGAGAACAGTGATGAAGTGTCTGGGGTACTTTGAGGGTGGTTAAAGTGTGTTTATTTTCTACGTCAAAACCACAAACATTGAAACTATTGTCATCTAAACTATAACACAATTTTTATTTCTTTTTTTTTCTTTCTGATCACATTTGTTGATGCACAGGGGTTACTCCCGGCTCATGCACTCAGGAATTACTCCTGGTCGTGTTTGACAGACCATATGGGATTCTGGGAATTGAACCCAGGTCGGCCACGTGCAAGGCAAACGCCCTACCTGCTGTACTATCACTCTAGCCCCTACAATTTTTATTTTGGTTATGTATTTACTTGGGGGGCTTGGAGTCACGTCTGGCCGTGCTCAGGGGTTACTCCTGGCTCTATACTCAGGGAACACTCCTGGCAGGTTCAGGGGACCTTATGGGATGCCAAGGATCAAACCCACGTGCAAGGAAAGCACCCTACCCACAGAACTATCTCTCCAGCCCCTACAATAAAAATTTCAAATTAAAAATTTCAAATTACAATAAAAATTTTCAATTAAAAAATAGTTAAGGAACATTGCTAACTTGATTTTTTTTCTTTATGGGTCACACCTGACTCTGCACTCAGGAATTACTCCTGGCGGTGCTCAGGGGACCATATGGGATGCTGGGAATCGAACCCAGGTCGGCTGCATGCAAGGCAAAAGCTCTACCCACTGTACTATCACTCCAGCCCCTGATTTTTTTTTTTTTTAAGTCAAGCACTGTGGGGCCCAGGGAGGCATCTCTGTGCTAGAGCCTCTACCCTGCACTCCATCCCTGGCACCACCACCCACATCACTAAGTGTGTTCCAGCCCTGCCTGGGTGATCTCGAGCACTAGAACCAAGTCTGCCAGCAAGGTGAGTCTGAGTAGTTACTGAGCACCCACTTTGCTGAGAATTGCTACAGAGTGCCTGACGCCCACTGGAGGGGAGAGAGTCGCACTGGTGAGTGCAGGGCCCCCAAGACCCACGCCCGGCTCTGAGGGTGTCGAGGGATCCTCACCCTCTTGTCCCCTCCCAATCCTCCTGGCTTCGGGAGGAGCTGGCCACCTCTGAGCCTTTCAGCTCCATCACCCTTGGGGAAGGCCACTCTCTCCCTCAGATCTACCGCCCCGGGACCCAGGTTCCTTCCTCTGCATGACAAAGGCGGGGGTGCGCTCCCTCCGGACCACTAATCAGCCCATTGTAAAAATTTCCCAATCCACATCCTTTTTCTTCAGGCGATGGCCCGATTATTTCATTTCCCAGGCCCAACTCTTGAACAGGGCGGTGAATCCACATTCTGGAAAGAGCCCATGTTTGCAGAGGGATAATCGGTCTGCGGGGTTTGCCTCTGTCTGCCTCTGCCGCTGCTGGCCCACACACATTTGTTCCCTGCGCAGTGCTGTGTCAGTGTCGTCTCAGCCCACAAAGATGCAAGTCGGGCCATCTGTGGCACACAGCCGGAAGGCCTGGAGAGACCCTGCCCTTGGGGACTAGAGAGATAGCATAGTGGGCAGGGCGCTCGCCTAGCACACAGCTGGCCTGGGTTCAATCTTGACACGTCTATGGTTCACCGAGCCCACCAGGAGTGATCTCTGAGTGCAGAGCCAGGGATAAGCCCTGAGCACCTCCGGCTGTGGCCCCCAAACAAACCAAAACAAAATAGCTGCTTTGGGGTTCTCCTGAGTGACTCCAGATTGCTGTGACAGCTGCCCGTTCACCCATGATGCCCAACTCCCAGCTTTCTCCTGCAGTCTTTCTCCTGGGCACCAGGACCTTCTGCCCAGCTGCCCACACGTGGCCATGCCCCAGTGAGGTCACATGCTCAGTCATTGTTCTCACCTGCAAGGCACCTGGACCGAAAGAAACCTGCAGGAAGCACCCCACTGGCTGGTTCGGCAAGTGCCATTGGTCCCCCCTCCCCTTGTGCCCACCCTTCAACCTCTAGTTAGAAATCTTTGCAAGATGATCATCAGGTGTGTTATTTTTGTTTTATTTTTGTTTGGGGGCCACAGACGGTGGTGCTCAGGGCTTACTCCTCCTTCTGAGTTCTGGGATCACTCCTGGTGGGTTTGGGATCAAACCCTGGTCGGCCATGTGCAAGACAAAAGCCCTTCCCGCTGTACTATCAGTCTGTGTGTTCTGTGTTCATGAAAACCCTCCAAAAAAGGACTCAAAAGGGGTTGGGGGTGGGGACTGGACCCATGGTGCAGTTGCTGGTAGAGCACTTGCTCTGCATGCAGTTGAGCTGGGTTCAATCCCCAGAATCCCACATGGTCCCCTGAACCACCAAGAGTGATCCCTGAGCAGAGAGCCAGGTGTAAGCCCTGAGCACCGTTGGGTGTGGCCTCCCCTCAAAAGAAAGAAAAACCATCTGAGCAGAGTTCTGAGCCCCAGGTTCCTGTGGTCCCCAGCCACTCTACCCCTTCTCCCGTAACCCCCAGAGCAGAACCTCCGCCCTGGATGTTAGCAGGAGCATGGGCTCAGCGCCATTCCCAGAGCTGCTCCCTCTTGCTATAATTTCTGCTCTGGACCAACATGGACGGGCCTATCTTCTGTTAGGGTCTCAGAGTATTTCCAGGCCCCCAGATTTCTCTGGGCACCCCCTCTGCTGAGCTCTGCCTGTGGGAACACTGATGTGCTGTTTCTCTCCATAGCCTGACCTTTTCCAGGCCTTCTCAAATTCCCTTCCACTTAGTGACGCGCCTTTCCGGGTTCTCATGAACTTCCATGCCTGAAAAACTATCCTTCCTTCCTCCCTTTCCTCCTTCCTTCCTTCCTTCCTTCCTTCCTTCCTTCCTTCCTTCCTTCCTTCCTTCCTCCCTCCCTCCCTCCCTCCCTCCCTCCCTCCCTCCCTCCCTCCTTCCATCCTTCCTTCCTTCCTTCCCTCCTTCCTTCCTTCCCTCCATCCTTCCTTCCTTCCTTCCTTCCTTCCTTCCTTCCTTCCCTCCTTCCTTCCTTCCCTCCATCCTTCCTTCCTTCCTTCCTTCCTTCCTTCCTTCCTTCCTTCCTTCCTTCCTTCCTTCCTCCCTCCCTCCTTCCTTCTTTCTTCCTTCCTTCCTTTCTGTTCTTATTCTTCTGGCCCATATCTGGCAGTGCTCAGTGGCTACTTGGATGTTGTTCCCAGCTGTGACCTGTAGACATGGGTGCAGCTCAGAAGTCTGGCCTCCTGCGTGCACAGCCTGTGCTCCAGCCCTCTGCGCCTCCCCCACCCCTACCCCCATGCTCACCATCCTTTTTAGAGTTGACGGTATTCCATTGTCTAGAATACTAGAAAACCACCGTGTTTTTCCAGTCTTCTACTGAAGGATGATCCGTTTGGGCAGTTATGAATAATCACGAACAAAACTGCCATCAGCATCTACAGGCAGGTGTTTGTGTGCACAGACATCTTCAGCTCCTTTGGGTAAACACAAAGGAGTCTTACTGCTGGACTGTGTGTCAGTGTGTTTAACTTTGTGAGAACCTGGCCACGTGTCTTAGGAGTAGCTCGACTGGTCTGAGCTCCGCCAGCAATCAAGGAGAATTCCTGCTGCCCCGTTTGGTCCTGTCAGTCTCACAGATTATTTTGCCTTGGGGGTGGAGGGGGGCAGGGACAGGGCACACCCAGCAGTGCTCAGAGCTTACTCCTGGCTCTGTGCTCAGGGATCACTCCTGGCAGGTTCAGGGGACCATATGAGGTGCCAGGGATCATACCCAGGTGGACTGTGTGCCAGGCAAGCGCCCTGCCCACTGTGCCGTCACCCTGGCCACAGACTCATGGAACCGGGCCGGGCCGTTCTCCTAGGCGTGCTGTTACGGTGCTGTGTTTTCATTGCACTTCCCTGACCATACAGGATGTTGAGCATATTTTCTTTTCTTTTTTTTTGGGGGGGAGGAGGATATGTCACACCTGGCGTCGTTCAAGGTTTACTCCTAGCTCCGTGCTCGAGGTTCACTGTGTCCAAGGTTTACTCCTACCTCTGGCAGGCTGGAGGTACCATATGTGGCACCAGGAATCAAACCCGAGTCGACTGTGTGCAGGCAAGCTCACTACCCATTGGACTGTCTCTCCAGCCCTAATCTTTTCATGAGATTATTTGCCCTCAATATACTTTCTTTGGCAAAATGTCTAGATCTTTGGCCTATTTGTTTTGCTTGGGGGGGCACCCCCGGCAGTGCTCAGAGACTATAGATCAGCATCACGGGGAATCATACCCAGTGATGCTCGGGGGCCCCCCAGGTGCCAGGGACTGAAGCCAGGCTGCTGCCTGCCTGTGACCCTTGTGCTGTGGGAGCCTTTGTACCACCAGGTGAGACGCACTATCTACCAAACCAAAAGAAAATAAATAAAAATCTAAAATTTGAAAGTCTGCCCTGGACTTGGGGGGATGAGGGCAGGGTGGGAAGAGCACCTGCCTTGTCAGGAAAACATTTTGGGCTCACCCTTAGCGCAGCCCCTTTCCCCCTACCAAATTAAAAGTCTTTTCAAACAGATGTCATCTGTGGGGCCGGAGAGATAGTCCAGTGGGTGGGGCATTTGCCTTGCACTCAGCTGATCCAGGTTCAATCTCTGGCATCCCATATGATTCCTGAGCATGCCGGGGTGGAAGGGGGTGAGCACAGAGTCAGGAGTAACCCCTGACCACTGCCAGAAAAACTAAGGCCAGAGAGATAGTACAGGGGGAGGGCACTTGCCTTGTACACAGCCAATCTAGGTTTGATTCCCTGAACCTCATATGGTCCTTCTGAGTGAGCACAGAGCCAGGAGTAACCCCCAGCACCACAAATACAAAAACAAACCTGAATGAAAGGGGAAGCGCTGCAAGGCGCCCCCTCGGTTGCACCGTCTTCCTCTGAGCAGGTCTAACACTTGCACAGATGTTTGTTTCCATTTGAACTCAGAGCCACAGACAGTGGCACTCAGGGGCCACCTCCGGCTCTGCGCCCGGGAGTTACTCCCCTTGGTGCAGTGACCTGGGGATGGAACCAGGTCTCCCACATACAGAGCGAGGCTGTCAGCTCTCGGCTGCCCGCTCCTCCACCCATGGAGGACCCGCCCCGTCAGATCTTCCTCCAGCCACCCTCCTCCCCGCCCTCCCCCCCCACCCCCGAGTTCTGGGCTCAGGAACCCAGCCCGCACCCTCTCTCCGGGGCCATTTGCCCACCTCTGGTCTTCCGCTCACGCTTGCCCTCCCGACAGCCCCTCCTGTCCCCTGGGCTCCTCTCTCTCCTCTTCCCCCCCTCCCCGTGACTCTTGAATCTTCATGGTTCCCCCAAACTCTGCTTGGCCTGAATTGACTTGTGCCCCGGCCCCATTCATTTGTGGAAGCCCTGACCTGTGGTACCTCAGAGCGGGGCTGTGTGAAGGCAAGGCCTGGAGGGGGGGAGGAGGCCCCCGCCACCCCCCACCCCTGCATGGAGGCGACGCCCGGAGGACAAACCTGGTGGGCACTGACAAGCCAAGGAAACTGTCTCAGAGGAAACCAGTCCTGCCTGCCCCAGAGAAGCGCCGCCTCCGAGCTGAGGAGAAATGCACCCTTGGGACTGCGCGCTGTGTCCTTCCTCAGGCCTAGGCATCTCCTGAGGCCCTGCCTGGTCCCCCTCCTCACAGTAGTCTTTGCTTGGGGGGGGTCTTGATGGCAGGTTCTGCCCCCTCCTGAGACTCATCCCAGCCCTCAGCAGAACAGCCGGCCTGGGCCTGCTTTCCCTTTCAAAAGGAGGGATAAGGGCTGGAAGCACTTGCTTTGCACGTGGCTGACCCAGGTTCGATCCCTGGAACCCCAAAGGGTCCCGGTCAGGAATGAGCCCTGAGTGCAGCACCAGGAGTAAGCCCTGAGCACCACCAGGTGTGGCCAGAAAACAAAAACAAATTTTTTATTTTTATTTTTTTGCCTTTTAGGTCACACCTGGTGATGCATCAGGGTTACTCCTGGCTTTGCACTCAGGAATTACCCCTGGTGGTGCTCAGGGGACCATATGACATGCTGGGAATCGAACCCGGGTTGGCTGTGTGCAAGGCAAACGCCCTACCCGCTGTACTATCGCTCCAGCCCCGAAAACAAATTTTTTTTAAAGTGAGGATCAAGACATGCACTCAGTAGGGTTTTGTGGAGACTCAGAGAGCTGGACACAGGGCCTGCCCTGCCCTTGGCACTTCGGCAGCTGTTACTCTTATTATTTCTTTCAGACCTAATCTCCCAGGGGCCTTTCACAAGCAGCTGGCCCCACACCCCCCACGCCCAGACCAGGATCTGGGAATTTGTTTGCCTCATTAGCTCTACAATCCCCAGAGCTCCCTTTATCTGCGTACTTATCAATGAAACTAATTGATTCTTAAACAACCAATTATGATGTGGGGGACTTGTTAGGATAAGGGGAAAGGGGCCTCCTTAAGCCTGAGGCTAACCCTCCCCAGAGGTCCCCTGACCTTCACCCAGATCCTTCAGTCCTCACCACCCCCATCCTCCAATGTTGGATTTCAGAAAAGGCCCCTGAACCCTCTCAGCTTCAACCCCCACAGGCTATCTGCTGTGGGAAGCGCCCCCAGTGTCTGCCTCCCTCACCTTCCCTCCCTCTCTCCCCCCTCTCCCTCTCTCTCACTCTTACCTCTCCTTCCTAGTCAGTGATCCGCCTTTCTAGGTTTCTTCATTGGGGAGGGGGTGTGGGCCACACCTACTGGAATGGGGGGCTTACTCCTGGTTCTGTGTCCTCTCAGCGGTGCTCAGGGGACCATATGCAGTGGCACTGTCCAACCACGGTCAGCTGCGAACCAAACAAGTGCCCGACAACGCTGTATGATCTCTCGGGTTCAGCGGTGCGTGTGGTCTCTGCTGGACACAGTGGACACAGAGGGGGGACTCAGGAGGCCCCATTCCCAGGAAGGGACCCAAGGATGGCAGCCAGGAGGGCAGCTGGTGGGTGGTTGCCAGGAAGCTGATGCTGAGCGAGGAGGGCAAAGGACGCTCAGAGGAAGAAGAGTTCAGTTCAGTGTTTTGCAGAGTGGGCACTACCTGGGGCGCCGGACCAAACAGTGGCAGTGGTAGCATCAGGTGCAACTGTGGGATTGGGGTGTGTGTGTGTGTGTGTGTGTGTGTGTGTGTGTGTGTGTGTGTGTGTGTGTGTGTGTGTGTGTGTGTGTGTGTGTGTGGTCGTTTGTATTTGGCTATCACTAACCTAGTGTTTCCTCTGGAACCAACCCTCAGTTGCTTTGCCTGTAAATACGCGGAGTCACCTGCCACAGCAGACCCAGGAGGGGAGCGGGCTGGGGGCCAGGGACACCGGGCTTGGTTCCTGCTCGGCCGCGGGGTTGCTCAGAGGTTGGCACCTGGCACCCTCTAGCGGCGCCCGACAGCCTCCCCTCGGCTGCGCGGGTCCGGAGCCCGGAGACTTGCGCCTGAAGTACGTTCGAGGACCCTCCAACTGTCCCGAGAGCCCATCGGAGACGAGTTGGGGAGGAAAGAGACTTGGACTCCAAAGACCGCATGGGGGGCTGGGCCCCCCATTTTGCCTTCAGTTCTTTGTGTGTCAAATAGGGATTTCCGCGGCCGCCTCCCAGGATCTTCCCGGGCTCGTGAGCGCCAGCCACTTGTGCTAGCATAGAGCGATGTTCTCTGTTCCCGAGAAACTGTCTCGGGCAAGCCTGAGGGGGGGGCGGGGGGGAAGAGGGGGAGGAGGGAGGGCCGGTTGCAGCCGGAGCCAGGGAGGGGTCGGGAGGGGAGGAGGCGTGCGTGGCGAGGGGCTGGTGCTCACCATACGCGGAGGAGGTGGGGGTAGGGGGAATTCAGCAAACACAAACCTTGGGGGGAGGTGGGCAGTGGCAGTGCGAGAGGAAGTCAGAGAAAGCGCGTTTCTGCTTCTTTTCTCTTTTTTTTTTTTTTTTTTGCTTTTTGGGATACACCTGGCGATGCACAGAGGTTACTCCTGGCTCTGCACTCAGGAGTTACTCCTGGCGGTGCTCAGGGGACCATATGGGATGCTGGGATTTGAACCCGGGTCGGCCGCGTGCAAGGCAAACGCCCTACCCGCTGTGCTATCGCTCCAGCCCCTGCTTCTTTTCTCTTAAAACACAAGATAGGGAGGAGCCTTGGGGAGCAATGAGCAACTGAGACCGGGGCACCTGCCTTGCAAATTCAAATTCCATATGCTGAGCTCGACCCTAGCAGCTCTGTTGTCTGTGATGCCTGGTGCCACAAACGACCTCCAGCTGCATTATCAGGTGTGTGTTAACACCACACACACAAAAAGGGGGGAGCGACCCTGCAGAAGCGCTGAAGCTAAAACAACTTGTAAGCGTCCCGGTCTTCAGAGCGCCCCCTGGCGAGCACGTGTGAGCATTGCAGCCACCCGGGCAGTCCCCGTGATCACAAACTCCTGCCCCGGGGCAGGGAGCAGGATAGAGGAACGTGGCCAGTTCTTTGTAGGGGCAGGAGAGGATGTGCTGTCAGGTCCCTCGGTCACCTGCTGGGGGGCACTGGCTCTACCCAGTGCACGGACCTTCCGGGCGGGGGCAGGACAGTCTACTGTTAGGCTCCCGTCTCAATGAAAGGATAGGAGAGACAGTGCAGGGGTAAGGGGCACTCACGTGCATAGGGCCCACCCCAGTTCCAACCTCCCGCACCACATATGGGCACCACCAGGGTCACTTCTGAGCACGGAGTCAGAAATAGCCCCCAGCACTGATGGATGTGGCTCAAACACCAAGAAAAGGAAAGAAACAAAAAGAATCAATGAATAGGGCCTGAGCAACAGTACAGCAGGTAGGGTGTTTGCCTTGCACGTGACCGACCCGGGTTCAAATCCTGGTATCCCACATGGTCCCCCAAGCACCGCCAGGAATAATTCCTGAGTGCAGAGCCAGAAGTAAGCCTGAGCATCGCTGGGTGTGACCCAAAAAGCAAAATAATAATAATAATAATAATAATAATAATAAATGGACATGAATTAGTGCCCACATCCCTGGTCAGTGAAAGGAGCATCCAGATCTTTGTTCCTATGGCAGAAACATCTGAACTTGACCAGCACAAGGGAGCAATCTTTTTTGCTTTGTTTGGGGTCACTCCTGGCAATGCTGAGAGCTTATTCCTGGCGTTGCTTGGGGGAACCTTATGTGGTGCCAGGGATCGAACCCAGGTCAGCTGCATACAAGGCAAATGTCCTACCTATAGTACTATGGCTCTGGCCCCAGCAAACAATCCTTAGTAAGATTTAACTGAGA
Organism: Sorex araneus; assembly: GCF_027595985.1. Lineage (NCBI taxonomy): Eukaryota > Metazoa > Chordata > Mammalia > Eulipotyphla > Soricidae > Sorex > Sorex araneus. The sequence goes on along the minus strand of NC_073310.1, from coordinate 42,942,303 downwards.
AAGACACGAGCAGTGGAGGGCCAGAGAGATAGTACAGGGGCGAAGGACCTTGCATCCCACTGACTCCAGGTACCATCTATGGTGCCCTGAGCATATCAGGGTCAGTCAGGAACACAGAATCAGGAATAACCCCAGAGCACTGCTGGGTGTCGCACACTCCTTCCAATTTTTATATAAATAATGGTGCCTTAACACTGAAAGTCACTCCAGTGGAATTCAGCTTGGTAGCCACATAGTGTAGGAGGTGGATGGACAAGGAACTGAGCAGGTCACATCCACCCACTTGCAGTGATAAATGAATTGGGTTTATTCATTATTTCCTTTGGTTTAGGGGCCACACCTTGTGGTGCTCAGGGGCTATTTCTGACTCAGTACTCATTCACTGACTTGCACAGGGAACTATGTAGTGCCAGGGATGGACCCCGCATTTTGGTGGGTGTAACACATGCTCGGTCTGCTGAGTCTAACAAATGTCTCCTGTTGCTCTGACTTCCCTGGTAGAACTGGAGGAGTCAGGATTGCCAGTCAGCACACTGGCAACTGGCGGGTGAAGGGTTAGATTGTTGCCAAGAGAATCAATGTTTGCACAGCGCACAGGAAGCACTGCTGGGCCAATTGTCCTGGAACACATGAAGGAAAACATCAGAAAAAGAGACCAGGGGCCAGAGCAATAGTACTGTGGGAAGGGCGCTTGCCTGGTACATGACTGACCTGGGTTTGATCCCCGGCATCCCAGATGGTCCCCCAAGCACCACCCAAAGTGCTCCCTGAATTCAGAGCCGGAGTAACCCCTGAGCATAGCCAGGTGTGGCCCACAAACCAAAAAGAAAAAAGAAAGCCAAAGAGAGAGGGACTTAGGTTAGCGGAAGTGCCAGCCTGCTCCCCCCAAGGACAAGGTGTGAGAACCAATGCATTGCTGAAACTTGTCACTGAGGAATTCAAGGCATGAGAGGTATTTAAAAAAAAAACAACAACAACAACCTGTAAGACCTCTGGACTATAAAACTAGAAGAGGACAGGCGAGGAGCCCAGGAGACAGGACAGGGGTTAAGGAGCTTGCCTTGAGGCCAGAGACCTAGTACAGCCGGTAAGGTACTTGTCTTGCACAATGCTGACCTGGGTTCAATCCCAAATATCCCACATGGTCCCCAGAGTCCTCCAGGAGTGATACCTGAGTGCAGTTAGGAGTAACCTCCGAGCATCGCTATGTGTGAGCCCTTCCCATCCAAAAAGAAGCTTGCCTTGCTTGGGGGACAATGCAGGTGACCCCCAGTTCTATCCCTGGACCACAATGTCCACTAAGAACCATTGGAAGAGATGACCCCTGAGCACAGAGCTGGGAGTAGACCCTGAGGTCTGCGAGGTATAGCCCTTGCTAAATGTTCAAAAGACACTTGGGGCTGGAGTGATAGTCGGGTGGGTCAGGTGCTTGCCTTGCATGTGCCGATGTGGATTTGATCCTGAGTGTCTCTAGGAATAATTCCAGAGCCAGGAGTAAGCCTGAGCATCACTGAGTGTAACTCTACTCCCAGAAACTGCCTGACGATAGGAGAGTTGTCATCCGTATCCTATTCAAAAGATGGGGTCTGCTGCCCGTTCCCCTCAGAAGCACCCTCGACAGGCAAGCAGGAGGCCATCATGGAGGTGACATGACCCTGATCCAGCCCAGGGCTGAATCCTGGAGAAGGCAGTGTGCACAAGTGGACATGGGTCCACCTGTGTGTCCTCCTTGGCCTGGTGCTGTCATGCCCAGGGGAGGCCAGGGCTGCTGCTGGCAAATGCTTTATACCCTACTGATTTTTCGCTTGCTTGTATTTGGTTTGGGGGCCACACTTGGCAATGCTCAGGGGTTACTCTAGACTCTGAGCTCAGAAATTACTCCTGGAGGTGCTTGGGGACTATATGTGATGCTGGGAATCAATCCTGGGTGAGCTGTGTCCAAGGCTAGCTGTACTACGCCCCACTGTACTATGGCTCTCCTCCTGTGCCTGTTGATTTTAACTAGCAAAATTTCACTGAGGTAATGGTTCATACACATTCTTATCATTTTTGCAGCTTCCCAATGGTGCTTGGGCCCCTGCCCTAAGACCGACCCTAGAGAGAGCCCAGCACAGCGGCCTGTTGGCTCAGTGCTCAGTCCTACACCGCGGTGCCACTCAGGCCCAGGGCACACAGAGAACAGTTAGTGCAGGAAATGGAACCTGGGGCCTGAACATGTGATCCAGTCCCTCAAGCCACCTTCTGAGCCCTTATGATCTTATTTAAGCCAGTCCCATTGCTCCATGCTCCCTGCCTCAGGTTTGCCTGGCCAGGAGCCGCACGTAAACAGAACCATCAAGGATGTGGCATCCTGTCTGACTCATGCCACTGTGTTACACGTGTGCCTTGCGGTGAGGTGGCGTGGGGGAGAGCTTCCCGGCTGAGTAACACTGTACTGGGAGGACCAGCTCGGGTCCATTTGTTCACCTGCTGACAGACATGGTTGGTTCCGTGGAACGCCACCATGAGCACCGCAGTGCACTCTCCGTGTGTTCCGAGGAGCTGAGGCCGGGCTGCTGGCTGACTCCGTACCTGGGAACTGCCACTGTGAGGCTGATTTCCTCCTGGATGGCGGGAGCTAGTAGGAGGTGCTAGTCCTGCTCCATTCTTCATTTTTTGTTTGATTTTTTTGGCCATCCATGGCTACACTCAGGGCTTACTCCTGGCTCTGCTCTGTGCTCAGGGCTTACTCCTGGCTCTGTGCTCAGGGCTTACTCCTGGCTCTGTGCTCAGGGATCACGCTAGGCAGGGACTGGACGACCATATGGGGTGTTGGTGATTGACTTCAGGCTACCATGTGCTAGGGAAACACCCTATCTGTTGTACTATCTCTCTGGCCTTTTTTTTTTTAAACTAAAAATAATCACACCTGAGTGTGAAGTGGGCTGGAGTGAAAACACAGCAGGTAGGGTGTTTGCCTTGCACATAGCCAACCTGGGTTCAGTTCCTCCGCCCCTCTCAGTGAGCCTGGCAAGCCACTGAGAGTATCCTGTTCATATGGCAGAGCCTGGCAAGCTACCCGTGGCATATTTGATATGCCAAAAAAAACAGTAACAAGTCTCGCAATGGAGACATTACTGGTACCCGCTTGAGAAAATCGATGGATGAGCAATGGGATGACAGTGACAGTGAGTGTGAAGTGATATCTCACTGGGCTGATATTCATTTCCAAGTTACTAATGATACTAAGCATCTTTTGTTTGGGGGCCACAGGGTTTCCTCTTGGTCTTTGGGGGATCCCATGAAGTGCTGGGGATTGAACCAGTGCCGGCCACATGCAAGACAAGAGACTTATCCCGTCATATCTCTCTAGCCCACTAAGCATCTTTTTATGTGCACCTCTACCATTTGTATATCTGCCTTGTGAAGTGTCTATTCAAATATTTGGGGGCAATTGGGGCTGGAGCGATAGCACAGCGGGTAGGGCATTTGCCTTGCACACAGCTCACCCAGGTTCGATTCCGAGCATCCCATATGGTCCCTTGAGCACCGCCAAGGGTGATTCCTGAGTGCAGAGCCAGGAGTGACCCCTGTGCATCACCGGGTGTGACCCAAAAAGCAAAAAAACAAAAACAAATATTTGGGGGCAAATACCTGAGCACTTTACTCTTGATTATGCCCAGCTACAAAGGCCAGAACATTTCGTTTCTGGACCACAACCAGCAGTGCCAGGGCTTACTCCTGGCTCATGAATCACTGCTGGCCGTGCTTGGGGGACCATATGTCATGCCAGGAATCAGGCTGCATGCAAGGGAAGCACCTTACCCCCTGTACTCTCTCCAACCCCAGAATGTGATTTTATATGAAAGGTTTGCCAAGGACCTTCCTTATAATAGGGCTTAAAAAATGGTAATTGTGAGGGTTAGGGATCTGCTCTGTGTTGTTGGGTATGCGGGCATGCGTGAGACCCTCAGTGTGACCCCCTGCACTACATGTCATCCCCCTCCCCCGCGCCCCTGCCAACTCTGCTACATGCAGCCCAGGTTTGGTGTCACCAGCCCCAAGCACCAAAATGCCAGTCTGGTTTGATTTTTTTTTTGGGGGGTCACACCCAGCGATGTACAGGGGTTACTCCTGGCTCTGCACTCAGGAATAAACACTGGCAGTGCTCAGGGGACCAGATGGGATGCTTGGAATCAAACCCAGGCCAGCCACGTGCTAGGCAAACGCCCTACCCACTGTGCTATGTCTCCAGCCCCTAAACTGCCAGGCTGAAGTGTCAAGCCCCACACCACTGACCCCCTCCTCTTAGGGGTGACCTCTAAGGTGGCCCCTTTGAAAAACTGAAAGCTCCTCCCTCTTAGAAAAGAACCAAGTTGAAATGGACGCATTTGGGACAAAATGCTGAGAAGGGTGATGCCAGGAGCTGGGAGATCTATCACGCGCAATGCTGAATTCACTTCAACTCTCCAAAAATGAAGAAAAAAATGCTATTTTATTTTTTCGGTTTTGCGGCCACACCCAGAGATGTTCAGGGGTTACTCCTGGCTCTCACTCAGGAATTTCTTCTGGCAGTGTATGGGGGACCATATGGGATGCTGAGGACTGAACTCAGTCAGGCACACAAAGGCAAGTGATTTATTCGCTGCACTATGGCTCCAGCCCCAAGATGCTATTTATAAAAAAAAAACCATGAACTCCTAGGAGCTAAGGAGGACAGGTATCAACAAGCAGACTGCTGAGAACGATTTCTGAGTCAACGTCCACGACCTCTTGATTTCAGCTCCTCTTACCCAGGACCACAAGTATAAATAGTGATAATAATGGAGAAATCAACTATTTCATATCAGTTCATTTGTTTGGGGGCCACACCTTGTGGTACTCAGGGCTGACCCCTGGCTCTGAGCTCAGGAATCACTTCTGGTGGGACTCGGGACCGTAGACGATGACAGACTCAAACCTGGATCAGCTCCAGCAAATGCCCTACCCGCTGCCCTATCACTCTGGCACCTCACACTGCTTAAAAAAGAAAAAGAATGAGGAGGTACAGAAAATAGCCCCCCAAGCACCACCAGAAGTGGATCCTTGAGCACTAAACCAGCAATAACCCCTGAAATACCGGGTTCAAAAACAAACAAAATGTTTTGTAGCTTTCTTTTGGCAGGGGTCGGGGGTCGGGGGAGGGCCGTGTGCTCAGGGGTCACTCCTGCTGGGAGCGGAATCAGCTGTGGCCCCTGCACTCTCCCAGCCCCGAGGCAGCTGGTTTCCAGCACCAGATGTGTCACCTGGAGTAAGCTGAGGCGCGGGGCCATGGTTTGGGGTCAGAGCCAGGGCTGCCCGGGGGAGATGGGAGGAGGCTCTTGCCCTCAGTGAGGGTGAGAAGAGCTCCCCGGGCAGCGGTTGCCCTGTGCCCTGGAGCCGTGGCTCTACCACCCAGCCGCCAGCACAAGTGTGAGCGTGGAACCAGGATGCAAACGGTCACGTGCAGACCCGCAGAGGCGCGGCTGGCAGCTGGGCCTCAGCCTTCAGGGGACGACACACCTCGGGGCCAGGTTGAAAATGGAAGTGGAGGGGCTGGAGAGATGGGCACAGCGGGTAGGGCACGTGCCAGGAGTGATCCCTGAGCACCCCCACACCAAAAGAAAAGCACAAAAGGAAGTGGGCTTGAACCCACAGCTGAGACTGTTGCCTGTGCCAAAGGCAGGGAGCCTCCTGAGAGGAAGGAAGCCCAGAGCTCGGCGGGGCGAGGGGAGCAGCACCCCTCAGCCTCAGCTTCTGGGAAACAGAGCAGCAGGCCAGCAGCACTGGTGAGCTGCTTATCTCCGCCCCCCAGAGACTGACTGCCATGTGCCTGGGTGGGGACTTCCTCTCCTGGGATCCGACTCGGGCCTATCCTCAGGCCACGACATCCCTCAGGGGCTGGGCCTCATCTCCTCTTCTGTCCACTGCTTGCACCTACAAAGGTATCAAGCCTTCCAGAAGGATGACAAGGACCAGAAAAATAAAACAAGCCAGGTTTGGGGCTGGAGCAATAGCACAGCGGGTAGGGCATTTGCCTTGCATGCGGCCCGACCCGCGTTCGATTCCCAGCATCCCATATGGTCCCCTGAGCACCGCCAGGAATGATTCCTGAGTAACCCCTGTGCATTGCCAGGTGTGACCCAAAAAAAAACAAAAAACAAACAAACAAAAAAAACAAGCCAGGTTCAGGGCTGAAGAGATAGTACAGCAGGGAGGGCATTTGCCTTGCACACAGTTGGCCTGAATTCAATCCCTCATTCAATCTCATGTGGTCCCCCAAGCACCGCCAGAGTCATTTCTGAGTGTAGAGCTAGGAGTAACACCTGAGTGCACTGCCGAGTGTGTCCCTGCCACCCCCCACCCACCCCAAAATACAAAGAACAAACCAGGTTCAATCCCCAGCACCGCATATGGTCTCTCCGAGCCCCAGCAGAAGTGATCTCTGAGCACCACTGGGTATGGCCCCCAAACAAAACAAAAAAACCCACCCCCAAGGGGAAAAAAAACAAATTGATGACAAGAGTCAGCATTAAGACAAGCAGGTTAATGAAAAACCTCTACGAAAGGGCTCAGCTTAGCTGCGCTGAATAATGCACTCTCAGAGGCTGCCTAGATTCGAACGAGGGTTACACAGAAGCAGTTTCGCTTCTTACGCTGCTGATTCACTGGACAGTTCTAAGTTGCTTGCTTGTTCCCCATTTATTCAGGAGGGTAAGCCCTCACACAGGCCTAACCTTCCTGACTGGGTCGCACACGGGCCCTGCCGAGGGCGCTGGGTGAAGGACCCCCACCAACCCTGCTTCTCTCCCAAGAGCTAGAGGTTCGAGGGGCTACACCTGGCCTCTGGTGTCCCCTCTACTCCCGAGCATCTCCCAAAGTGGGACGGGAGATCCCAGTACCGCCTGCCCAGGATGAGTGTCTGGCCCCCTCCCTGGACAGACCCCCAAGACGGCCCTTAGTCCTTCTTGCCTCCCGGCCCCGGGCTTCTCGTGAGGAGCACCCCCGGGCTGGTGGGGGTCAGTGTGGACACGGTAGGGGATTCCAGCTTCACCCTGTCCAGGAGGGTCTTCTTGAGAGCCGCGGGGGAGATCTTCTCTTGGTCAGCCATGGACTGCAGCTCCCTGTGGACAGAGCCCCAGAGGCGTTGAAGGAGGAGTGGGGGGCTTCAGCCTCCCCACTCACAGAACCGCCAAGGCCTGCTGACATGCAACCATCAGAAAAGTAAAGCCCCAGTGACCGGAGTGGTTGGACAGCAGGGAGCGAGCTTGCCCTGCACATGGCCGACCCGGGTTCAATCCCCGGCACCCCATATAGTCTCCCAAGCCTGCCAGAGCTAGGAGTAAGCCCTGAGCACTGCAGGTGTGGCTCCCCCAAAATACAAAAGCAACAGAAAAAGTAAAGCCTTGAACCACTCTCTCCCCCAAGCTTCACCAAGCCCCTTCACTGAGACTGCCCCCCCAACCCGCAGATAAAGGCAGAGGCCCCCCGGCAGCCTCCTGTCACTTAGGACAGGTCTAGGACCCCGGGAAAATGGTCTGAGCCTCAACCTCTCATCGATAAATCCCAGCCACGAGGACTGGGTGAGAAACCAAGCCAGGCGGGCAGGCAGGCTCGGCTAACCAAAGTCAAGTCACTGGCGGTTTCCGCTGGGCAGGCTCCACCAGGGCCAGGCGAACACAGACGGAAAAGTCCTGCGAGCGGCTGCCCGGCCCAGAGGCAGAGGAATCGACCCACCGTGTTCGGATGCAGGACGCCTCAACGGCGTTGATGAGCAGCGAGCGGAAGCCCCCACTCTCCAGGAAATGCAGCGCGTGGATGGTGGCCCCCCCGGGGGAGCACACGTTGTCCTTGAGTTGGCCGGGGTGCTGCTCTGAGTCCAGGAGCATCTTGGCAGCCCCCTAGGGCAGGAGAGGAGCAGCAGTGACCCTCACTCGCGCTTCAGCCCAGGCTGCGGCTCACCCTAACCCCTGGGGTGCTCGTTCCCAATCCCTGTCCCAGCTCAGGGCCCCACCCTCCAACCTTCATATAGCACATGCGGGGGGAAGCTACTGACCAGCAAGGCCTGGGCCCCCAGCCGGACTGCCAGGCGCCTTGGCAGGCCCATCTTCACCCCTCCGTCAGCCAGTGCGTCCAGGGCCATGAATGCCTGCGGAGACACTGTGTAAATCCTGCTGCAGTGGGCACGCCAGGTGCCCAGGGCCAGCAGCTCAGGGGTACAGCTCTTACCTTCAGCTCACAAGGCCCTGGGTTTGATCCCAGGTATATCACATCACACACACACACACACACACACACACACACACACACACACACACACACACACACACACACACACACACTCTCTCTCTCTCACACACACACACTCTCACCCTCTCCCATACACACACTATCTCATACACACACTCTCTCAAGCACACACTCTCTCTCACACACACTCTCATACACAGACTCTCTCAAGCACACACTATCATATACACACTCTCTCTCATACACACAGCATCTCACACACACTCTCTCACACACACTCTCATACATACACTCACACACACGCACACACTCTCATACACACAGCATCTCACAGTCTTTCTCACATACTCTCACACACACTCTCATACACTCTCTCATACATAACACACTCTCTCTCTCACACACACACACACACACACTCTCTCTCTCATACACACAAACACACACACACACACACACACATAACTTACACCCACCAAGGCAGAGGACCCCACTGCCCATGCTGCTCCCCGGGGTGCCGAAAGGGTGCACGTGGGGCTCTCACATAGGCAGGCCCGCTCCCGCTGAGGCCGGTGACAGCGTCGATCAGGTCCTCCTCCACCTCTGTGCAGAAGCCCACGCTGCTCATGAGCTGCTCCAGCAGTTGCCCGTCCTCCACCAGGGCGTGCGTGCCCGTGGCATACACCGTGGCGCCCTCCCGCACCACCACGGGCGTGTTGGTCATACAGCGGATGACCTTGGGGGCCGGCTGGAAGGCCATTAGCTTCTGAGGTGGAAAGAGAGTCGGGGGGAGTTGGCACAGCACCGCCCTGGGCAGCACCCACCCCAGCAGCACCCTACTCCCGACAACCCTCCGCCAGGGCTGTCACTCCCCCACCCCCCAGGGCCCCAGGCAGAAATGGGCACCTTCTCCACAGAGCTGATGGTGACTCCAGCCGCACAGGAGACCACAATGTGCCGGGCCTGGACGTCGGCCCCAATCTCGTCCAGGATGAAGGGGATGATGTGCGGCTTCACGGCCAGGAACAGCACGTCACTCTGCCTCACGGTCTCCTTGTTGCTCCGGGTCAGGTTCACCCCCATTTTCTGTGGGTAGAGATGAGTCTGTGGCCTGCAATGCCCTGCGGGCTGCCCCTCCCCTATGGCACCAAGCTGGCCAGGCTCAGACACACTTCTCCCTGGCCATCCCTCATCTCCAGCAACGCTCTAGCACCCCGCCAGGACAGGCCCAGTGCCCACCCATCCTTGAAGCAGGGTTCTATCCTCCCAGGCACAATCACCACCTCCCACCTCAGCGGTCACCTCCCCTGCAGAATCTCCCTCATCTGTACTGCCCAAAACTGGGGGGACTGTTTGGTTAAGCGCCTTAACTCCTATACTATATCCTGGTCTAAGAAACTTTTTTTAACCCCGTAAGTTTTGGGCTACACTCAGCAGTGCTCAGGGCTTACTTCTGATTCTCTGCCTGAGATCACACCTGACTGGGCTCAGGGTACCATGGCAGTGCCAGGGATGGAAACCAGGTTGGCTGCCTAGAACACAAGTACCCCACTCACTGGGCTGTCTCTCCAGCCCAATGGGAGATAGTTTCGAGAGAAAAACCTTGCCAGGTTTTTTCCTATCCAATTCATTCATGCCTCACTATCAAACCCAGAGTTCTCAGCTTTTATTTCTAAACGAGAAAACTGAGCTTCGGGGTAGCTGAGTAGTTGGCAGCCACAGAGTCAATGAAGAAACCAGTCCAGCCGCTTCTGACCTTGCCACAGTGTGGGTCTACCTTGTTCCAACTTTATGATGGTGCAATATGCAGCAGTGAGCGGTGTGCATCCCACAGAAAACAGTGACTGCAGTTTCATCTTCTCCCAGGCTAGCAATATAGGAACCCACCGGGTCCTGCTATCATGATGCTGAGTAGTCAAAATGCCTAAGATAATCAACACTGTACTATAAGAGACACGCTTGGTGCTACATGACTTTGCAGGTGAATGTAGGTCTTCTAAGCCTGTTACAGACAGGCAGGGCTAAGCCATGATGTCTGAGAGGCCAGATTCATTAAAGACATTTTTCACTTAGGTATTTTCAATTTACTTATTTTTTTGAGTTTTGGGGCCTCTCCCAATGATGCTCAGGGGACTGTATCCTGTGCTGGGAATTGAACCCGGGTCGGCTGCATGTAAGGCAAGCACCCTACCTTCTGTGCTATCCCTCCAGCCAGAGAATATTTTCTATTTGCCAGGGGCTTACTGGAAATAGCGCCACAGGAAGTCAGAAGTCAGGGAAAATCTATTTTCCTGATTCCTCTCTGCAGGACCCCAGTGTGTGGATTTGAACCCAAATGCAGAGTGCTGTCTGGAGCTCGCCTCATCACTAAACTGCCCCAGGAGGGTAGGGGCTACTGCCCAGACCAGCAACCCGGTCTCAGCTTATCTGGGACAACACAACCTCTTGAGTCTCCACCCACTTCCCCACCCCTTTGGCCCCACCTACCCGGAGCGCGGCCACGGTGGGCAAATCCATTTCTGGGGAGCTGGCTATTATCTTGTGTGCCGACAGGATGCCTGCGGAAGACAGGGCTCTTCATTCACTGAGTTACTTTTAATAAGGTCCCCACCCTCACCCCTGTACAGAGAAATGGTGTGTGGGAGTGTGTGGAGTGGGTCTGCAGGTTGTGAGGCTCAGGACAAGGTATTGGGACACCAAGACTACACCTGGAGTTGCCCAGGGGGACACGCAATACCAGGAATCAAACTCAGGGCCTCGCACAGGCTAGGCTCTGCTCTTACACTTAAGTCAGAAAGACCTTTTTTAAAATTTTTGTTTGTTTTGTGCCACACCCAGCTCGGAGCTTACTCCTGTCCCGTACTCAGGGAACACTCCAGGCAATGCTCAGGGGAACCATATGGGATGCTGAGGCTTGATCCCCGGGCCGGCTTGAGCCAAAAAGACCTTTTTGTCTGGAAGTCGCAGATCAGTCTGCTGCCAGCTTTCCTGGCGATGACCGGTCCCCATCTCCTCCCCTCAGCCCTTCCGGGGACAGACATGAGACTCTCATTTCCCCACCAAATGCAAAGTCCGCCTTCATTCACTCATTCATTCCATCTGGGGGTTGGGGGGTTTCACAGACTAGAGTAGGGGCCTCCCTCCCTCTTGCCCCCCTCCTTCCCGCGCTCGCCTGCGGCCGTGAAGCCCCGCGCCAGGGCACAGGCCAGCTGGCCTGCGCCGATGAAGCCCACGCTCATGGTCCACGGACACGTCTGCAGGGCGGCCTCAGGGATGCCGTCGTCTCCGGCCCGCGGATTTCCGGGAGCTTCCGGCGCCGCGGGCCGCGGCCACACTCACTCGCACCCCACGTGGCCCCGCCCCAGAACAACAGCCAATCTGCTGCCGAGGGCTCGAGAAGGACCAATCAGTGTCCAGCCTGGGAAGTGTGCCCGCCTCCTGCGCAGGGGATTTGGCGACGGAACAGCGCACGCCCCGCCCCCGCCCGAGAGCGCACACGTAGCCGTTGGGACCGTCCTGGGGCTCGGTTGGCGGCCCTGGGAACATCTGGCTGTTGTTATTCCGGGCCATCAGCGCCCCTCCCAGGCAAGAGGACGTTTCAGGTCGCCGATTTGAGGGGTTGGATGCGGCCCTGCTGGCGGGTTTTCCATCTGGAAACCCGTGGGGTGTCCCCTCGGTCCCCCCCGCCCCACCCGAGATTAACGGTTGAACGTGGAGGTCCCACCCCCAGCCCGGCGAGGTGCTTCGACGGTTTTCACGCAAACTTGAATGGTTTGCGCGAATTGGTTTAAAGTAGACCGAAGTGGGTCCGTTCTTAGTTTAGAAAAGTTCCTTCGTTGAAATACATTTCTTAGGGTCTGGTTCTCGGGGATGATTCTTCCAACTCCACCGTGTCCCCTGCCGCTTGCTTTCAACGGCACAAAAATTACATTTCCGTTTTCATCACTACCAAATCTAAGGGATCGTGGAGAACAGGTGTCAGAAAAGTAGAGAATAGGGAATTGGCGCTCCTAGACAACACAAGGAGACAGCCGTGAAGAGAGACTTTCCTCCCAACGTCTTAATCAGTTTTTCTAGTTCCTTCAGTGTAAGCCACACCCCTACGCCCTCACCCTCAGAGGCTCTTGCTCTGAGTTTTTCTCTGACCAAGGGACCTAGGTTTCTGCACCTTTAAAAATGAGGTCTATGGGGCTAGAGCCATACAGTGGGTATAATGGGTAGTCGTACAGTGGGTACAGTGGGTAGCCATACAATAGGTAGGGTGTTTGCTTTGCACTTGGACTCATAGGCATCCTACATGCTCCCCTGAGCCCTCCAAGGAGTGATCCCTGAGCACAGAGCAGGAGTGAGCCCTTAGCAATCTTGGAGGTGACCCAAAAACAAGCAAAAAAGAGGCCTATAGGGCTAAGCGAACAGAAGCCAAGGCACGTAGTAGTGCCTTGCACGACTAAGGCACTAATTTGGCTACCCCTCCCTCGGATATTTGTAAAAGGCAGGGCCTATTTATCATAAAAAAAATCTTTTCTGTTTAGAAGGTAACATATATTGGAACGTAATACACATTGGAGGATTGGGGGTAGGGCTTACACCCAGCGGTGCTCAGGACTTACTCCTGGCTCTGCACTCAGAGGTCACTCCTGCAGGGCTCAAGGGACCATATGGGGTGCCAGGGATGAAACCCAGGTGGGCCACATGCAAGGCAAATCCCCTACACACTGTGCTATCACTCTGGCCCCTGGAGGATATTTTGAAACTATAAAAAATGTCCAAGTCAAAAATCACCCAGTGGGAATAGTGCTTAGGAACTTGAACCTGATTACTTCCTTCAATGGAAGAAGGATCACTAGGTCCCATTTGGTGGACAGCTGCCCACTGGAGCACCTATGCTGCGTCCAAAGGAGAGGAATAATGAAATAATTCCCTTACTCATCTTTCTTTCTCAGTTCCCAAATAGAGAAGTTCAGTTTGGGGCCTAAGCTTCGTGGCTATTTTTCTAACAATCAGCATGGAACACCGAAGCCGACCCAGGACCAAAGGCCTGGGGAGAATTCCTGGAACTCAGCCTCGAAACCCCAGGGTCCCATTCCCCCTACTTGTGGAGCAGGAGGCCAGGGAAGGAGAAGAATGGGAGCAGAGAGATGTACATCGTCAGCGGACTCCTGTCTACAGCCCAGTAGAAAGTGAGGAGTTGACCGACAGTGTTGCAGTTTCCAAGCCAGCACCCTATTGGGAAGGAGTAGCTGTGATAAATGGAGAGTTTAAAGAGCTGAAGCTGACCGATTATCGTGGAAAGTACCTGGTTTTTTTCTTCTATCCACTAGATTTCACTTTTGTGTGTCCAACTGAAATCATCGCCTTCAGTGATAGAATTGAAGAGTTCAGATCAATAAACACAGAAGTTGCTGCATGTTCTGTTGATTCGCAGTTTACCCATTTGGCCTGGATTAATACACCTCGGAAACAAGGAGGTCTTGGGCCAATCAGGATTCCCCTTCTTTCAGATTTGACACATCAGATCTCCAAAGACTATGGCGTGTACCTGGAAGATGCTGGCCACACTCTTAGAGGCCTCTTCATTATTGACGACAAAGGAATCCTAAGACAAATGACCCTGAATGATCTTCCTGTGGGTAGGTCAGTGGATGAGACCCTGCGTTTGGTTCAAGCCTTCTTGTACACTGACAAACATGGAGAAGTGTGCCCTGCTGGGTGGAAGCCCGGTAGCGAAACAATCATCCCAGATCCAGCTGGAAAACTGAAGTATTTCGATAAACTCAACTGAAAAGTACTTCCTCAGGTGTCAAGGTTTGAAAAAAACAAACAATAAACAAAGTTCACTGTTCTTTGTTTTTCTTGTTGTTGTTTTCTTCTGGGTTTGGGGTCACATCCAGTGGTGCTCAAGACTTAACTCGTAGCTCTGCACTTAGGAATCACTCCTAGTAGACCTGGGGGACCATATAGTGTGCCAGGGATGGGACCTGGGCTGAACTAGTGCAAGGCAATCTCCCTACCCACTATACTATCCAACCTCCAAAGTTCACTGTTTCAAAAAAAGAAAAAAATCACCCATGAAGTGGTCGAGGATATGACCCAAAGGGCTGGAACACAAGTTTTTCATGTAGGAATTCCTGGTTTCATCCCCAGCACCCAGCATGGCATGGTGCCCCCAGAACCCTGAAACATCTAACCTGGAGTAGCCTCCCCAGCACCACTTGGTATGTCTGTAAAACAAAACTAAAACCATAACCATATTTCTAAGGATAGTGTCTTGTAAATATTTGGGTACGGTTTTCTTATTTTCTGTGCATATGTACTTCTTTTACCACTGGAAATAAATGATGTAGCTCTGAATATTCCACATTATCTACTCAGAACTACTTCATTTATTTTTGGTTTCAGGGCCACACATGGCAGTGCTCAGGGGCTACTCCAATCAGTTTTCTGTTCTTGGAGCACCATGCAGGGTGGGGGATTGAAGCTGGGCCTCCTGCATGCAAAACATACACTCGGCCCAGTGAGGCAACACTCTAGCCGCATTTTACTTAAATGAAAAATTATTTTAGGGGCTGGGGCGATAGCACAGCGGGAAGGGCGTTTGCCTTGCACGCGGCCGACCTGGGTTTGAGTCCCAGCATCCCATATGGTTCCCTGAGCATTGCCAGGAGTAATTCCTGAGTGCAGAACCAGAAGTAACCCCTGTGCATTGCTGGGTGTGACCCCAAAAAAGCAAAAAAAATTTTAAAATTATTTAAAATTAATGAATAATGTTGAATTATATGGATGCACTGTACAATTTAATCATTCTCCCAAAGATCATTAAGTTATCCAATATGTACTTTTTTTTTTTTGCTTTTTAGGTCACACCTGGCAATGCACAGGGGTCACTCCTGGCTCTGCACTCGGGAATTACTCTTGGCGGTGCTCAGGGGACCATATAGGATGCTGGAATTTGAACCCGGGTTGGTTGCATGCAAGGCAAATGCCCTACCCGCTGTGCTATCACTCCAGCCCTCTGTTTTATTTTTATCCCCTTGTTATTTTCTGTTTTTCTTCAATAATCATTGTTCCTTTTCCATTTGCGCCTATTCTCTCTTGTTTTACCTTATAATTTAGCATTAATTTCTGAAATTATTTCTTTTTTTTTGCTTTTTGGGTCACACCTGGCGATGCACAGGGGTCACTCCTGGCTCATGCACTCAGGAATCACCCCTGGCGGTGCTCAGGGGACCATATGGGATGCTGGGATTCGAACCCGGGTCGGCCGCGTGCAAGGCAAACGCCCTACCCGCTGTGCAATCACTCCAGCCCCTCTTTTTTTCCTTCCTGGATTCAATCACCACTTTTCTCTGTTGAGGGGGAGGTATGCCGATTTTTGTATTTTTATTTTTATTATAATAAGGTCTGGAGAAATAGCAAACGGGTAGGGCATCTGCCTTGCATGTGGCTGACCCAGGTTCGATTCCTCTGCCCCTCTTGGAGAGCCTGCCAAACTACTGAGAGTATCTCACCCGCATGGCAGAGCCTGGCAAGCTCCCTGTGGCATATTCAATATGCCAAAAACAGTAACACGTCTCACAATGGAGACGTTACTGGTGCCCGCTCAAACAAATTGATGAGCAACGGGATGACAGTGACAGTGACAATGATTATTATAATAAGGGATCATAAAATGAGGACCCCATGACCATGCCACCGGACTCTGTGCCAGGGGCACCCCAGAAGGGGGCAGGTGAGAGCCCTCCCCGCCCCAAGGGACCCAGCCCCAGCAGCCTACCTTCACTACCCAACTGCTGCCATGCTCCAGGCCACTTTCCACATAATCGGGCCGAGCCTCATACATGAGTGAACATATTCCTGGATCGCGCTGCCGCAAAGCAGCTGCATGACACATCATCATAAAGGAATATATGTATTCCACATATATATATGCCTCTCAGAGAGCCTGGCAAGCTACCAAGAATATCTCGCCCACATGGAAGAGCCTGTCAAGCTTCCTGTGGCATATTCGATATGCCAAATACAGTAACAGTGACAGTCTCATTCCCCTGGCCCTGAAAAGAGCCTCCAATCGTTGAGAAAGATGAAGTAAGGAGAGGCTGCTAAAATCTCAGGGCTGGGATGAATGGAGATGTTACTGGTGCCCGTTCGAGTAAATCAATGAACAAGGGATGGCAGTGATACAGTGAATATTTGGGGATGATATGTGATTCTAGGATCGAACCTGGGTCGGCTGCATCCAAGGCAAGCATCTTATCCACTGTACTGTCTCTCTAACCACAACAATTCACAGGTTTAACAGCTTGAAACAATTTTTCATCTCCTATGATGTAGGTTGGAAGTGTCTGTGGCCCTAACTTGTGTCCTTGCTAGGCCCACCAGGTTTGGTCAAGGCCCAGTTTACCAAATTTTCATGTCACCTGATATGGGCTCTGAGCCAGAGGCGGTGGGGGAGAGAACCAGTTTCCAGACTCATTCAAATTGTCGGAAGAATTCTGTTCCAGGTGGCTGTATTGCTAAGATACCTGTTCCTTACTGGCTGCCATCCACTGGTCCTTTTCTGGTCCTTGAGACCACTCCCGTTTTCCAGCTCATGTCTTCTTCATCTTCAAACCAGCAGTAGGGAGTTGAGTCCTTTATTACTTCCTCTCTTACCTCCTCTCTCTAGCCTCTAGTCAGAGAAGGTCTCTGCTGTGAAGATAGCATTTGATTAGGTTGGGTTCACATGGATAATCCAAGCTACTTTCCCTATTTTCAGGTCTGAATCTTAATGACATTAGCAACATCCTTTTTGTCCTGTAATATAATAGTCTCAGGTGCCAAGTGTTGGGTCCTAGATGTATTTGGCGAAGAACTTTCTATCACATCCTTTTCCTGTGCTCATTAGCCTCTCTTTACATTGTGTTTTAAAGCCACCTGGATTTTTCCTGCTCACAGGGCATGATGCAAAGAGGATCAGCCTCTTGCTGCTTGGGAGTCTACATATCTTTTAAAGCCACAAGTGGAGTCAGTGGGGGAGTGATAGTGCAGGTAAGGTACTTTGTCTTACACCCAGCAGATCCAGGTTTGATCCCAGGTACCCCTTAGGATCCTCAAGCCCCACCAGGAGTGATCCCTGAGCACAGGAGTGGCCCAAAGCAAAAAAAGCCACAGAGGATGGAGTCACAGGATTCCTTCAATGATACTGATGGCCCTCTACGGAGAGAGCAGTGGTGAGTCCTGGTACAACACCTAAGGGGAAAGACACCATTCATTCATTTAATGCCATATGGACATAAGCTAGCCAGTAACAAGAGACAAACCCTCTCTCCCTACCTCCAATAGTATTCTCACCATGGCCACAAAACCTGACAGTTCATTGACCTGTTCCATTAATCCTTTCACTATCCAGTGATTGTTTACAGCATTGGGGGTAAAAATAAAGCATCTATGAGCTTCAGATATAAAGAGATGAAACTGACTGGGAAAGGTAAATGTAAGGGAATGGGGTAACTTCTAAATGATATTTTTTGAGGGGAGGGGAGGGTTGGGGGTCATACCCAGTGGTGCTCAGGGGCTATTCCTGACTCTGTGCTCAGGAGCGAGTCCTGTCAGTTCTCAGGGAATCACATGTGGTGGCTAGTCATTGGACCTGTCCAGCAGCACGTAAAGAATGGGATTTAACCATCTGTACTACCACTCTGCCTCCATCCCCAATGACATTTAACCTAATGCCAGCTTCCGCACAAGCAAGCTTCCTGTGCTGTGGGGTGGAAAGGAGTGAATAACCCATGCAATGGGTCATTGAAATTGCCTCTGCCTTAAATCCTTCCTTTATTGGAGAGGTTCCCCAGAAGTGCCACTGGGGGCCATTTTTGGCAATACTCAGCCCAGCTGCCTGAGTCTGACCATTCAGTGCTCTGGCCTGGCAGTGCTGGGAGCCACCGGATTGCACCGAAAGGTGCTTGAGGGCCATGCAGTGCTAAGGATTAAAGTCAGGACCTCTGTGTGTAAAGCAGGTGCACCAGCCCTTGGGGTAATCGCCCAGCCTCATTTCTATTCTTTAAAAAATGGGACCAGGGTCCAGAGCAATAGTCCAGAGAAGAGGGCATTTGCCTTGCATGTGGCTGACCAGGGTGTGATCCCCAGCACCCCATATGGTCCCCGGAGCACTACCAGGAGTGATTCCTGAGTACAGAGCCTGGATGAACCCCTAAGCATCACCAGGTGTAAAAAAGCTAAAAAAAAGTGGGAAAAATAATAACTCCTTCTAGGAATTGTTGCAAGAATTAAGTGATATGTATGAATGTGTGATATGCCTAGCCCGCTCCCTGTTTTACAGTGAATGCTTGATCAATGGGTCAGCTTAAGAGTTCAACAGGCTGAGTGATCAATAGTTTGGAGTAATAGTTTGACTCCTGGCCCTGCATGGGTCCCCTGAGCAACACTGCAAGCAACCCCTGTGCACTGTTTGTGGGGACAAAGGTCTAAAAAAAAACCTTTTATATAACCCAGTCATAAACAACCTTGTAACTGTGTGTTTCACTGTGATCAAATTAAAATTTTTAATAATAAAGTTTTTTAAATTTTAAAATTTCAATGTTAGTTTGCTTACCTCACTGCTATTGCCTTGACCCTATACTCCCATGTTAATCAAGGATTAAAGTGCTTCTAAGAGGTGGAGTAGAAATGATTGCTTGCAATATTATTTGGGGGATAAAAATTGGGCATAAAATATTATATATGAAGACATAATCAAAACTTGATTGTTGCAGAATTAAACACCTCTAAGAAGTTAGGGTTCCTTGGTCACTCACCCCCTTCAGATCGTTTCCCCAAATCTCTCTCATTCCCCATTGCTACCCACTTCTCTCCTATGTAGAGTACCATGTAAAGGAATTACAGGGACACAGAACGAAGCTGCACTTTATTCCAAGAGGTTGTCTACATTTATTTTCTAATTAAAACAAAAACCATGTTAGTACACATCACTCGTTGTGTTCCATAAATCAGTGGCAAAATAGCTTAAGTTTATGTCGTTGACACTGGTGCTCTGAGAATGAGGATTTGAGAATGTGACCGGCTGGTCCTCAGGAAAATGCAGTTATAGAGCTGAATTCCAGCCCCTGTTTAGGAGGAAAGGGTGACCCACGGGTTTTGGCATTTGTGTGGGGTCAGGATTTGTTCTGTTTTTGTTTGGGGATTGCACCCAAATGTACTCAGGGCTTACTCCTAGCTCAAGGGTTACACCTGGCAGGGCTTGAACGAGTGATTGAAGCATGTTAGCCGTGTTCCCACTGTACTATCTCTCTGGCCCAAGAGGGTCAGGATTTGTGGTCCTCTGAAACCCAAGGTCTCCTATTCCTAAACTCCTTCCTCCTCCCTCAGAGCTCTCTCTCAGAGAAATGGGGACTGGGGATGTTTGTAGAAGTTCAGAACAGACCATTTGGCGGGGGAATTGAGGTTCTTTTTTTCTTTCTTTTTTAAAAAAAAATTTACTATGCTAGTTAGGAGTCTGGTTGCAAGATTCTTTTTTAGGCCTCCTCCCTCACTAAGGGAAACAAGGATGTATGTGTGGTTTGAATTTATGCCATACTCGAGTCAGTCTCTATCCCCAGTTTTTATCACAGGGTAGTGTTATCCAGGACTCTGCAGAGAATTTGCCAGCAAACAGAAACTCCCAGCTGAGAGTCCGGCCTCACTGCAGGCTGGGAGCACTGGCTGGAGCACAGTGCTCCCAGCGGCCTCACTGTAAGTGCTTGAAGGTGGGGGTGGGAGGGGGTAGGGGGAGAACAAAATGAAGCAACACAGTAATGAAGGGAAAGGGCAAGGGACACTCGTCAGGGTGGGCTAACATGCTAGGTAGAAATCTAAGATCTACACTAAGCCTGTTTGGTGTTTGAGTTTAGACAGGGGTGTCAGCTGCCCCCCAAGCCTACGGCTCCAGCTTCCTGGGCACAGGCGCCCCGTCCGAGGCACAGCTGCACTTCTGCACCCTCATGTTGGGCAGGCTGACCACCCGGGGCTGGAGCTGGCCCCCCTCCTTGGTGCTCACGATCATGGGCAGGGAGGTCGTCTCCGAGGCTATACACTGTCGGGGCCCCAGAAATGGCCACTTGAAGGTCAGGGGGTCTGGGGGCTGCAGGCAGGTGCCCACACACTCGTAGGCCAGGAAGCCGGGGGGCTCCAGGACCCAATTCTCGGCCCACTTCAGCCCCTGCAGGTCAATGTACATCTCCTGGCGGCAGCAGCGCTGGGTGCCCCCGCTCACGGGCGCCTCGGGGTCACAGTTGCCCTGGGCCCTGTGAGGACAAAGAGAAGTGGGGTCAGAGGTCAGCTGGGAAGCCTGTGGTCAGGGATGTGTTGAGAGGGACATCTGGAGGGAGATTCAGGATCCATGTCTCCTATATTCTAGAAGCAGATGGGATTGCTGGCACCTCACAGGCTCCGGGCACAGAGCAGTAATAGTCCCTAGCACCACTGGGTGTGGCCCCAAAGCAAAAAAGCTGCATATCTATGACACGTGATGAATGGGGGAAGCCCTGTCTAAATCATAAATAATTAACTAACATTTATTACAGACTTCTATGTGCCAGGTACTTAGGTACTTTGTATATATTATCTCAGGTGAGACCTGCAGTGCATGCCAGGAATTGATTATACATCAAGACCGGGAAACCTAACGGGGTTCCCAGGCTCCTGAGACTGCAGCCAGTGGAAAGCAGAGCGAGAGGGCGCCTACCTGTCGGATTCCAGGGGCCTCAGGGCCACCGTGTCTCCTCCAGGACGCTAACTCATCCCATGAACAAATTGGCCAAAGAAAATGGTTCAATCTTAGCAACAGCTAATGCTGGCAGTCCCATCGTTAGTGGGAAAATAGATGGTGACAGTAATGTATATTGTCAATCACTGTATCACTGTCATCCTGTTGCTCATCGATTTGCTTGAGCGGGCACAGTAACGTCTCCATTGTGAGACTTTTTGTTACTATTTTTGGCATATCGAATACACCAACTGGCGAGATACTCTCGGTAGCTTGCTGGGCTCTCAGAGAGGGGTGGAGGAATCCAACAACCCGGGTGGGCCGCGTGCAAGGCAATAGCAACCAAAAAATTGTGATGTCACACCCCCAGGATATATTCAATAAAATATTGAAGTGACAATGTGTACCAGAAGGAAGGCTGCTGAATCGGGAATTAGTCCCATTTGGGGACCTGTCCACATCCCCAGCTAGTCCCTAGGTCGTGGACTCAAGGACTCGCTTCCCGCCAGGCGGCGCCTACCCGTAGTCCTTGAGGTCCAGCGTGTGCAGCTCCAGCTGCGGCTCGGCCTGGCCCGACGCGCCCTGGCCCTGGGCAGCAAAGCGCACCAACTTGTGCGCGCCCGACGCCTGCGGGCCCAGGTGCTCCCGCTGCACCGACACCTGCAGCAGCAGCGGCGTCCGCGGCCGGCTCAGCTGCTGCCAGAAGTTCACGGCCTCCGTCACGTCGAAGGCCTTCCAGCCGCTCTCGTGGACCGACACCAGCCTGCGGGGCGCGCACACGGAGGGGCGGCTCAGGACCGGGGCGGGCACGGGGCCGCGCTGGCCTCTGGCCGCGCCCCGCGGGACCCAGCCCCCCGCCCGCCCCCGCCGGCCGCAGCCCCGGACCGCCCTGCCCACCTGGAGTCGATGAGGGAGGTGCGGTTGGAGCCGTCTGCGCGGACGTGCAGCCACTCGACGGTGACGCGGGCGCGGGCGCTGCGCGGGGACAGGCGCTCGTGCCTGCGCAGCGCCGCCCTGGCCGCGGGCTCCTGGAAGAGGCGCAGCACGGCCTGCACCAGCTCGTGGTGGGGCGGCAGCCGCTGCTCCATGTCGAACACCAGCAGGTAGCTGGTGGCCTCGGACACCAGGAACCTGCCGGCCACCTCTGGAGGGCGGGGGAGGGGGACACGGGAGGGTCAGGGGGCTCCGAGTGGCAGGGTCAATGAAGGACTGGCAGAGAAACGGCTCCTGTCTTTCTCCCCAATCCCCCCCCCCCCATTAGCTACCCAAATCCTCCTGATCTCTGGGACCCTCGAACGAAATGCTGAGACCGGGGTTCCTCCCCTGGCGGCCAAATAACAAGTCAGGCCAAATAACTCAGTGATGGTCAGGATCTTAGTGTAACCCCAACTTTCTCTGCACAGAAGTGTTCTTTACCAGTCACAGAGAGGAAGGGGAGCAGGCTGTTGGACAGGTAAGGGGCTTGCCTTCCATGCACCTGACCCCGCTTCAATATTGACACCCCCTAGAGGTCCCCAAGCACCACCACAAGCGATCCCTGAACAGAGTCAGGATAAGCATAGCCGGGTGCGGCCTCGGGAATAAAACCAACAAAACCTTTCAGAGTGGGCACTAGGTGAGCGGAGGTTGGGTGGGGGTCAGAGGGGCAGGCAGGTCTGGACAGCACATGAAGCTGTGGGCTCATGACCGGGTAATTAGTGGACCTGTGAAATGGGAAGCCACAAAGCCTGACTCTGGGGTTCTTGCCACCCCAACCGACTGCTGCTTCCCTCCTTCCCTCTCCCTCCCCTCCTCCACTGCTTTGGCATAAGGCAGTGGGTCCAGCCTGGCCCAGCCCCTCCCAGCCTGAGGGGTGGGGGTCTCCATGCAGATGACACAGGGACCCTGGCCGGCCCAGCCCTCCCTGCCACCCCATAAGTGTGACCCCCAAGTGCCCCCCAAGATGGGCAGTCCAGCTCTGCCGCCCCCAGGACCTGCCACAGCGAGGGGGCCTCACCTCGGAAGTGCTGGCTGAACCTTTTCCCGCGGGAGTGGGCCTGGTGGCTGCCCTGCAGCAGCGCCACGTACTGCGCCCGCACGTGGGCCGGGGTCACCAGCCGCTCCACCTCGGCCTGGTCCAGGACGGGCACCTCGCTGAGGTGCAGCTGCTGCAGCAGGCTGCCCAGGATCTGTTCCCCGGTCAGCGGCGCCCCCGGGCTGGCCAGGGCCCAGAGTGCCCAGCAGAGCCCCCACAGCCTCATGGCAGCGCTCTGGGGAGCAGAAGGAGAAGAGCAGAGTCCCCTGGGTGGCTGGCGAGGGTCCCAGCGGGGTGAGGGTGAGCGGAGAGCCAGTCCGGGCCAGCTTTATAGCAGCCCTTGGGGGGAAGGGAGGGAGGACACACCCCTCGGACCTCCTGGGAGTCAGCGGCCAGACAGGGCCCTCTGAGTGAGGAGGGGGCTGTCTGGATGCCACACTGGTTGGGAGACTCTGGCCATTGTCTGGAAGCTCAATTATAACTTTAGAGCCTGCTGGATTTCCCTGCCGTGACTGTCCTTGTCTGTGAAAGGGAGCACTTACAATGCTTTTCCGTGTCGTCTCTAGGTCGGTCCTAGAGACGGGTCTGGGGCTGTGTGTGTGTGTGTGTGTGTGTGTGTGTGTGTGTGTGTGTGTGTATTTGGGGGGGTGCAGGTGTCTGTTCATCTCATGGGGAGAAGGGCATTGTTTTGCGTTACCTGCATGCTGGGCCAGGCTTTTGTTTTCTCCTTCTGTGCTCTGTTCCCCACAGTGCCCATGCCCCATGGCTCATCCCTGCAGTCCCTCCGGACAGAGGCAGTCTGGGCCCCAGGGAAGTCTTTCCCTTGGAAGTCTTTGCCCCATGTAGGAGGCTATTCACAGCCCAGTTAGCTGCCTCCTGCTCACCATCCTGAGCCACATCAGGCCCAGCTCAGGGGACAACTGAAAAGCCTGCAGAACTGTGTCCCTGGGCCCCTGGCAGGCGAGGGAGTCCCTACTGTGTCTTCAAGCGCATGTCATAGGGTGGCTGCGTTCACACCTGCGGCTTATTGGACCTGCCAATTACTTTCCCCTAGTATCTCTTTTTCCTCTTCTTCCAGATGGGGCGATTACAGGAGGTGAGAGGGGGTAGGAATTCTCCCAGTGAACTCTGAGAAGGCTCAGCGAATCAGCGTGAGGATGGAGCGGGCGGGCCGCAAGGCATCCACAGGGACCACCTGTCATCGTTCTCTAGGTTAGGCTTTCCAAAAGTGGCCATCGTGAGAACGGCCATTTCTGGGTCGGTGGGGGGTGGGGGGTGGGGGGTGCCTCTGAGTCAGGCCCTGTTCAAAACACAGAACATTTTCCACAGCAGCCCAAGGAGACCGCATCAGCCTAGCTTCCAGGTGCCAAGTCCAAATGCCGCTTGAGGAAGGAGTCAGGGCTCCAGAGGGCACCGCCATCCCCAGGCTGTGCCTGGCACCCGAGCGTGAGTGTGTAGGGACCCGCCAAGGCCCCCATCCGCAGCAGCCTCATTCCCCAACCAGGGTGGAGAGGATGAGGCGTATGGCTGAAGGTCAAGGGCCCCGTCATTCCCTGCTCCTCCCCAGCAGGGGCCCCCTCTGGGTATGTTTGTCATTGTCAGCTCCTGCCTCATGCCACACATATACATACTCTCTCTCTCTCTCTCTCTCTCTCTCTCTCTCTCTCTCTCTCTCTCTCTCACACGCGAGCACATGCCAGGTGGAGAAAGAGAGGAACAGGGGTGCTCACAGGTGGAATTTCTCCAGGAAGAGAGCAAGGGGCCACACACCACATACCTCACTGAGCAGCTAACAGGGTTGGGGTGAGAGAGGCTGGGAATTTGCCAAAGGAAAGGAATAACTACAGCTTTTTTTTCCTTTTATTGCAGGGGTTGGGCGAACACAACCAGTGATGCTCAGGGCTTACTGCTGGCAATCACTCTTGGTGGTGCTCGGGGAATCGAACCCAGGTTGGCCACATGTAAAACAAGAACCTCTTCAGCCCATGATGCACTAAGAGTGCCGGGGGCTGCCACTGTCCTGAGAGCTTCGTGTCCTCACAACAACTTGCTCTGCTCCAGAGATGAAGAAACAGAGGCGGAAAAGTGTTCGCTGAGCTGTCCCCAGGTGCTAGAAGTGCCAGAGCTGGGGGTACTTGAGGAGGAGGGGCAGGGGTTCAGTTCCAGACCTCAGGCTGGGCAAGAGGGTAGGCGGGAACCCTGACAGGTGGACGGGAAGGGTGGGGACCTCAGCTGCTTCCCGGGAGCCCGCTCCTCTCCTCTCTCGCCTCTGCTGCCACGCAGGTCCCATCTTGGAGGGTGAGTGTCATGTCACTGGGGTACCCTGACGCGTGGGCCCCCTCAGGCCTCCCGCTCCCGCCTTGGGCTCAGCCTTCTCCACAGAAGTAGCTGTTGCCTTTCCCTGCAGGCGATTAGCCAGCAAAGGACTTTCCTGATGCAAACATTTGGGCCTTAAGTCGGGCCAAAAGGTGCCGAAAACCTGTGACCCTTGGTCCCAGAAGTTGTGTGGGGATGGTGTTCCATAAATATGCAATAGCCACCACCCCGTGGCGCGCGACAGGAAGCTCTGTGGCTTATCAAGGCCGAGTGGTGCCAGGATATCACACCCACGCCGCCCCGCCTGCCGCCCCCCTGCCTCCACCGCCGCTCACCCCTGACACCTAGACTGTAGGGGTTGAAGGCACACAATGAGGTCCTTTGCCTTTGCCTTGTGCTGGTTCTGCTGGTTCTGCAAGGACCTGCTGTCATCTGGTGCCACTGTGCCCTGATGTGGCCACATGAGGGGCTCACGGGAGGCTGAGGACCTCTGGGATGGCCTAGGGGGTCAGATCCCCCTTCTACGAATCAAATTAAGATGAAATGAAAACACCACCGTGGAGCAGAATATGGCGGAAACTCCTGCTCTGCTGGCCTGGGCCAGCCCCAAGAGTCTCACTGTTGTTGGGAGTTGAGACCTCGGGGGATACAGCCCAGTTGGCACCCAGCTCTGACCACTCCCTGCCTGCCCGTGGCCTGATGCTCTTGGAATGGGGGCAGGTGGTCTAAGGGTGGGAGGGAGACCGAGAGCCTTGCCTTATCTTGGGGGACCTGCCATCAGTGGGGAGCATTTGGCAAGTCCCTGGGCTTTGTCCAGCTAGGTCCCTGCCTTCCCCAGAGATGAGAGAACCTAGAGCGGAAATAGCTTCTCCTGCCCCCCACATTTTAGAACTAAACAAGAAGCACAGAAGAGTCACCATCTCCCAAGCTCATACCGTTATGAGGGATGCCTGCCTCCAGGCAGAGTTTCCCAGCCTGACTGTCCACTCGATTCTGTGCCCCTCTCCGGCGGGCAGGGGCATCCACTCACCGCCATGAGCTCAGCCCGGGTGAGGGGGTGGGGGTGGGGAAGCAGATGGAGGGCAAATCCCCTAGACAAAGACTTCCCCCACCCAGGTCTCTGGTCTGAAATGTGGATTCCAGAGCAACTGCAGAGTTTTTGCAGGGGTGGGGGGGCAGGCGGGGTGGAGGGGGGAATAAAATAATTGAGCAATTAGTCAGCTGCCCAAAGAAGGTGAATGTGGATTGGGAGGGTTTGGAAGGGACTCATTAGTCAAGAGGGAGGACAGCTGCCCTTTGTCATGTGGAGTGGACAGGCAGGGCTCCCCTGGGACTGTGGATCCTGGGGAGGGGTGGTCAGTCGGCAGAGTGAGTCCAGTCTGGCTGTCTGTGGAGCCAGTTGAGCCTGAGAAGCAGCAAAAATGCCCTCTGCTGACCTGAGAGGGGTCTGCTTACAAGGCGGGTGACCCGCAGAGCACCTTCCATGCGAAAGGTCCATACCAGACTTGTGTTTTGTTTTGGGGATTTGGAGCCACACCTGGCGCTGCTTAGGAGTGGGATAGTGCCATGGGGGGTGGGGGGTACAGGCAGAGGGCAGTCATGCTGTGCTGAGATTCGAACCTGGATTTTCCTAATCAAATCACGCTCTAGTTATGATGTCCATGCAGCGGACGGGCGAGTTTGTTTCAGGTTTTAAAATACTGTAGGGAGGGGCTGGAGCGATAGCACAGCAGGTAGGGCGTTTGCCTTACATGCGGTCGACCCGGGTTCGAATCCCAGCATCCCATATGGTCCCCTGAGCGCTGCCAGGAGTAATTTCTGAGTGTAGAACCAGGAGTAACCCCTGTGCATCGCCGGGTGTGACCCAAAAAGCAAAAAAAAAAAAAATACTGTAGGAAGCCCAGGGCTGGGTGCTACAAACAGCCCAGATGACAGTGGTGGGCGGTAGAAGGGTCAGGAAAGGGGATGGGAGCTGAGTTGGGAAGGCCGCCCCCAAAGTGAGGAGGCAGCTTGTACTGTTGCTCTGTGATGAACAAGCTGTGTGGCATGGTCAGGCCGGATAGCAAGGACAAAACAGGGAGAGGCGCTGCAGAGCCCAGGCCCTGGACAAGGAGAACAGTGGTGAGCAGAAAGTAGGTGCAAAAAGGAGGGACAGTGTGGCTTCCTGGGGGCACAGCGCATGCATGCTAAAGCTGCTCGCAGGCAGGGCTGAGCAGGGGGAAAGCAGAGGGGGCAACAACAGACCAAGGGGGAGAGAATGCCCCATCCTACTCGGGGCTAGACATACTCGCTGTTCCAGATGATTACTTAGCTTCTGCATTGTCGTCTGTGACAAGAGGAAAGAAACAAGGAAAGAAAACAGAAACAAATTTCCCCTGAAAAGTGGCAGAGCTGGAAGGCAGAATGGGTTGTTTTGTTTTGTTTTGTTTTTGGGTCACACCTGGTGATGCACAGGGGTTACTCCTGGCTCTACGCTCAAGAATTACTCCTGGTGGTACTCAGGGGACCATATGGGATGCTGGGAATCGAACCCGGGTCAGCCACAAGGCAAACGCCCTGCCCGCTATGCTATCGCTCCAGCCCCAACTAGGGGCTTGCACATGCCAAGTTAACGTTTCACTAACCGTTTTTCTCTAGATGGCTACTTTGCTCCCCCAGTCCCACCTGCAAAACATTGTCTGGTTTTCGGCACAGCTTAATCTTGCCAAGCATTTTCACTTTTCAGAGACCTGACAGGGAGGAAGGAGGGCCCGGGAGGACCGACCACAGATAGCTGCCTCCTCCTGCCCGTGCAGAGACTCTTCCCCCGCAGACTGCCTGACCTTGAGCCCCCACCCTCCTGCCTGAGAGCCCTCAGCCCACCTGCAAGCGAACCCCACTACTCCCCACCATCTGTTGTCCGGCCTCTCACCAAACAGCCCTGATGGGACTTTTGGCTCATTGCTTCACTCCTCTCCCTCTGAATTGTTTCCTGTGGTAAGCGGCAACATAATTTCACTTGGTTCCTGCAAACCTTTCCCTAATAGTCTGGCCACCCAGTTCTCTCTCTCTATCCCTTTATCACCACGTTCTCTGACTGCTCTCTGTCCCTTGAAAACACAAATGGATGGCACTCTTTCCTACATTCCTTTGTGTGTGTGTGTGGGGAAATACACACAAAGTCTCACATATACACCCTATATACATGTACCCTTTTACACACATACACTTGGCCATACACACTCATTCTCTGTCTCTGTCTCTGTCTCTCTGTCTCTGTTTCTCTGTTTCTGTCTGTCTGTCTGTCTGTCTGTCTGTCTGTCTCTCTCTCTCTCTCTCTCTCTCTCTCTCTCTCTCACACACACACACACACACACACACACACACACACACATTCCAGGACAGCTCCCTCAACTGAACAAGGACTCAGTGTGCGTTGTGTTCTTGGTGACAATCTTGTCCTTGGCTTGTCTGTTGTCAGCAGTAGCCACAGCATGCTGGTGACACGGAGACTCCTCCAGTTCTGCCAAAGGAACATCTGCAGCTTCCTCCTCAAACAGTGCCCCCCCACGACCATGGCATCCCCTGCCCTCCATGCCCACATGTAGGTGCCCAAGAAGCAGAGCTTTGCTTTCTGGAAGGGCTAGAGAAGAGCCGGCAGGTGGCGGGGCCTTTCCTCCTTCCCTTTGGACCATGTTGGGGATTTCCTGAAGAGAGCAATTCTGGCTGACAGGGCAGATAGAATATATTTTTTTTCTTTTTGAGTCACACCAGCGATACTCAGGGGTTACTCCTGGCTCTGCACTCAGGAATTACTCCTGGCGGTGCTTTGGGAACCATATGGGATGCCGGGGATCAAACCTGGGTCGGCGGCATGCAAGGTAAATAAATGCCCTACCCGCTGTGCTATCACTCCAGCCCCCAGATAGAATATTTTTTGTTTTGGGGCCACACCTGCCAGTGCTCAGGGTCTACTCCTCGTTCTGCTCAGGGATCACTCCTGGAGGGGCTCAGGAGACCATATGGGGGGTTGGGGTGGGCCATGTTCAAGACAAGTACTCTGCTCACTGTACTATCTCTGATCCTCAACAGAAAATTCTATTTTGTGTGTTTGTTCCTTTGTTTGGAAATAAAAAGGAAAGAAATAGAAACTTTCCATCTGGGGGTGGGGGGTTAAAATAAGACTAAGTTCCTGGTGGAAATGTTGTTTCTGTTGTTCGTTTTGGGGAACACCAAGCAGTGCTCCTGGGTTACTCCTCACTCTGCACTCAGGAGTCTTTCCTGGTGGTGCTTAGGGGGACCATCGGGGATGCCCAGGATCAAACCTGGCTGCATGCAAGGCAAGGGCCCTTCCCACTGTGCTATGGCTCGGGTCCTGTGCTAGTGGAAAATTCTTCAAGGTCACATTTTCGGTACTGAGTGCAGGTACTGAGTCATCAGTTTGGAGCCAGAGTTTCGAGCAGTGGAGGGGAGCACAGGGCGGAGGGAGGAGTCTTGATGAGGGCCATTACTCTCCCCTCTAATCTCCAGAGCAGGCTGATAAGGCAGGGAGGAGGATTTGCACCTTCTGAGTGGTAATTGGAAAGGTGGGCTGAGTAAACAAAATACATAATAATGAGCATGGAGTCGTTTGGGAATCTGTGGGATTAGCTCCATCCCGCTGGGGCAGACCTTTCCCGCAGGAACCTCAGCCCTTTATCAATGGCTCTGCCCAGCAGCTGTCACGAAAAGGAAACGAGCTTTTGCCATCCACTCTGGTGACAAGCTCCTCCATGCCTCCCAGCTTCCTGCATGTTCATTAGGGATGTGACACTCCAGCCACCATGCAGCCCCCACACCTACCGGAAGAATGTTTACTTCCTCTGCTCTGCAGCTCTGAACTGTCCTCTGAGCTTTTGGCCCGCTGCTGGGCTTGGAGCTTGGAATGGAACCCAGTGGTGTGCTCTGTGTGTGTGTGTGTGTGTGTGTGTGTGTGTGTGTGTGTGTGTGTGTGTACACGTGTATATATACACATAGAAATAGAAATCTATGCTTCTAAGCCGACTAGCTGAGAAGGGTTTATAATAAAAAGCAAGAATCTCCCATGCAGTCCCCATAATTTACATCTCCAAATGAGCATCTGAATTAGGTCTTCTTTGTGGGGGAGGGGACCCCTCCTAACTGTGCTTGGGAGCTGTTCCTGGTGATGCTGTACCTGGAGAGGTGTGTGTGTATTGGGAGGGGGAGGGTGTCAGGTCATTTGCAGCATCAGGGATCAAACCTGGACTTCCTGCACGCTAACTATGAGCTCCAGTCTTCTTCTCTTTGTTTCCTTGACTTGGCAATATTTGCCATGGACAACAAGGGTTGATTGATTTCAGAATTACATTTATTTATTTGTAAATGTAATTTATAAATTTATAAATGTAATTTAAAGCATCTGAGGGCCACACCCAGCTGTGCTCAGGGCTTACTCCTGCCTTTATGCTCAGGGATCACTCCTGGAGGTTCCCTGGGAATCACACGAAGTGCTGGGATCAAGCCAGGCTTTGCATGTGCAAGACAAACACCTTACCGGCTGGCCTCTCTCTGCTGCCCCAAGCAAACAAAGGCTTCAGTGTGTTCTCATAACTCTGTATCCATCATTTTCCCAACTTTTGCAGGCAAATTAATTTTGCTTGCAAAATGGTATTTTTATTTTATTATTACTATTATTGTTCTTCCTATTGTTTGGGGGCCACACGCAGCAATGGTGTGGGCTCAGGGCTTTGCACTAGGGAATTACTCCTAGAGGTGCTCAGGGGACTGTATGGGATGCTGAGCATCATGCCAAAGTTGGCCACATTGGCCGAGTGGAAGGCAAATACCCTACCCACTATAGTACCAGCTCCAGCCCCTAAAAATGCCTTTGTACTTTTTTTTTTCTGTCACTTTGCACAGATAGGGCATTTGCCTTGCATGTGACCTACCCTGGTTAGAATCCCAGCCCCCCATAAGGTCCCCTTAGGACACTAGGAGTTATCCCTGAGTGCAAAGCTAGAAATAAGACCTGAGCCACACCACTGGGTGTGGTATAAAACAAAAACAACATACTCTATTTCGTATTCCTTTTTTGGGGAGGATACACCTGGCAATGCTCAGGGGTTACCCCTGACTCTGCACTCACCATAGGTGTTGCTGGGTTAGAACCAGAGTTGCAGTCACATCCACTTACTAGGCCAGCACCTTACCTCTGTACTACCTCTCCAGCCTTTCTTTTTCTTCTTTACGTGATTGTGGTCAAACTACACATAATGTTCTGCAACATCTTTTTTTCATAGAATCACATATCTTGAAGGTATTTCCATGTTTGCCCGCCCAGATACAGTACATTGTTTTCACTCCTGGTGGTATTCCAGGGACCATAGGGGATGCTGGGGATTGAACCCCGGGTTGACTGCATGCAAGGCAAGCACCTTACCTGCTGTACTATCTCTCCTATCTCTATTTCTTACTCCTTGAACTTCAGGCATCTCAGTATCTCATTAAAAGAAACTATGACCTGGGGCTGGAGCAATAGCACAGCGGGTAGGGTGCTTGCCTTGCATGCAGCCAACCCGTGTTCGATTCTCAGCATCCCATATGGTCCTCTGAGCACTGCCAGGAGTAATTCCTGAGTCTACAGCCAGGAGTAACCCCTATGCATCACTGGGTGTGACCCAAAAAGCAAAAAAAAAAAAAAAAAAAAGGAACTATGACCCAACCATCGCCTGCCCCTGCCTCCCACCCTCATCTCTCCCTGCCCTACCAGCTGTCCCTTTCTATTAAGTTTGGTCACCAGCAACCTTTACATTCTGTTCAATCCTTTGTTCATAAGTTCATTTTTAAAATAAAAACTTTGTCATTGTTGTTAAAGAGTATATGCTAAAAGGAAATACCGAATGCTTCAGTTATATTTATTTATTATGGGCACAATTTAACCCTGGCCACAAAGAAATGGTGTTTCTGCCATGAAAGAGGCAAGGATTTTTATTTTTCCTTCTCCATCCATTATTCTTACCTTACCTCATTTCATTATTTTACTTATCTAGTTTTTATTTTAAGCCACACCCAATGGTACTCACAGCATACTTCTGGCACATTACTTGGGGGTTGTCCCCAGCAGTGCCCCAGGGACAGGAGGTACCTGGGATCGAACCTAGAGCTCCCACATGCAGGGATGCACACCAGCCAAGGAGACCTCATTGTAATTTCCTTCATGTTTGGAACATGATTTTCTCCAGTCTTTCATTTTTTTCTTAGAATTGCTTTTACTTTTCTCTCTCTCTCTTTCTTTTGCTTTCTCTTCTCTCTCTTCCTTCCTTCCTTCCTTCCTTCCTTCCTTCCTTCCTTCCTTCCTTCCTTCCTTCCTTCCTTCCTTCCTTCCTTCCTTCCTTCCTTTCTTTCTTTCTTTCTTTCTTTCTTTCTTTCTTTCTTTCTTTCTTTCTTTCTTTCTTGGTTTTGGGAGCCACACCCATCCTTGCTCAGGGATTAGTCTCCCGATCTGTTACTTTATATTCCATAAATGAGTGCAATCTTTCTATGTCTGTCCCTCTCTTTCTGACTCATTTCACTTAACATGATACTTTTCCTGTTGATCCACCTATATGCAAATTTCACGATTTCATTTCTAAAAGCTGTATAGTACTCCATTGTGTAGATGTACCAAAGTTTCTTTAACCAGTCATCTATTCTCAGGTACTTGAGTTTTTTTCAGATTTTGGCTATTGTAAACGGTACTGCAATGAGCATATAAGTGCAGATGTCATTTCTACTATACTTTTTTGCATTGTGGTCTGAAAAGATAGTTGATATAATGCCCCCTTTTCTTCGTAAAGTCAAAGAAGTGCGTGCTCTACCATATCTTCAACATGTTCCGCCCTTCTTCCATTTGTCAATTAGGGGATTCTGTTTTTGTCCTGGCGAGTCTTTGCTTCTTTGGTTTTTTTTTGTTTTTTTTTCTTTGCTTTTTGGGCTACACCCAGTGGTGCACAGGGGTTACTCCTGGCTCTGCACTCAGGAATTACTCCTGGTGGTGCTCGGGGGACCATATGGGATGCTGGGAATCGAACCGGGTTGGCCACATGCAAGGCTCTACCTGCTGTGGTTATTGCTCCAGCCCCAACCTCTTTGGCTCTTCTCACGTGTCATCGGAGCCTCCCTCTATTGCTGTCTTGGGTCAGAACCACTATTTCCAAGACCTCTTATTCCCATTACCCAGGTTTCCCTTTCATGTGGCCGGGACAAGGGCTGGGGAATTAGCTCAGTGGCTTGGAGCTCATGCTTTGCAGACAGGTCTGATCCCCAGCTTAGTACTGCATAGTCCTCCAAGCACCACTGGGAATGATTCCTGAGCACTAAGCTGGGGGGGTAGTCCCAAGTTCTGCAGGTGTGTGGCCCCAAAACTAAATATTTTGCTGAGATAGGTCTTCAGTTAACATTTTCAGGAAAGGAGCCTAATGTCTGAAAATGTCTCCTGGCTGGGTATAAAATTTGTTTCAAAAATTATGTTAGGCCACAGAGAGAGAGAGAGACAGAGACAGAAACAGAGACAGAGAGACAGAGAGACAGAGACAGAGTTCAACCCGCTGGAGTACATGCATCGGAGTCATAGGTTGGTTTGTTTGCTTGTTTTTTTTTTTTTTCATACCTGGCGATATTCAGCAGTCACTTCTGGCTCTGAATTCAGGAATCACTCCTGATACTGCTCAGGGGACCATATGGGATGCTGGGAATTAAACCTGAATCGGCCACATGTAAGACAAGCACTGTAACCCCTGTGCTATCTTGAAGGTGCCTATTATTATTTTTGTATCTTTTCATTAGTTGAGTTTTGGGATCTTCTTATTCATGGTACTCTGTAACTGCACACGGTTGTACTTAACCCATCTATCTTTTTGCTCATCCACCTCAACACTTGTAACTTGGTGAATTTTCAAATTTTGAAGGAATCAATAATTATAGTTGAATTTTCATTGTATACCCTTTCAAAAATACGGATAAAACAAAAGCTCCCTCTGTCTTCCCTGTTTCTCTGCACACCCTTCCAAGATGACTGGCCATCCCTGTCATTTTGGTGTGGATCCTGCATACAACTGTCCCACAAGTTAAGGTGGGGAAATGTATGGCCTTAGGATCTGGAGAGATAGTACAGCAAGTAGGCTGCTCACTTTGCATGCGGCTGACCTGGGTTCAATCCCCATGTATCCCTATGGTTCCCTGAGCTCACCAAGAGTATTTCCTGAGCATAGAGCTAGGATTAACTCCTGAGCACTACTAGGTGTGACCCAAAAACCTAAAGAAAAGAAAAAAAATATGTCCACATGGAATTATGTATTTTTAACTCCCTTTAATTTTTTTGGAGATGAGACACCAGGCAGTGTTCAGGGGTCACTCCTGACTCTGTGCTCAGGGGTCACTCCTGGCAGATCTCAGGAGACTATATGCATTGCTGGGATAGGAACGAGAGTCACAGTCACAGCCACTTGCCTGGCTGGTGCCTGACCCTCTGTTCTATCTCTCCAGCCTTTCTTTTTCTTTGGTTGTGGTCAAACTGCACGAGATGTTATGCAACATCCTTTTCTAATGGAACCATACAGCTGGAAGACAGCTCCATATCTGCCCACCCAGGTACAGTACACTCATTTCTTTAACTGCTGAATGGGGGTTTCAAACTACAGTAATATTTCCTAATGGACTTTTAGATTTTATCCAGATTACAAATAATATTGTGATGAAAAGTCTCTTGGAGGATATGAATTTTGGGGTCACATCTGTCAGTACTCAGGTGCTAGCTCAATGTTTGTGGGGTCCTCTCCTGGTGGTACCTCGGGAACCACACAGTGCCAAGAATCACATCCAGGATTCCTACCTGCGAAGCAGGTAGTTGTCCACAAGCCCTTAGAAATAGCTCCTTTAGCATAGAATAATAGACTATAAGACTAACACCCAAGATTAGTAGAAATAAGTACCAGGAGGTTGTCTCCATGGCTTGGAGGCTGGTCTCTCATTCTGGGAAACTCAGAGAAGGGAACACCAAGTAAAATGTGGTTGGAGGTCATGCGGGGAAGGGTGATGTGTGCCAAATATAGACTAGAGACTGAACACAATGGCCACTGAACACCTTTATTGCAGACCACAACACCTAGTCAGAGAGAGAGATCAAAAGGGAATACCCTGCCATAGTGGCAGTGTGGGGTGGGGGGAGACGGGACTGGGGAGGGTGGGAGAGATGCTGGGTTTACTGGTGGTAGAGAATGGGCACTGGTGAAGGGATGGGTTCTTGAACTTTGTATGGGGGAAACATGAGCACAAAAATGTATAAATCTGTAACTGTACCCTCATGTTGATTCACTAATTAAAAATAAATAATTTATTTAAAAAATCAAGTTTAACGCTCAGCGCTGAGAGCTATCACAGAATGAAGGCAGTTTTCTTGCATGCAGTTGACTCATTTTGATGCCGACACTGCATCTGGCCCTCTGAGCACTGCCAGGAATGATCACTGGTCACAGAATCGGAGTAAAAAAAAAAAAAAAAGAAATAGCTCCTTGGCCTGACATGCAAATAGTTTTGTTTGTTTGCTTTGGGGCTACTGCTAGCAATGCTCAGGGGTTGCTCCCAACAGTGCTCAGGGGATCATATAGTATCACCTTGGGTTTCCTGCACGCAAAACATACACTTAACCAGATGAGCACTTTCTCTGGTCCCGGCACTGCAAATTCTTGAACATCCCTCCTTGTGCATTTGTGAGTGGCATGTCTCTCTTGATATAATATTATATATGTAGCACTGTAGCGCTGTCATCCCATTGTTCATCCATTTGCTCTAGCAGGCACCAGTAATGTCTCCATTGTGAGACTTGTTGTTACTGTTTTTGGCATATCAAATATGCCCCGGGTAGCTTGCCAGGCTCTGCCGTGTGGGTGGGATACTCTCAATAGCTTGCCGGGCTCTCCGAGAGGGGCAGAGGAATCAAACCCAGGTCAGCCTCGTGCAAGGTCAACGCCCTACCCACTGTGCTATCATTCCAGTCCTATTCAATGAGTAAAAAATAAATAAATAAATTCCAACCTAGAACTCTATTTACAGATTTTAAATTTTAATGAAAATACCCTTTATGTGTATATAAAGCACTGGTTGAACTCTACAAGAAGAAAACATCCAACCCCATCAAAAAATGGGGCGAAGAAATGAACAGAAACTTTACCAAGGAAGAGATACGAATGGCCAAAAGACACATGAAAAAGTGCTCTACATCACTGATCGTCAGAGAGATGCAGATCAAAACAACCATGAGATACCACCTCACACCACAGAGGCTAGCACACATCCAAAAGAACAAAAGCAACCGCTGTTGGAGAGGATGTGGGGAGAAAGGGACCCTTCTACACTGCTGGTGGGAATGCCGGCTAGTTCAGCCCTTTTGGAAAACAGTATGGACGACTCTCAAAAAACTTGAGGTTGAGCTCCCATTTGACCCAGCAATACCACTGCTGGGAATATATCCCAGAAAAGCCAAAAAGTATAGTCGAAGTGACATATGCACTTATATGTTCACCGCAGCACTGTTTACAATAGGCAGAATCTGGAAAAAACCCGAGTGCCCTAGAACAGATGACTGGTTGAAGAAACTCTGGTACATATATACAATGGAATACTATGCAGCTGTTAGAAAAAATGAGGTCATGACGTTTGCATATAAGTGGATCTACATGGAAAGTATCATGCTAAGTGAAATGAGTCAGAAAGAGAGAGACAGACATAGAAAGATTGCACTCATCTGTGGAATATAGAATAATAGACTATAAGACGAACACCCAAGAATAGTAGAAATAAGTACCAGGAGGTTGTCACCATGGCTTGGAGGCTGTTCTCTCATTCTGGGCAACTCAGAGAAGGGAACAGCAAGTAAAATGTGGTTGTTGGTCATGTGGGGGAAAGATGATGTGGGCCAAATATAGACTAGAGACTGAACGCAATGGCCACTCAACACCTTTATTGCAAACCACAACACCTAACCAGAGAGAGAGAACAAAAGGGAATTCCCTGCCATAGTGGCAGGGTGGGGTGGGGGGAGACGGGACTGGGAAGGGGGGGTGGGATGTTGGGTTTACTGGTGGTGGAGAATGGGCACTGGTGAAGGGATGGGTTATCAAACTTTGTAAGGGAGAAACATGAGCACAAAAATGTATAAATCTGTAACTGTACCCTCACGTTGACTCACTAATTAAAAATAAACTATTAATAAAAAAAAAATAAAATAAAAAAAAAAAAGAAAATACCCTTTATGAATGTTAGGCAAAATAAACACTTTTTCACAAAAATAAAAAATTAAAATATATCAGTTGGTGAGCACACATAAGTATGTGGGGTCAATAAATACAGAAACTATTACACAGTCTTCAAAAGGAAACTTTAACATGTACCACAATGTGGATCAGTTTTGCAAAGTGGCCAAAACTGCCCTATAAAGGCAGTTTCATCACTAGAATGATGAAAGTACATATATATGCATATGAAACATAATATATATTTCTACACCGCAGCACTGTTTACAATAGCCAGAATCTGGAAAAAACCCGAGTGCCCTAGAACAGATGACTGGTTGAAGAAACTCTGGTACATATATACAATGGAATACTATGCAGCTGTTAGAAAAAATGAGGTCATGACGTTTGCATATAAGTGGATCTACATGGAAAGTATCATGCTAAGTGAAATGAGTCAGAAAGAGAGAGACAGACATAGAAAGATTGCACTCATCTGTGGAATATAGAATAATAGACTATAAGACGAACAACCAAGAATAGTAGAAATAAGTACCAGGAGGTTGTCACCATGGCTTGGAGGCTGTTCTCTCACTCTGGGCAACTCAGAGAAGGGAACAGCAAGTAAAATGTGGTTGTTGGTCATGTGGGGGAAAGATGATGTGGGCCAAATATAGACTAGAGACTGAACGCAATGGCCACTCAACACCTTTATTGCAAACCACAACACCTAACCAGAGAGAGAGAACAAAAGGGAATTCCCTGCCATAGTGGCAGGGTGGGGTGGGGGGAGACGGGACTGGGAAGGGGGGGTGGGATGTTGGGTTTACTGGTGGTGGAGAATGGGCACTGGTGAAGGGATGGGTCATCAAACTCTGTAAGGGAGAAACATGAGCACAAAAATGTATAAATCTGTAACTGTACCCTCACGTTGACTCACTAATTAAAAATAAACTATAGGGGCTGGAGAGATAGCACAGCGGGTAGGGCGTTTGCCTTGCACGCGGCCGACCCGGGTTCAAATCCCAGCATCCCATATGGTCCCCTGAGCACGGCCAGGGGTAATTCCTGGGTGCAAAGCCAGGAGTAACCCCTGTGCATCGCCAGGTGTGACCCAAAAAGCAAAAAAAAAAAAAAAAAAAAAAAAAAAAAAACTATAAAAAAAAATTAAAAAAAAATATATATTTCTATTGGTATTGCATATAGTCATGCAATATGTACTACATATCATTATAATATTAAGTATATGTCATTATAATAGATAAAATTAAATTTTTATCATATTATAAAATTAGAATCACAGAACAATTCTATAATATGTCAAATATATACAAATGCTTCTGAGATAGATACTGAGAATGGGATGGAAGGTTCCCCCATTTCAGTTTGATCAGATTCCACCTAATTACTGCCATGAACTCAGCCAGTTAACGGACTTGCCCAGCTCCATCTGAGAGAAGCTTTCCTCCCATCCCCACCGTCTCTTAAGCAAGAGCCTACGTCCTGCTATCTGATGCCGAGTGGGAGCAGGAGGGGATGGGACTGTGCTGCCTTTGTTTCGCGTTTCCCTGCTCTCCAGAGAGATGGACCGGCTTCCCAAGGCAGCCACGGAGACTCATTCCCTTTTGCCTGCTCTTTTTTTTTTTTTTTTTACTTTTTTCATACAACTTTTATTTTATCTTTTTTTTTATTTAATTAATTTATTTATTTTTAATTAGTGAATCACCATGAGGGCACATTTTCAGATTTATACACTTTTGTGCTTATGCTTCCCTCATACAAAGTTCGGGAACCCATCCCTTCACCAGTGCCCATTCTCCACCACCAGTAAACCCAGCATCCCTCCCACCCTCCCCAATCCCATCTCCCCCCACCCCACCCTGCCACTGTGGCAGGGCATTCCCTTCTGTTCTCTCTCTCTAATTAGCTGTTGTGGTTTGCAATAAAGGTGTTGAGTGGCCACTGTGCTCAGTCTCTAGCCCTCATTCAGCCCGCAACTCCCTTCCCCCACATGGCCTTCGACTACATTATAGTTGGTGATCCCTTCTCTGAGTTGCCCTTTCCCCAGAATGTGAGGCCAGCCTCCAAGCCATGGAGTCAACCTCCTAGTACTTATTTCTACAATTCTTGGGTGTTAGTCTCCCACTCTGTTATTCTATATACCCTAGATGAGTGCAATCTTTCTATGTCTGTCTCTCTCTTTCTGACTCATTTCACTCAGCATGAAACTTTTCATGCCCACCCACTTAAATAAAAAATTCATGACCTCCTTTTTTCTAACAGCTGCATAGTATTCCATTGTATAGATGTACCAAAGTTTCCTCAACCAGTCATCCGTTCTAGGGCATTCAGGTTTTTTCCAGATTCTGGCTATTGTAAACAGTGCTGCGATGAACATACATGTGCAGATGTTGTTTCGATTATACTTTTTTGCCTCTCTGGGATATATTCCCAGCAGTGGTATTGCTGGGTCAAATGGGAGCTCAACCTCTAATTTTTTGAGAATCGTCCATATTGTTTTCCAGAAGGGCTGAACCAGTCGGCATTCCCACAAGCAGTGTAGAAGGGTCCCTTTCTCCCCACATCCTCTCCAACAGCGGTTGCTTTTGTTCTTTTGGATGTGTGCTAGTCTCTGTGGTGTGAGGTGGTATCTCGTGGTTGTTTTGATCTGCATCTCTCTGATGATTAGTGATGTAGAGCACTTTTTCATGTGCCTTTTTTGCCTGCTCTTCTGTCCTGGCCATTACTGTTCATGAAGCCCCTGTCTCTGTTATCTGGACTCGTCTGGATCACGTGTGTGTGTGTGTACGACTGGTACATTCTCCCAGACGGCGGCCAGGGCTTTCTTGAGTTTCTGATTATTTTTCAAGTCTAAGTACTTTACGACAGCAGATTGTTGTGTCTTATTTAAGAATGCTTTCTTTGGGGGCAGGAGCGGTAGCACAGTGGGTAGGGCATTTACCTTACACGTGGCGAACCCTGGTTCGATCCTCCGCATCACGGGGTATGACCCAAAAAGCAAAAAAAAAAAAAATGCTTTCTTTCCCCCAACGTCTGAGCTCTTTTCAGTTGAAGTACTTTACATTTTGTTTTTTTGGGTCACACCTGGTGATGCTCAGGGGTTACTCTTGGCTCTGCACTTGGGAATTACTGCTGGCAGTGCTCAGGGGATCATATGCAATGCCAGGGATTGAACCCCGGTCGGCCGCGTACAAGGCAAATACTCTACCTGCTCTGGACCCAAGTCACTTATTTTTTTTTACCTAATGTTCATTTTCACTACAGTATACTATTTCAGATGCTACATTATTATACTATAGTAGATACTATATTGCAGTTAATCATCTGGATTCCTCTTATCTGTGAACATTTTTTAAATGTAATAAACTTTAGATTATTATTATTTTTTTTTGGTTTTGGGTCACACCTGGTGATGCACAGGGGTTACTCCTGGCTCTGCACTCAGGAATTACTCCTGGTGGTGCTCAGGGGACCATATGGGATGCTGGGATTTGAACCCGGGTCGGCCGCATGCAAGGCAAACGCCCTTCCCGCTATGCTATCACTCCAGCTCCTAGATTATTATTTTTATATTATTATTTTAAAAGTCTTTTTTCAGATTCTAAAATGACCCAAAGAATATTGATTACCAGGGCCAGAGAGTTAATACAGCAGGTAAGATAGTACAGCTTGCCTTGCATATGGTGACCTGGGTTCGATCTTAGGCACATCATATGGTCCCCCAGCACTGCCAGGAGGAAACCCTGAGCACACTGGCTGTGGACCAAAAACAAGTAAACAAACAAACAAACAAACAAACAAGAATACTGATTACCCAGCAATGCTTAGTTCCCCAAGCACTGCTGGAAGCAATCCCCAGCACTGAGCTAGGAGAAGCCCCACCAAGCACTGTTGGATGTGGCCCACTACCTCCCCAAAAACTAAGGATTAATGTTTAAAGTATTGTATGCTTCCCAATAATATCTTAGGTCAGGTATTATTTTTCTCTCTGTTTTTGGGGTGTGGAGCATGCTCAGTCAGATGCTTCCCTCAGAGGACACTAACCTGTCACTGGGTTCTACATATGTAGGACTATGAGTTTCCACCATCAAAGCTTACCCCTGGGCCAGGGAGAAGGCTCAAAGGGCTTGCGCACATGCTTAGCAAGCAAGAGACTCGCTTCAGCCTCCTGAGCGCCATCAGCTGTGGCCTCAAACTAAAAGTTACATCAAACATTGGAGCCGGAGTGATAGGACAGAGGGTAGGGCATTCGCTTGCATGTAGCCAGTCCAGGTTCAGTTCCCAACACCCCATAGGGTCCCCTGGGCTCTTTCAGGAAAGACTCTTGAGCAAGCACAGAGCCAGAAGTCAGCCCTGAGCACAGCCAAGTGTGGTCCAAAGATAAACAACAACAACAAGAAAATCAAACAAAAATCTCATCCCTAAGCGGAAGCCTGAGGCTGCCTCTCCTGTTGTAGATGTGAGTTTCCTGTTAGAACTGGGGTGAGGTTATGAGCAATAAGGACATCTCCAAGCCCTGCCTACCTGGGACAACTTGGAGCTCCCCAAGTTATCAGCCACAGAGCCTGTGATCCCTGCCCGTGCCCTAATGGAACCCCCTCCGAGTTGAGGGGCCGCCCTCCTGCCCCAGAGCCCTGCCTAGGCTCCGAGGTGTGCCAACAGAGGGCCTGGGATGAAGGTCTGGGCCAAAAGTCTGCAGAAGAAAAGCAACTGGTGCAACCATAGGGTTGGTGGGTGAGACATGCACAGGAAGCAGATGGTTCCTTGGAAAATGAACAGCAGGGGCCCAGAGCTGGCTCAACGGGCTAAGCCCAACTTTGCATGCTGGAGGCCTGGGTTCCATCGTCAGCACTGCATGGTACCCTAAGCACTGCCAGGAGAAACCCCCAGGACTGAGCTGCAAGATGCCCCTGAGCACCAACGGGCATGCCCCCTCTAAAAAAAATAAAAAATAAAAATAAAAATGAAGATCAGAACAGTGTACCCCATTCCCTTCAGGCCATAGACCCACCTCCTGCAGCCTCTCTGGGGGGAACATCGCTGCGTACATTCCCCGGGGGGCATGGGGGAGGGGGAATCATATCCAGTGATTCAAAAAGCCACACATACACAAAAACACCCTACCAGCAAAATTGTGATATTTGGGGCCTGGAGTGATAGTATAGTGGGTAGCGCATTTGTCTCGTGCAGCTGACCTGTGTTTGATCCCTGGCACCCCATTTGGTCCCCCAAGCCCACCAGAAGTGATCCCTTGAGTGCGGATCCAGGAGTAAGCCCTGAGCACTGCCAGGTGTGGCCCTCAAACAAACAACAATTTAAAAAAAAAAAACTGTGATTTTTTGCTCATGATAGATTTGGGGGGGACATTATTTGGGGGGATGAAAGCAGGCTTGGGTGATGCTCAGGGGCTACTCCTGCTCTGTGCTCTCAGCGGTCCTCCCGGTGGTGCTCAGGGGACCATGTGGTGCTGAGGGTTGACTCTGGGCCTCTTTGGATGTGACCCACACTAGCCTCTTGGGTTCTCTCTCTGGCCTTCGCGTTTATGTATTGATTCCTACTGACTTAAGATCATCTTTCCCCTGATTATTGACTGTTTTCTCAGGCGGCTTTGTCAGTGTGGCTTCT
The DNA here is from genome assembly GCF_027595985.1 of Sorex araneus. NCBI lineage: Eukaryota > Metazoa > Chordata > Mammalia > Eulipotyphla > Soricidae > Sorex > Sorex araneus. The sequence continues at coordinate 42,899,096 of NC_073310.1, read as the reverse complement.
AAGATGAGAACCTCACTGGCTCCACTCTGGTAGCGATCAAGGAGAAGCAGAGACTGGGGCTGGGACCTGGGCGAGTGTCAGAAGAGAGAAAACCGGGAAGGTGCCGAGAGGAAGGGGACGGTCACACGGGGAATGCAGGCAGGCCCTGGGTGGGGGCTGAGCACTGCAGCTCCTTGCCCTGTCGGCAAGTGTGTCAGTAGCAGACCCGGCCCCCTCCCTCACTGCCTGGAAGACCCCCCTCTCCACCACCACCCCTAGGAGTGAAGCTGGGAGCAGACCCGTGGCGCCCGGAATCGCCAACCACAATCTCTGTGCCCTCCGTTTTTTCCAGCCAGGCTGTTTCTAGCCTCAACACAACGTCAACTTTGGAGACAAAAGCGAAGACCCGAAGACACAAGCTCATTTCATTCAGGGCCCTGCAGTTGGACCCTCAGAGACTGCTCCCCACACCCTTTCCCTCCGGATTTGAGCCCAAGGCCCTTGACTAGTCCAGGCTGTTACCCCTGCGCCCTCATCTTGAGGGCTAACAAGCTCCTAATCTCAGGAGCCGGGCTCTTCTGGGCAAGCAGCTAATCTCACGCACACTCCAGCCGTCCAATCCACATTCGCTGCTGCTGTCCATCACAGGACACCTTGGAGTGGCAAACAGACAGGCCCTGTAGGAGCTTGACCTCGGCGAGAAGCGGCGCCGGGGCCCTGCTAATGCTAAGGCTAATGTGGATTCCCATCACGGCTCAAGGAGTAACAGGCTCTGCGGCCCTTTCTTTAGGGTTTGGGCACCCTCGGAGCTGACCGGGCAGAGGCAGCCCTGCCCTGAGCATTTGGCAGAGAGAAGGCCCCAGGCAGAGGTACTTGAGCAGAATCCCTTCCGGCCACCAAGCAATGCCTCCTTGGTCACCACAAAGGACACATCTGGGTGTCCTGCAGGTCCTATCATGTGAGCACAGTGCCCACAAACTACTCAGGGTACCTGAAAATTGTAAAATGGCCCAAAAAGACCTGCGGTGTGAGTCTAGGTCACAGGAAGTGGGTGACTGGGACCCAGGTAGCAGGTGCTGGTTCTCCTGTGCTGGCACCTTCCCAGTGCCCTTTCCCAGCAGACCCTTGGCAGGCTCATCCTCGCTGCCCAGGCTGCAGCCCTGCCCTCCCTACAAGGCAAGTGCCTGGGAGCTGAGCCTGAGTCCCGGAGTCTCAGACCTCACAGACAGGAGGACAGCGGGGCCTTCATTACGGAGCTGTTTAAACAGTGTGTAGGGGCCAGAGCCATAGTACAGTGGGGAAGGTGCTAGATAACTAGAAAATTGAGAGTTTTTTGTTTGCTATATTTATTTATTTTTATTTTGGGTTTGGGCCCATACCCAGCAGTGTTCAGGGGTTATTGCTGGCTCTGTGCCAAGAATTACTCCTGACGGTGCTCAGGGGACAATATGGGATATGGGGGATTGAACCTGGGTCGGCGGTGTGCAAGGCAAGTGCCCTTCCCGCTGTATTATTGCACCAGTCCCGGTCTGCTTTATTTTGAAGATGCTCACTCTGGAATTCCAGCAGATAAATCCTACCTCTGAGCTGCTTGCCTAGAATCTTGAACCTTGTTATTGAACCTCTGACACTCAGTTTGACCAGCCAGAAAGAGAAAGACTATCTCCCTTATAAATGGGGGGGGACAAGAAAATGAAGTAATACACTGCACCCGGTGCTCCCTGAGCAGCACCCGCGCCAACAGTGCACCCCCTGCCCCGTCACCACCTGAGCTTTCCCCAGGAGAGGAAACCATAATTTAAGACCCCATTCTGAGTGCTGGAGCAATAGCACAGCGGGTAGGGCATTTGCCTTGCATGCAGCCGACCTGGGTTCTATTCCCAGCATCCCATATGGTCCCCTGAGCACCGCCAGGGGAAATTCCTGAGTGCAGAGCCAGGAGTAACCCCTGTGCATCGCCGGGTGTGACCCAAAAAGCAAAAAAAAAAAAAAAAAAAACATTCTGAGAGGCCAGAAAGATAGAACATTGCATCAGGCACTTGCCTTGCACACGGCTGACCTGAGCCCAATCGCCATCACCCCATATCATCCCCTGAGCACCGCCAGAAGTGATCCCTGAGCACAGAGCCAGGAATAAGCCCTGAGCACTGCAGGATGTAGCCCCCAACCCAAAAAGCAATTAAAAATAATAAAGAAGTGTCCTGTTCTTGGGAATTTATAGATGATTTATCTGCCCTAAAATTGGGAGGCACACCCACAGTGCTCAGGGGTTACTCGTAGCAGAGTGCTCAGGGGTTCACTTTGAGCAGGGCTCAAAGATCCAGGTGGTGCCAGGGATCAAATCTGGGCCTCCCACGTGCAAAGCGTTTGCTCAGTCCCTTGAGGCAGCTCCAGATCCCTCCTGACAATTGAGAAGAGTTGCAGAGGCAGAGCCGCCTGGCTGTGTAATTGCATCCACAGACCCACGCGTGCAAAGACATTTCCTTCTGAGCAGTCAAATGAAAGAACATTCGTGAGAGGGCTTGCAGACATTGTCAAGGGCTGTTCGAGGCAAGAGATTGTTACTGGTAAGAACTATTTGACAGCCTGGAATATTTTTAGCCACAGAGAAGAAATTCTTGCCATTGGGGATCGGGGATCATATGGAAAGCGCTGAAGCCATCAAGTAAACAAGACACACACAGAGAGAAATGCCTCCTGATGTCACTCACATGTGGAAGCTCAGTCAGGCTCACAGGGACAGGGAGAAGGATGGTGCCTGTCTGCGATGGAGGTGGAGAAGGAAGGAGATGGTCATGCACAGTTTCATGGACATGAAATGACCAAGATGGGGAAGCCGGTGGCAAGGTTCCATCATGTTGCAGAATTTCATTATGCTGTGCTGTACATTGAAATCTTCTAAGAGGCTAGATCCTAAATATATACACATGAAAGTCAGAGATAAATTAGTGGGATGTTTGTGATCCTTTCACTGTCTGTATCTACTTAAAGCATAAGTTAAACACCTTGAAAATATGCAATTTTTATATCTCAATGAAATCCCAAAAATTGTTTTAAAAAATATTTGGGGGGGGGGGCTGGAGCGATAGCACAGCGGGTAGGGCGTTTGCCTTGCACGCGGCCGACCCAGGTTCAGATCCCAGCATCCCATATGGTCCCCTGAGCACCACCAGGGGTGATTCCTGAGTGCATGAGCCAGGAGTGACCCCTGTGTATCGCCAGGTTTGACCCAAAAAGCAAAAAAAAAAATTGGGGGGACTGGAGTGATAGCACAGTGGGTAGGGTGTTTGCCTTGCACGCGGCCGACCTGGGTTCTAATCCCAGCATCCCATATGGTCCCCTGAGCACTGCCAGGGGTAATTCCTGAGTGAAGAGCCAGGAGTAACCCCTGTGCATCGCCGGGTGTGACCCAAAAAAACAAAAAAAAATTTTTTTGGGGGGGCAGAGAGGGCTCTTGCTTTGCACACAGCCAACCCGGATTTGATTCCATATGGTCCCCCAAGCACCACCAGGAGTAATTCCTGAGTTTAGAGCTAGGAGTAACCCCTGAGTATCACTGGGTGTGACCCCAAAACAGAAAAGTATCTGTGGAGAGACAGAGTGACACAGTGGGTAGGGCACTTGTCTTGCATGCAACCCCTCTGCTTTGATCCCTGGTACCGCCAGGAGTGACTCCTGAATGCAGAGCCAGGTGTAAGCCCTGAGCACTGCAAAGTGGGGCCTAAAAACTAAAGAGGAAAAAAAAAAGATTTATTGGGGCCAGAGGGTAAAACAAAATAAGGCACATGTCTTGCATGCGGCCAACCCAGGTTCAATTCCCAGAATCCCATATGGTTCCTGGTGTGGTCCCAAAAACAAACAAATAAAAATTTCACAGGAGTGGTGGAAAAAAAACAGAAAAATGTGAAAGATTTTTGTAAAATAATGTTTTATGTTTTTTTTCCCCCTTGGGGAAGGGGTCTTCCCAAGGTGCTAAGGGAATCCAGGGGCCATTCCTGGGGATACTTGTCTGACCAGGCTGGTGGTTCAAGGTGAGGCCCTGAGGGCGCAATGCTGGGGACCAGAGGGCCACTTCACTGGGGCCCGGGGCCTCCAGAACCACACCCAGTGATGTGCAGAAGACATTGGGGTGCTGAGAATCAAACTGGCCTTGCATGTGCTCCAGCCCCTCTTCTATCTCACTAGCCCCCAAAATATTTTTCTCTACTGGGTCCTCTGACTGGATCCTGCTACTAAGGGGGGAGGGAGAGCAGTGTCCCACCTATTGGGTCCAGCCCCAGCTTCCTCTGAAAGACCCTGGGACCCGGACGGTCAGGAAGAAGGGCTGGCCTCTGGGCAAAAGCTTTCAGGAAGTGTGGGGTGAGAGGTGCACAGTGACCCCCTCCCCGCTGTCCCCTAGACTCAGGGTACGGTCAGGGGAACCTTCCCTCTCTTCCCAGATCCACTTCCCCTTCTCTGTCTATTCTCCTCTGTCTCCTGTCTTCTCCTGCACCTGGGGTCCACAGGCACTGGGGAATACCTCTGACATCTTTTGTTCTTGTTTGGGGGCCACACCCAGCGATACTCAGGGCTTCCTCATGGCTCTGCGCTCAGGGATCACTCCTGGTGGTGCTCAATCCCTGAGGACTAAACCGGTTGGCTCGTGCAAGGCAAACGCACTACCTGCTGTATTATCTCTCTGGCCCCTGTGGAAGTTTTAAAAGGCATAAGGAGGGATCGGAGTTATATTGGCATCCATCTGTATGGTGAATGACAAGAACAACCAAGAGTGGGGCTGGAGCAATAGCACAGCGGGTAGGGTGTTTGCCTTGCACGCGGACGACCCGGGTTCGAATCCCAGCATCCCATATGGTCCCCTGAGCACCGCCAGGGGTAATTCCTGAGTGCATGAGCCAGGAATGACCCTTGTGCATTGCCGGGTGTGACCCAAAAAGCAAAAAAAAAAAAAAAAAAAAAGAACAACCAAGAGTGAGTCCTGAGCACAGAACCAGAAGTAACCCCTGGACATTGCTGGATATGCCTCCCCTCAAAAAATTAAAATAAAAAATATATGTATATGTAACGATTCCTCTGCAGAAGCTGCAGCTACAATTGTGAATGAACAGACCTAGAAGAGCTGCCCACAGCATCTGAGCATGTGGAGACATTTTCTTGTCATAACTGCCTATATATCTGGTGGAACAACTGTTTTCGTAGCATTTGCATTTTACCAGGTATTAAAGGTGATCTGGAGATTTATCATGTCACTAGAGGAAGGATGGGGGTTCTATGCTGTGACTATATCGCATCCTCTGCCATATTTGCTCAGTTGAGGGCTTAGGGAAAAAATCCCCAGCAGATACAGAAGCATGACCATAGAAATGAAAGTTCAGCGATCCACGAAATAGCCCCAGCTCCAACCCTATTACTGGTAGACTCTCCTCCGTCCTGTTTCAGAATTCAAGGGGATGGCATTGAGGGATTGATATCCCATTTTCCACTTATTATATTGTGAAATGGAATAGGCTTAAAAACACAGCTCTTTTTGTTTATTTTTGTTAGGGTGAGGGTCACACCTGGAGATGCTCAGGGCTTACTTATGGCTCTGCACTCAGGAATCATTCCTGCCAGTGCTTGGGGGACCATATTAAGATCGAACCCGGGTCAGCTGTGTGCAAGGCAAATGCCCTCCCCACTGTACTATCACTCTGTCCCCCCCAAACTGCTGTTTAACCCTCTGCTTGTTGTTATTTCTGGGATGACCAGGTGTTCTGTTGGTTGTAATGTGCCTTCAATTTCTCATTGCAGTGCTCGCCAGGGCTTGCCAGGTGACTCCCCTGCACAGTAGATCTTACATTTTGTTGCCCAAACTGAGCTGTGGGGCTCGAGTTGTGAGGAGGTACTGGGGATCAAACTTAGTCCTCAGGCCTCACACTTGTAAGACATGCTCGACCATGGGGCTAGCCCCAGACCCTTTAAACTGTTCCAAATCGATAAGTGAAACTTTTGCTATTTCCCTGGGGAAAATAAATCAGGGCAAGCGGGTTCAGAGAGATAGTACAGTGGGGAAGGTGCATACCTTGCACCTGGGTTTGAGTCCCACTACCCCATATGGTCCCCTGAGCCTGCCAAGAGTGATCCCTGAGCACAGAGCCAGGGTTGAGCCCCAAAACAAAACAAAACTCAGGGCAGAGATAGAGCCACACCCTGCAGATTTCAGAGTTTCCTCCTGGATCTGTGCTCAGGGGTGACTCCTGGAAGTTTCCGGGAAACTAGATGTGGTGCTGAGGAGCAAAATGGGGTCAGCACCATGCCAGGCAAGGCCCTCGCCTGCTCTATTAGCTCTCTGGCCTGTCTCTGGGAAATACTTCCAACTACTTTTCACTGCCCTTGGTTTGTTTGTTTGTTTTGCTTTTTGGGTCACACCCAGTGATGCAAAGGGGTTACTCCTGACTCAGCACTCAGGAATTACCCCTGGTGGGCTCAGGGGACCATATGGGACGCTAGGAATCGAACGTGGGAAAGCTGTGAGCAAGGCAAATGCTCTACCCGCTGTGCTATTGCTCCAGCCTCTGTCCTTGGTTTTTGATTCTTGCTTCAGATTTGACACATTTCTTGGAAGCTATTTTTCATCCAATAATCTGAGTTACTCTGCCTCCTCATGTCACCAGGTTGCTAGGAAGGAAGAAGGTGGCTGTGATCAGCATCACCCTTGGGTTCCATGGCAGGAGAAATGGAGACGTTCAGTCCATTTAAAAGAACAGCAGGGAGTGGTCAGGAGAGAGAGAGGAAAGTGGATTCCTTACACGCTGGCCCCTTCCCTGGCCAGGCAGCAGCCGCTGTAGGGGTATTTTCATCCCTGAGCACCAAGCACCAGTGAGTGGTGACAATAAATCAGGCCTGGCTGCACCCCTCCCCCAGTCTGATGGGACCCCCTACCCCCAGCCAGACATGCCTGTAGGGATTCCGCCCTGCCAGCCAGCCCTGCACCTTACCCTGCCCTTCTGGGGCGAGGAGACAAACGAGGAACCAACCAGATAACCAGATAACGGGAAGGAGGCCGGAAACCAGCTGACAGCAGAGAGGACCAGGGAGGCCTCCCAGGGAGCTGGTGCAAAGTCTGGACCCCAGGAAAGGGGTGTCCCATGGGGTGCCATGTGGTCAGAACACAGAGGCCAAGGGAGGAATCCCCCCAGAACAACATTCTACATAAACAAAATGGCCTAGACTTCCAAGAAATCTTCCTCAGTGTCTACTTTTTAAAATTACTATTATTATTATTATTATTATTATTTTGGCCACACCTAGCAATGTTCAGGGGTTACTCTGGGTTCTGAACTCAGGGGTTACTCCGGGCAAGCTCTGCGCTCCAAAATGATTCCTGGCAGTATTCAGGAACCATATGGGATGCTGGGAATCGAACCCGAGTTGGCAGCCTGCAAGGGAAGTGCCTACCTGCTGTCCTATTGTTCCAGCCCAGAGACAGACACTCTGATGCTGGCTGTACCCTGGGTGGGGCCTGCAGGTGAAGGAAGAGACCCCCATGTCACACACACAGCGCCTCCTCAGAGCTGAGGCGGCTGCAGGGGGCCTGGTCCCCGGGAGAGAGTAGCAGGCTGGTGGCCAGGCGCTGGCAGAGGACCATGGGAGTTGGCGTCGAGTGGGCACCAAGCATGTGTTTGAGAAGATGAGAAGGTTCTCGAGACAGATGGTGTGGTGGTGGGCAACATCGTAAAGAGACTTGGTGCTACTGAACAGCCCGAAAAAGGGGCTGGAGAAACAGTAGAGTAGGGAAAGCATTTCCCTGGCATGAAGCTGCCCCCAGTTCAATCCCTGGCACTACGAGAGATCCCCGAGCACAGAGCCAGGAGTCAGCCCTGAGTGCTACAGGATGTGGTCCAAACGCTGCCCTCCAAAAAATCGAAACAGTCAAAATAGGACATTCTTGAGGCCAGAGCGATGGAATTGCATGTAGGGTGCTTGCCTTGCACACAGCCGACTCGGTCCACTCCCCAGCAGCATACATGATTCCTCGAGCACTGTCAGGAGTAATTTTGGAGCGCAGAGCCAGGGGTAGCCCCAGAGCATTGCTGGGTAGGTCCCCCCTCCCAAAACAAACCAGCCATTCTTAAATTGCTGTGGATGCCATCCCAGGAGTACTCTGGGCCACGTGGTGCCAGAGAGCGTGCCCAGGGCCTGGCACATGCCACGCACATCCTCAGCCCCTGGAGCCCAGTCCAACCCTTCAATAGCACATTTTATGTCATGCACGTTGTACTAAACAAAAGAAAGAGTGAAAATAATCCTTCCTCTGCGTGGGGGAAGGGCAGCAGAGAGGAAGCTGCATCGGGACGAAGAGGCTCTCAGAGGCCAGGTGGGGAACCAGCCTTGGGTGTGGGCAGATCAGCATCCAGGCCAGTCAGATGCAGGTCACTTGACTATTGTCATGGAGAAGGAGAGGAAGGGGATGTCAGTGCTGTGGACAGCAGCAGACTGCGGGCCGCGAGGACGCTTTGCAGGGGACGCCGTGCTCATGTGGGCTCTCGGCTGGCTTTATTTAGAGCTGGCTTACTGCTCACCAGGTCCCCTCCTTGCAGCTATACGCTTTAAGTCTCCATGGAGAGGACTCTGCTGCCTTCTCCCCACCTGGTACACCAGGGCAGGAGCCTGGCCCGGCTGCAGTGGTTCTCGCTCAGGGGGTGGGGAGGGCTGGTTCAGTGAGCGCCCCACTCACCTCACAGCAGAAGGTAATAATCCTCCCCGGCGCTAGAACCCACAGGCTCTTGAGGGATGCTTTGGGGCACATCTGGGGACCTATTGTCCATCTAACGGGCAGGACAATGGCCTATTTTATAAATCTGGGCTGTGAGGTTGAATAATAATAAGCTGCAGAATTGGGCCTGAGAGGGAGCACTGGAGGAGACAGACTTGCCTTGCAGACAGCCTCCAGCTACAACCTCGGTTCGAATCCCCAGAACTCCGTATGGATTTCCGAGCAGTGCCGGGAGTAACCCCTGAGCACAGAGTCACAAATAAACCCTGAGCATCACCGGGTATGTCCCCTCTCCCCTAAAAAAATGGGGGAAAACCCAAAACCTAATAAAATAAGCTGCAGAATGGGTCCTTCCGCTAGGCCGAAAAAACTCTCTGTGCCCAGGTAGGGCCCACGTGGGTGCAGACCGGTTGTGGAAAGACAGAGTCATCTCACAGAACAAGATTCTCTCATTTCCACATGCTGAAAGAGGCCCTCGGGGCCCAAAGGGGCCGAGTCCTGAGGGCCAGGCCTTTCTGGCGTCACAGGGAGCTGGTGCAAAGTCTGGACCCCAGGAAAGGGGGAAGGGAGGAGGAAGAGGAGAAAAAAGATAGAGTGGGGAGGAGGAAAAGGAGGAAAAGGGAATGGGGGGAGGAGAGGAGGGAGAGGGGAGAGTGCAGGCGGCAAGGGGGAGGGGTAACCACCCTCATATTCTAGCTCTGTTTTGTTGGGGGTGAGAGACTGTCTCCTATAACCCAGGGCCCCAGTCACCTCCGCAGGGACCCCCTCACTCGGCCCTGCAGAAGGAATGAGTCCTTTCCTTTTCCGTTGCTTCCCCCATTGTGTTCAAGTTTTTCTCCTTCCCTGCCCCTTGTTGCTGTTGCCAAGTCCCAATGTTACAGGTTCCCTGGGGGCTGCTTGCTCCCATCGAAGTGCTCACGCCCACTCGGAGCAGCTGTGGTGCTCACACATTTGCCTGGCTGGCCATGAAGAGATGCGCGCACTCTTCCGCAGAGCCCAGGGCCCCAGAGCACAGCGCATTGAGGACCATGCTTAAAGCACCTGGGGCAACGGGGATCGAACTCTTGGCCTCACGCTTGCAAGGCAGGCACTTTGTCATAGCTCTCCCCAGGGTCCCTTTTGAATACGCCCTGTGTGTGAAATGCAGCGCACAGGAAAGGCAGCGGCAGAGGTGGTTAGATCTGAGTGCTCAGGAAATGCCCCGAGGGCCATGGTGCACACACGGCACACACGCCCAGCAAGGCGCCTTCACGTTATTCATTCATTTTTTTTTTTCTTTTTGGGTCACACCTGGCGATGCGCAGGGGTTACTCCTGGCTCTGCACTCAGGAATTACTCCTGGCAGTGCTCAGGGGACCATGTGGGATGCTGGGAATCGAACCTGGGTCGGCCACGTGCAAGGCAAACGCCCTACCCGCTGTGCTATTGCTCCAGCCCCAGGTTATTCATTCTTGTGAATGAATTGATCGGGGGTCTCTTCTCCAGATGCCAGTCCCGAGCAGAGGCCCCCTCTCGTCCTGGTGTGGGGGCAACTCTGCCAGCAGGATCCGTCCCCACTACAGTGCCTCCAGGAATCGGTCGGGATAAGGGAATCAAGGATTTCCCAGACTCGCTTCTCCAGCAGAAAATAGTAAATTACTGAGGAGAGAAGCAATTATTTTATAGGCTATTCAACAAGCTGATAAATGGTGTATTTGTGCCTGGTAAGGGAAAGGAAACCAAGAGAATTCAAGAATCAATTCCAGGTGAGATTAATCTCCAGCATGTGGCTCCATCATTCTGGGTGAGATTCGGCTCCAGCTGAGATCATGTAACCAACCAGGAGGTCCCAGCAGCCTCCATACCCGACCTGTGCCCCACTCACGGGCTCACCCTCTGGCTTTTGCTCACTGCTCCACCATCCCAGAGACTACTCCTGGCTGTGCCCAGGGGACCATATGTGGTACCAGGAATTAATTTTTAGTCAGCCACATGCAAGCAGATGCTGTGATGCCTGCCCTCTGTGAAGAAGTAGAATGAGAGAAATGGAGCGACAAAGATGCCTCAAGGAAGACCAGAATGTGCAGATGATAACAGTGAAAAGGATACAAGCAGTTACTCTGGATGTAAAATCTGAAGGGCCAACAAAGATTGAATAGAGTCAGGAGTTGGCCAAACTAGAAAACCGGCAGAGCTTGCTGCCTGCACATGCCTTACTTGGTATGAAGATCAGGACAGTCTTAATTATACTTGCATTTGTGCTTTGGAATTTTATATAGCTTTTCAGTGATTTTTACTAAAGTAAGCCACTTTTTTTTTTTTTGGCTTTTTGGGTCACATCCGGCTATGCACAGGGGTTACTCCTGGTTAATGCACTCAGGAATTACTCCTGGCGGTGCTCGGGGGACCATATGGGATGCTGGAAATCGAATCCGGGTCCTCTGCATGCAAGGCAAAAGCCCTACCCGCTGTGCTATCGCTCCAGTCCTTAACTTTTTAAAATAAAAGAGAATCAGGAAAGATAGCGGTCTGTTAAGTCCCAGGCCAGCTGCACCTGGTCATCTGTCTGCCACCTGCCACCAATTCAGTGTGTCTGGGCAGGAGGGACTCTCGTGTGTGTGATGGGGTGGGGCGCAGGGGGTGTTATCCAGTTCCAGGGATCCGTCGAGGACCTCCTAACATTCTTTCCCCAGCCATCTGCATCCCGCCCACCTCTGCGCACATTTGTTAGCACAGCGCGCCCTCTACTGGCCACAAAAGTATACCCTCCTCCGAAATGAGTAGTTTTGGCGCTTGGTGGAGGTGAGCTGCAGAATCCCTTTCCGTGGATCGCCTTTCACATCCACCCACACAACAGATTTCATTCTGGCAAAATCTACAGTTCCCGTCATTTCTCCACAACCCCCCGAAGCACCTTGTGTCTACAAGCAAACGATCCAAACTAAGTGCATGGGCCCCTAAGGAAACACCACACTGGTGAGTGGTGAACGACCCTGAACTCTTGTCAATTGTTCTGTAAAATGAATTCATCTAGGATACTCGGACAGTCGCTTATTCAATAAATACCTGTTGATCACCTTCTATATACCAGGTATTGATAAAACATCCAAAAACCTCTGCCTAGCAGAACCTACTCTCTCTAGGAGAGAGGAAAGTTTGTGCACTGTTGGTAATTTTAAAAAAGTAAAGGTAGCGGAGCTGGAGAGATAGAACAGGGCTAAGGGGCTTGCTTTGCACACAGCCAACCCCAGCTTTGATCCCAGGTTCCCAGACCCCGCATCCAGGAGTGATCCCTGAAGACAGAGCTAGGAGTAAGCCCTGAGCACCACCAGGTGTGGTCCAAAAACCAAACAAGGGACTGGAGCAATAGCACAGCGGGTAGGGCATTTGCCTTGCACGTGACCTGGGTTCAATTCCCAGTATCCTATATGGTCCCCCGAGCACCACTAGGAGTGATTCCCAAGTGCAGAGCCAGGAGTAACCCCTGTGCATCACCGGGTGTGACCCAAAAAGAAAAAACAAAACAAAACCCAAACAAAAAGTAATAATAATTGTAAATAAATCATTTGAAATATTATAGGAAACAAGACCCTTTGAAGAGCAGTGAAGAACATATAAAATCCTTAGAGCAGGTTCAAGAGTTCTCAGAGAGCTCTTGGCCACCAGATGTGGTCAAGAAAGAAAGAATGAAGAAAGAAGGGAGGGAGGGAAGGAGAAAGGAAGGAAAGAATGGAGAGAAGGAAGAAAGGAAGGAAGGAAGGAAGGAAGGAAGGAAGGAAGGAAGGAAGGAAGGAAGGAAGGAAGGAAGGAAGGAAGGAAGGAAGGAAATAAAGGAAAAACATAGACATGTCTAAAGAGGAAAAACTCACATTTGAATACAATTTTCTTAAAAAGAGACCCTGGGGCTGGGGAGATAATACAGTCGACAAGGCTCTTGCCCTGCACATGGCCAACCCCAGTTTGATCCCTGGTGTTGCATATGGTCTCCCACGCACTGCCAGGAATGAGCACAGAACCCTGGGCACTATTTGCAGCCCCCAAACAAACAAACAAAAACAAAATTTTAAAAATAAGGAAACTCTAAATTAGACATGAAGCCTCTCTTCGTCAACTCTACATGCCAAAAAAGCAGTAGCACAGATATTTCAAAGTATGACGCTGAGCCAAGACAGTCAAGGTAGTACATTTGTAAAGGCATTGTAAAACCGTAGCCAGATATTGAAGGGTTCAGAAAGTGTGACCTACTCTTGTTTGGGAACCACATCCAGTGCTGCTAGGGGACCATGGGGTGTTGGGGATTGAATCCAGGGCCTCTACTCGAATAACACGTGTTCTAGCCCTTTGAGTCAGTTCCCAGCCCCACTTAAATAAGTTTTGGGGGGATAAGGGAGTGGTTGTCATGAAGTGGTGCTCAGGGCCTATTTCTGATTTTGTGCTCAGGAGCGCCCCCTGGCAGGGCTTAAGGGACCGACTATATGTGGTACAGGGCCTCAAACTGGGGTCAGTATAAAGCAAGTGTTTTACTGCCTGTACTATCTCTCCAGCCTTAATACTGGAGAGATTAAGTACTTATTTCTCCATAAATAAGTATGGAGAGATACTTATTTTTTCTTAAATACTTAAGAAAGTATTTTAAATACTTCTTAAATACTTCAGCCCCTTAAATCTCTCTTTTTTTCTTTTTCTTTTTGCTTTTTGGGTCACAACCAGGGATGCACAGGGGTCACTCCTGGCTCTGCACTCAGGAATTACCCCTGGTCGGTACTCAGGGGACCATATGGGATGCTGGGAATCGAACCCGGGTTGACCACGTGCAAGGCAAATGCCCTACCCGCTGTGCTATCACTCCACGCCCAGCCCCTTAAATTTTTTAATAAAAGAGAAACATTTATCTGCAGAAGACAAAAACTAAAAGTTGTCCAGAGTATGTAGTAGAATGATAAACATTAACTTTGACCCAAATGAAAATCTTGTAGTTGCTGGAGAAATAGTAGCACTATAGCACTGTCGTCCTGTTGTTCATCGATTTGTTCAAGCGGGCACCAGTAACGTCTACATTGTGAGATTCCTCCATCCCTCTAGGAGAGCCTGGCAAGCTACCAAGAGTATCCCACCCGCATGGCAGAGCCTGGCAAGCTACCCGTGGTGTATTACTCAATATGCCAAAAACAGTAACAAGGAGAAATAGTACAGGGGGTAAAGTACCCAGCCAGTATGGGTTCAATCCCTGGCACCCTTTGTTGTCTCTCAAGGTCTACCTGAGCTGAGAATAACCCTGAGCACTACAAAGTGTTACCCCCAAACCCAAAAAATAATAACAGTAAATGATAGTAATTAATAAAAATCAATGGGGCCGGAGCGATAGCACAGTGGGTAAGCCTTGCACTCAGCCGGCCAGGGTTCAAACCCCGGCATCCCATATGGTCCCCCAAGCACCGCCAGGAGTAATTCCTGAGTGCAAAGCCAGGAGTAACCCCTGAGCATCGCTGGGTGTGACCCAAAAAGAAAAAAGAAAAATAGAAATCAAAAAAGTCAAGGAGTGGTGTCTGTGTTTTTTTATCATGAGATAAAATAAATGTACAAAATACTCTCATACAAATAATAAAGAAAAAATACTTATTTAAAAAATCTTGTGTTTACTTTTTCTACTGATTATCTAAGAGCAGCCACAAACTTTGGGCCACTCCCAAGAGATGCACCAGGTATTGCAATGTGGACCTCCCCTGCTCTTGCTAACGCCTGCCCACCCACCCCAACCCCTGCCCCTGGGCTGGCCCAACTTGGGATCACTTGAAATGTTTTTCCTTTCCCTAAGAATTTAAACCGGTAATCTCTTTAATAGTGATTTGCTATCCTAAATAACTACCTATAGCCAGTTTGGCCCAAGATGTTTCCTTGAATCATTGTTGTCTGTTGTAAGACACTTTGATGTTGAGAATCCCACTCATGTCATGAACGGAGTCCTGGCTGGGATTTTTCTCCCTTTCAGAACTGTTTGGAAAATCAGATAAAATCAGCAGAGGGTCCTGAAAGTCCTTTGCAGGGTTACCCTTTTCCATGCTTGCCTCGTGTGACCTCCACAACAACTCCTATAAAGGCTGAATAAGCTGATCCCAAAATGGCCAGAGAGATAGTAGAGTGGGCAAGACGCTTGCCTTGCACCTGGCTAACCCAGGTTTGATCCCCTGCACTTCATATTGTCACCAGGAGTGATCTTTGAGCACAAAGCCAGGAGAAAGCCCTGAACACAGCCAAGTGTGGCCCAAAAACAAAACACAAACAAGCTGATTTCCAAGAGCTAGCAAAGGGAATCAAGCTAGGACAGGTGCCTGAGTACAGCAGTAGGGCGCTTGCCTCACAACATGGCCAACCTGGGTTCCATCCCCAGCAACACATATGGTCCTCCATGTCCCATCAAAAGTGATCCCTAGGGCAGAGCGATAGTACAGCAGTTAGGGCATTTGCCCTGCATGCGGCTGACCTGGGTTCAATGCCCCGCATCCCATATGGTCCCCCAAGCACCACCAGGAGTGATTCCTGAGAGGAGAGCCAGGAGTAATCCCTGAGCATTGCCGGGTGTGACTCAAAAAGCAAAAAAAAAAAAAAAAAAAAAGTGATCCCTGAGCACAGGAGTAAGCCTGGAATACCACCAGATGAATGCCCCCCCATAAAAAATGCCCCCCCCCCCAAAAAAAATCAAAACTAAGATTAGACCCAATTTCCAGAATGCAAGTTCTTGATCACTACGCTAAAATACTGTTTTCCATAGAATGAAAGTATTACATGCAGAATTATACATGGAGTCTCATATGTGATTTTAGAGACCACCCCCGAATTAAGAACCCCTGAATTTGTATTGTGTATGAACAATTTTACCTTTTCTTTTTTTGGGGGGCAGCATATGGAAAAAGGCTATTAATGTGGTAGGAAAAATATATATATATATTTTTGGGCCACACCCAGTGATACACAGGGGTTACTCCTGGCTTTGCACTCAGGAATCACTCCTGGTAGTGCTCAGGGGACCATATGGGATGCTGGGAATCGAACCCGGGTCGGCTGCATGCAAGGCAAACGCCCTACTCACTGTGCTATTGCTCCAGCCCGTGGTAGGAAAAATATTAAAGCAACTAGAAAACAGAACTTGTCAACTGCAGTTGATAGTACCCCCAAATAGTCAAGATTAAGTTTCTTAGCCCAAGTAGGAACAGAGTATCAGAAATGGTAAATATGAGAATGAATACAAAAGACTTATTTTCCTTGTTTCTTTTTGGAGGGTGGTGAGGCATACTTGGTGGTGCTCACGGACCCTTCTGGCTGAGGGAACCCACTCCCCAAGTATTTGAGGGCCACACCCTCAGAGGCTGGGGAGTTCCCCCTCCTGCCAATGCTCAGGGGGCTCCCTGAGAGCTGGGGATGCTGGATTTGAACTTGTGACAGAACTATGCCTTCTTGAACTTGAACACAATTTGAACTTCTGCCGCTTGCAAGGCAGAACCCAGCCCCGCACTACTCCTCTCTGACATCAATTTCTTAAAAATGTAAATGAGCAAAATCAAATGACAACTGATTATAGGGTTCAGAGAGAGGGCTCCGAGAAGTATTGAGAGAACAAAACAAAAGGCAGGGGTGGGAAACAGAGCTGTATGGCGGGAAGATTCACATTTGATGCGAAGTGGTACACGGACTCTAGCTAGACAGGCATGGTCGGAGTATCTTGGAGACCTGACTGTATCCACTAAAACATTACAGCATGACTGGCCAGAACCCTAATCAGTAATTCCAAACAGGAAAATAATAGAATAGTAAGTGGTGTCAGTTAAATATTAGCAAACTAATTAAAAGGTAGAAATTGTCAGGATACACAGAAATATAAAACCATTTAAGAGAGGGCAGGAAATACATGAATCAAGTGCATTATCCAGAATTAAGGCTGCAGTGGTTTATTACTCCATCAGATAAAGTGGACTTAGAAACAAAAAGTATTATCAGAAAACAAAAACCAAAATTGTATGATAAAATAGTCTAACTCATGAAACAGATATAACAGACTTCAAAACAGAGTGAAAGTTGATGGAATTAAAGAAATAGACAATTCCACAATTATAGCTTTTTTTTTAAACTTGTCTTCATACCTGCTATATATAAAAAGGATCAGTGGACAGAAAATCTCAACAAAACCAATCCTAACTTATAAACAAACACACCTAACAATTCACTGTATTCCCCTGGCCCCTAGCTCAGGCCTGGGAGTGTCATTGGCAGATTCTCAGTCAACCAGGCCTGCAGTTCAGCACTGGGAACCAAGATCTTGCAGTACTGGAGACGCTGGGGTACAGCAGCAGTGCTGGGGGCCCCCGAGGCCACAACCAGGAGCTCAGGGAAACAAGCAGTGGTGCTGGGAATAAAATTCAAGTCTGGCACATGCTGGGTGCACGCCCGAACTGCTGTCCCTCTCTTCGTCCCTACCACATTATTTTTAAGTGTAATGGGATAGTAACATCAAGGCAGACCTCACACTGGGTACAGATCCAGACTCTCAGTAAAACTGAAAAGACTGGAAACATAAGGAGGACATCAGTAAGATACTTAGGGAGGTGGATCTGTTAATTAGACAACATAATTCTAGATCAGCTATAGACCAAGGAATTCACAAGTATATTTAAAAGTATTTAGAACTGAATAATGAAAATACACTAAAATTTTTGAGATTCAATTTAAATAGTGCCTTAAAAATGCATAGCTTTAAGTATTTATATTAGGAAAATGCCTGAAAGTAAAAAGCACCAGCAATGTAGCTCAGAAGTACAGCTACTGCCTTGAATGTATGAGGCTCTGGTTCAATTTCCAGCACTGCGTAAGAAACAAGAGAGAATTATCATGAAGAACTTAATGTCCACCAACCTAATGAACTTGGGTCAAATGGAGAAATTCCTTGACACCAAAAATCTCAATAACTTTTTATTAAGGGAATGACATGTTCAACAACAACAACAACAAAATGACACGGGGGGCGGGGAATGAAGCCTTCCCACAATGAAAACATCGGGCCCAAATAGTTTCACCCTTGAATTCTACAAATGTAATCATAAAAAAAGGAGAGTTAGAATTGGTTTATTGAAAAGTCGGCTTTCTCATCACCATGGCTGGGAGGGCACATAAGGCAGGTTACACATGCCAGACTTCAGAGAGCTTCACTTCTTCTTTCCTTTCACAGGCTTGGCAAACAGAGCGGGGTCTATCTGGTCCCTGGCCAGCCCTCTGACGGAGAAAAGTCTGACTGCCCGTTCCTGCAGGGTGCCCCCACATTTCAGCCCGCGGGCCAGCAGTGCACTCTTGAGTTTCTCCAAACCCAGTGACTCCATTTCCGCAGCAGAGCTGAATGCCAGCAAATCTATGGTTTCACCACCAATACCCTGGGCAGACAGAAAAAAAAGAAATAGTTATGAAAATCTCCTCCCTTGGAGAAAAACACTTTACATGTTTTAGTTTTCAAGGAATTTTCATGTCATTCGTTGTACTTTTCATGTCATTGCTACTGAACTTAATCATCTAAGTGTTCATTCCCAATATATATTATTAATAAGCTTGAGGGGGAGGGTGCAGGCATCAAACCCAGGGCCTCATAAGCTACCCTTGAGCACAGTCCCTTTAGCCCCATTATTTTTTCAGTTAAATAATTAAACAGGAAAATACTCTGCTAATTGCCCACCTTATCACCTCAGTAAAGGGCAGCACTCCATGAAGCCAAATTGTCATGAATTCCCCATGCCAGTGACATGACCTTAATAGTTTCTTTACTAACTGAAAAACTGAAGACAGATTTATAGTTCCCACACATAGAATTCAAATGTTGTTATTCAACAGACGTCCAACTGTTCTTTCAATCAAGTAAACTTTAAGATAAAATTAAGTACTTTTTTTAGTTCTGTTTTGCTTTGTGTTGGAGGGAGGGCCACACCTGGCAGTGCTCAGTACTCCTGAATCTACACTCAGGGATCACTCCTGGTGGAGCTCAGGGGACCATTACCACATGCAGAGATTGAACCCAGATCAGCCATGTGCAAGGCAAGTGCCCTACCCACTGTACTGTTTTATTTTTCTAACCCCTAAAATGAATTACTTTTAATAATAAAGGGTGTTCTGCAAAATAAAAAGGTTCACATTTAGTTTTGGGTTTTAGTGGGATTTTGAGGGGTTTCTCTGTGTGATGCCAGGTATCAAATGCAGGACCTCACATATTTAAGACGTGCTCTACCACTGAGTTCTCTCCCCAGCCCATCTAGAAGTTTTTAAAAATTATATTCAGGGGCTGGAGCGATAGCACAGCGGGTAGGGCGTTTGCCTTGCAAGCAGCCGACCCGGGTTCGATTCCCAGCATCCCATGGTCCCCTGAGCATTGCCGGGGTGATTCCTGAGTGCAGAGCCAGGAGTGACCCCTGTGCATCGCTGGGCGTGACCCAAAAAGCAAAAAAGATTTAAAAAATAAAATAAATAAATAAAAATTATATTCAGGGAGCCCTGGGATGACTCAGTGGCAAACATGTGGGTCACTTGCAAGCATCTCCCTGGAAGTTGGATCCCCAGCACCACTCCCAATGCTGAACACTATCTGGACGGCTCTGCTTGGGGGGCTCCCAAGTTTAGTGCACTGGACCCAGTGGGGTGCTACCTCTTCCCCTCAGGATAATCTCTTTCATATACACCAGTAACAAAAGCCCTTCAAACAAAATCTTTCACCATCATCTAAAAAGGGTAATCTCTTAAGTTTCGGTTGTTTATTAGAAAAGATATCAAAATTATAGGGTTTCTCTTTATCCAAAAAAACCCAAACCGGGGCTGGAGCGATAGCACAGCGGGTAGGGCGTTTGCCTTGCACGCGGCCGACCCGGGTTCGAATCCCAGCATCCCATATGGTCGCCTGAGCACTGCCAGGAGTAATTCCTGAGTGTAGAACCAGGAGAAACCCCTGTGCATCGCCAGGTGTGACCCAAAAAGAAAAAAAAAAAAAAAACCCAAACCGAAATAGGTTTCACCTATTCTAAAAAGGAAATCATGAGACTGGAGCAATAGCACTGCGTTTGCCTTGCACGAGGCTGACCCGGGTTTGATTCCCAGCATCCCATATGGTCCCCTGAGCACCGCCAGGGGTGATTCCTGAGTGCAGAGCCAGGAGTAACCCCTGTGCATCGCTAGGTGTGACCCAAAAAAAAAAGGCAATCATTACAGCAAAAAATAAACACTGAACATTTTTGCTATGTGGCAAACCACTAAAGACAATCATATGATCAACTATTTTGAGGGAAAGTTAGCACAAGAAAAAACAATGGTGGTGGGAAAGGTTTGAGCAATACCCAGCAGTGCTCAGAGTACTCCTGGCTCTGTGCTCAGGTATCACAACTGGCAGGACCTGGGGGACCATACACAGTGCTGGAGATGGAACAAGGGTCAGCAGCATGCAAAGAAGCACCTACCTGCTGTACTCTCTCTCTAACCCTTCCTCCCCCACACGTTTTTTTTATGTTGCTGGGGACTGAACCGGACACACGTAAGAGCCGTAATTCCTGTACTATCTGTACTATCTCTCTGGCCCGACGAAAAGACAATTTTAAAAGGCAGAATGTGTAGAACCTAAGATTTAATGATAAAATAAAAAGAACTGCTCCTCCTGTACAGGAAAGATCTTCCCATTCAGCTGGCAACTATGCTCAAATATTATCTCAAGGAAGAAATGTAAACTGAGTAATTATAGAGATTTAGTGATAAAAACATCACATCGTAACATGTCTCATTGTTGTATATATTATTAAAAAGAGAATAAACACCAATTAAGTTATTATGGGATATATCCCTCAAAGAAGAAATATTACATTACAAAAAACCATGTGCATTAGAGTTGATGAATTTGGAGACCCAGGCCACCACCTACCGGCCTGACAATGTAAATACAGAGTCAACTGCAGGGTTTATTTACTGCCAGGTTATCCACAACAGCCAAGAACCGGAAACAGCTCATGTGCCCAAGAAAAGATGAGCAGGGGCTGGAGCAATAGCACAGCGGGTGGGGTGTTAGCCTTGTACGCGGCCAACTCAGGTTCGATTCCCAGCATCCCATATGGTCTCCTAAGCACTGCCAGGGGTAATTCCTGAGTGCAGAGCCAGGAGTAACCCTTGTGCATCGCCAGGTGTGACCCAAAAAGCAAAAAAAGAAAAAGAAAATGTGGTATGTGAGCACAATGAAATACTACTCAGTTATAAGAAAAGATGAAATTCTACAATTTACTACCATGTGGATGAAACTGGGGAGTAGCATGCTAAGGGGCAGTTACATAATGATCTCTCTCATAGGTGGAACAATGGTAACAAGCCAGGAGAACTGGGCTACAGAAAGGATCTCCCAAGGGAAGGGCTTGGAGACATTGGTGGAGGAATGCTGACACTGGTGTTGGGAATGGAGTTGGAACATTACATGACTGAAACCCTATTAAAACCATATTAGTAAATCATTCTGTCACAATACAAATTGAAAGGGAGAAAGGTTCCAGAGTTCAAAAACTCTAAAATATAAGGGCTTGAGAAAATGTACAAAGGGTAGAGCACTTGCCTGTACGACGATGACCTGGTTTGATTCCCAGCATCCCATAAAGTCCCCTGCACCCCACTGGGGTCTGAGTAAGCCCTGAGCACCACTGCAGGTGGCCCCAACACAAAAACAAACAAAAGAAAATCTAAGGAAGGAGGGGGGACACGGCAAGCGTCACTAGCATTACTTCTGAGTATTCCCAAGTCTTTCCTCTAAGCATGTTTTCAATTGACTTCCTGCAGAGATTAAGCTGATGTGCTCCGGAGCCCAACCCAGGCCAGCCTTACTGTGCTTCCCGACTGGCTCTCCTCCAGCCTGGCAGCCGGGCCGTCCTTCCCATCATCTCCGGGTGCTGCCCGGGCAGCTCCCGTCCCGTGAGTCACTTCTTTGGCGTCTTTCCCAGGATTCGGGGCTGCCTCAGTTCCCTCGGCCATGGGCGCCTGACTGGCATCCTCCTTCTCTGCCGAGCCTGGCTCGGCTGCTCCAGCCTTCTTGCTGCCCACACACTCCTCGGCGGATGTCTCTCTCAGCTCAGCACCGGGGTCCTCTGCAAGACTGTTCCCCGAGGCAGTGGCTGGGCTCCGCAGCGTTTCTGGTGAGCCAGAGTCCCAAGCCAACGCTGGCACCCTATGGGGAGCACTGGGCAATTCCGCGGCAGGCTCGGCAGCACCGCTGCCATCTGGTGGAGGCCGAAATTGCATGCCTGAAGTGCTGGCTGCTGTTTCACTGTCCTCATCCGAGCTCTCAGAGCTAGACTCCGTGGCTGGCTCCAGGCCTTCCAGGCCCGACCTATCAAAAGCAACAGGTAAAAAGGAACACCATTTACTGTTTCGACTAAAAAAGAGTTAAATGAAAAACCTCATAAGGGGGCTGGAGCGACAGCACAGTGGGTAGGGCGTTTGCCTTGCACGTGGCCGACCCGGGTTAGATCCCCAGCATCCCATATGGTCCCCTGAGCACCGCCAGGAGTAATTCCTGAGTGCAGAGCCAGGAGTAACCCCTGTGCATCGCCAGGTGTGACCCAAAAAGAAAAAAGAAACAACTCATAAGGCTGTCCAAAACCAATTCATTTCTCTCTATATACACAAACTATACCCCCAAGAAACCTGACTTGAAATAACACACCCAGCGGCGGGACTTTGCATTAGATTACCGGCGCTGGGCCATCACAGGTGGGAAAAGGTGTCATTCCTGCACCTATTCCCCCTGGCGCAGTGGCTGCCATCTTCTGGAGGCCACTGGACAGCCAGGTACGGGCCAGCACTGATGAGACACATGGGGCCTCCTGGGATGGGGTGGGGCCAGCCCTTGTCCTCCCCTGAGTCACTGCCCACCAATGGCCCACTGGCTACTGATTAAGCTACTTAATGGCCATGATCCCAGAGACTCACAAATGAATCTCGGAACCCAGCAGCTTTGGGCAGAAATCCCTCCAGATTTAATTAAAATTTCAGAATTCCAAAATCACGGCCGAACAACATCATATGCTATTCATAATCAGCAACAGAAAACAAATTGTCTAATACTGCCTTTTCAGCAGTGTTGGAGAAAAAGCCCAAATGATAATGGTGGGTCTGGTGTCAAAATATTGAATATAAGCAAAGTAGAGAGAGAGAAATGTAAAAATCATCTGCCACATAGGTAGGGGAAGGGTGTGAGATGGGGGTATACTGGGGTTTTTGGTGGTGGAAAATGTGCACTGGTGAAGGGACAGGTGTTTCATCATTGTAGGATCGAGACTTAAACCCAAAAGCTTTGTAACTGTTATCACAGTGATTCAATCAATAAATTTATTGAAGAGAGAGAGAGAGAGAGAGAGAGAGAGAGAGAGAGAGAGAGAGAAACAACACAGCTGCTCTTGTCAGCAGCACATCTACATTTGGAACAATCCTGGCCCGTGGACGGATGACCTGCAAACCCGTGAAGCAAACCTGTTCAAAAGCACACAAACCCACACAAGGAAATACTACCCTTCTCTCGGGAGTATTTCATTCTTGTGGCAGCAGGAACACACAAAATTCTGGGTTGCACCCACAGAGTGGCTATTGTCTCTGGTTAATTAGTAGCCATCACCGAGGGGGAGGCCCATAAGGAACTTAGCATCCGGTAGAGTGTGGCCCAAGGGAACTAAGCTGAGAACAAGAGAAGCTAGAGGGGTAGGCGGGAGAGCTGTGAAAAGACAAGGGGCCGGAGTGACTGTCACCCTCCGGGCAGAAGCGGTGAGCAGAGATCCAGGAGCGCAACAAAAGACTTAAGTGAGGCCTGAGAGAAACATGGAAAGGATGGATGGATGGAAGGATAGACATAGACCGACAGACGGAAGGCTGTGGCCTGTACCCAGGTTTTAATTCTTTCAATGCCAAATAGAAACACAAGTGTAAAACTATTCACATCTTTCAATATAAGGGCAAAACCAGCACTCATTATTACAAGGGCGTACGATGGGACAAGCACTTCTTTATCTGAAGCTGAAATGCTGAGAATTTATTTCAAACTTTGTCTATGCCAAATAAAGGAGGAAGTAATAGAGAAGGAGATGCGGGCATGCTTGTCAAAAGCGCACCTGAAATAAATATGAAACATACTTACCAAAAGCATTTCTTTTTCCCTGCATGGGTGCCTCTGTCTGTCTGGGATTTGTAGGGCCGCTTCCGCTTCTCACTGAGTTCTGCTGACACCATTTTGCTGGATGCAGCCTGCATACCTAATCAGAGATTCAAACAGCTCAGTTTCTCCGGTCAGGGATGAAAAGAAATTACAAATAACAGCAACAAAACAAACAAACAAACAAAAAAAACAAGCTAGGGGCTGGAAAGACAGCACAGCAGGACGTTTGCCTTGCACACAGCCAACTGGGTTTGATCTCTGGCATCCATATGGTCCCCCAAGCACTGCCAGCAGTAATTCCTGAGTGCAGGTCCAGGTGTAAGCCCTGAGTATCACAGGGAATGCCCCTCCCCTCCAAAAAAATAAAACAGCCCACCAAAAAAAGATATAAAATTCTCAATTTACATTTTCCTTTTCTTTTTGTTGCTGTTGTTATACCCTAGCATAATGCTCTGGATACTAAAATAGTCAATTTCTCTTTATATAAGAAAGTCTCACACAAATAATTTTTTAAAAACAGAACTGATACTGGGAACAACATATACATTTCCTGAAACCTGACATCCCTGATACACAAAGTGTTTTTACTTGGGGAACCCACGGGTCCAGTACATCAAAAGCTATGTGGATGTATGAGTCAGGTTTTGGATTTTTTAAAAAATACTATGTTCATTCTAAAGAGAGGAGTTCCACAGCTCTCGTCGGATTCTCGAATGTAAGTACGTCTCTCTGTGTGCACTATGGAAAAGTCGGACGTAGCTGCCTTCCGGGGTGCCCGCTGACCACACACCGGAAGTGGAGTCTCACCTTTGAGGACGGAATCCTCCAGGCGCTCGGCCATCTCGTGGCACTGCTGCTGGTAGTCAGGGCTGGTGAAGCAGTGTCGGGGCTCCACGAGTTTCCGCTGCAGTCGCTCCAGGCGCTTCTGCTCCTTCTCAGCCTCCCGCTCCGCCTGCTGCTTTACCCACTCGGCCATGCTGGGGGAGGGCGAGAAAGAGGACTGAGTACACAGGTGATTCCCACAACCCCCAGCTTCATGCAGACACCAGCCCGCCCTGAATCTTGCTCACTGGGACTCCCACAGAAACATGGCCTGGCCCGCAACAGCTGATGGGAAAGGGCTCCCTGAGAACCCACAGGTCAATGCTTCCACTCTGGAGAAAATTAAATCAGGTAACAAATTTAGAGCATCAGTGTTTTCTCATCCGCATTTCTAATACGCAGGGCCAGGCATAACAACTACTGATAGGAAAACGCTGCTTCTCACCTCAAAAAAAGAAAACCAAGTAGGTGTCTTACGCTTTCTCATGATTGACATCTCGCAGTCTCCTTCCACTGAGATCCCGGCAAGCTTCTCGATTTGTTGTCTTCTCAATCTGAGCACCAAGTGCTCGGAGCATAGATCCAAAACCTAAGTAATCGATTTGGAGGAAGCAGATGAAGGAGTGATTAGGGACAGAAAAGAAGTCAAATTCATGAAAACAGCATTGTATCACGGTATCACAGGTGACCTGTTTGCTTTCTTTTTATTTTTTTGGATCACACCCAGTGATGCTCAGGGATAAGTTACTTCTGGCTCTGCACTCAGGATTTACTCCTGGCGGTGCTTGGGGCACCATATGGGATGCTGGAGATTGAACTCCAGTCCGCCACGTGTAACACCCTACCCCCTGTGCTATCACTCCGGCCCTGTTTGCTTTCTTTTTTAAAGGAAATAGCGCATAAAGGTTCTAACCAAGGCAACAACCGTGAAAGTACTGATAAGTTGGGTCACCCTCAAAACTTTTGACTATTCTCTTTTCAAAAACCTACAACAGTGGGATATTTTAAAGTGATTTTTGTCAAGTGCCAGAGATCCCTAGAGTCTCCAATTTAAAAATCATGTAATGAGATTTTTGCAGTAAGCTTAAAAGGCTGCTCACTGCAAAAAAAGCTGGTATGACAGGTTTTATGTTTTATTCTTCTTCTTTTTTTTTTTTTTGCTTCCCACGCAGTACTGAGGGTACCTAACGGCCACTCCTGATGATACTGGCCCAGTCAGACAGTTCAATGCTGAGGGTGTCATCAGGGCTACCCCTGGAAATGCTCAGGAGGCCATGTGGTGCTGGGGATCAAACTCAGGGTCTCCTCATGCTAGATGTGTGCTCCAGCCCTTTGAGCTGTATCTCTGGTCCCAAGTTTCATTCTCTGTTGTTTTTAAAATAGGACCATGAGGGCCGGAGTAACAGAACAGAGACCAGGTACGGCACTTGCCTTGCTTGTAAATGACCTAGGTTCAATCCCTGGCAACCCATTTGGTCCCCAGAGCCCCACCAGGAGTGATCCCTGAGCACAGAACCAGAAGTAAGCCCTAAACACCACTGGGTATGAGCAAAAAAAACCAAAAAGACTGTTGGTTTCTAGGGGGCCAGAGTAGCAATAGTGTAGCAGATATAGCACTTGCCTTGCACACAGTCACCCAGGTTCAATCCCTAGCGCCACACATGGTCAAGCTCCATCAGGAGTGACTTTTGAGCACTGAACACAGCTGGGCATGCCCCCCAAACAAAACAAACAACAATAATAATAAAGTAAATAAGGGCATCTTCAGTGATGTGGGACATGTAGTACCAGGGATCAAATTCAGCGCACCAGCAACCCAAGCTAGGCTCGTGCTCTTCCCACTGAGCCATACTCCTGGTCCTAAAGTTTCACTGCTACTGACAGAACTCCAAGCAGCAGGATGATAAACAGAGATGTCAGTTTCTTGAAACCTCAGATCAGCGCAGATTTTCAGACCCCTTAAGGATTACAAACAGAAGCAAGACCATAAACCATTTATGCTGGTTTTACTTTTAGTCTTTCTTCCCTTGGATGCATCAACAACACAACCAGATCTACCTCAAATTGTAAACAGCTGAATTTCATGAGGTGACATTAGATCTCCCTTCAAACTGCAATAATAGGATTAATTCTTGATGAGAGCAGATGTGGTTAACACTAGTCACCAAATCTCACAGAGTAATAATCATCTTGTTTCATCTAATCTTCCTTTAAGTTTGAGGTGTCAAACAGTGGAACAGCTAGAGACGGGAATTGTACCATCTACCATCTTTCTCAGAAAGCATGAGAAAATAGTAAAAGGAGGTAAGTAAGCACAAGATTTCGAAAGGCAAAACACAGCTGGCCTTGTTTTATTACTTCTACACAGTCCACATTCACATCATACCTCCTTTCCCACCAAGAAGCCGCGGCTCCAAACTGTACAGGGCTCCATGCCGCACCATGGCATCGGCACTAACGAGGGCTCCGTTGCATTTCACAAAGAAACATTCCACCGGGATATCCTAAAGAGAAAGTGGGGTTTTTGTTAAATGCCACTTGTGAAACAATTGGAGGCTCTTACAGGAGTAGACCTAGTTTATTATCATAAAAAAAAAAAAACAGCATATTTGAGACCAGAGAATACAGCTGGTAGGGTGCTTGCTTTGCACGTGGTCAACCTGGGTTCAAACCCCGTTCAAACCCCGTTCAATCCCTGGTTCCACATCTGGTCAAGCATGACCAGGGGTGGGGGGAAGGCGGGGGTCACCCCTAAATACAAAACTAGGAATAGCCCCTGAGCACCACTGGGTGTGGTCCCCCAAACCAAACAGATAGACGTCTTAAAAGAAAAAAAGAAGACTGAAAAAAAGAAGACGGAGAACAATCCAGTGTAGGGATAATGCTAGAAAATGCAGAGGAGAGAGAACCAGTGCTAAGATGCATTCTTCCATAGGTGAGAAAAGACAGGGTACTATACAAAATTATTTTTCATTACAAATTATTTGTAAAACAATGGGTTTCATCCCTAGTAAAAGAAGGCAGAACATATACACTAGTGTGATGAGCAGAAAACCCTCTTCTGACTGCCTGTAAAGAGAAACAAGTTACCAAGTTTTGACCCAAAAAGGAACTGGCGATTCCCAAGATGTTAGACCAGAGAGCAAGGCCCACAAGAGTGAGTGCAGTGCTTCCCAACCCTTTACACCAGAATAACCATTAAAAATTATTGGAGGGCAGAGGGTGTGGGGGGCTGGGGAGACAGTACCTAAGGCATTTGCCTTGCAGGCTGCAGACCTAGGGTTGATCTCCAACACGACATATAGTGCCCTGCCAGGAGTGATCCCTGAATGCAGAGTTAGGAGTCAGCCATGAACACTGCCAGGCATGGCAAAAAAAAAGAAAGAAAGAAAAGAAAAGAAAGAAAAAAAATCTGGATTACACTCAAAGAATGTGAGGAAAGATGGTGAAGATCATTCAAGGCTCTGGCACCCCCAGATTCCATCCAGCTCCCCAGGGGCTATGTGGCCCACCATTCTCAGGAGTCCTATAACCCAATGCAAGCCAAATCTAGATGTCAGGAATAGCCAAGCAACACGAAGGCTGGTGTTGGTGCATGTACAGTGAGACTAACTTGGGCAATTGGTTTTCCTACCACAGGCAATGCCCAGATTCAGGTCAGAGAGGTAGAGCTAAACTTAAGTTAACCAAATTTTCCGAAAGAGTAGCAAGGGAAGTCTAACTACACACCATGGTAAGATTAACTTTATAAAGGACCCTTCTTGTGGCGTCTCTGCCTTGCATGTGACTGACCCGGGTTTGATCCCTGGTACCTGATATGGTCCCGAGTGTAGAGCCAGGAGACCCTGAGCACTGCCAGGTGTTCCCCCATCCTCCCCCCCCAAAAAAATTAAAATTTTTTTTCTTGAAAGGACTCTCCTTGGGGCTGGAGAGATAGCACAGGGGGTAGGGCGTTTGCCTTGCACGTGGCCGACCTGGGTTCGATTCCCAGCATCCCATATGGTCCCCTGAGCACCGCCAGGGGTGATTCCTGAGTGCAGAGCCAGGAGTAACCCCTGTGCATCACCGGGTGTGACCCAAAAAGCAAAAAACAAAAAACAAAAAAAAAAAAAAGAAAGGACTCTTCTTGTCATGAATACCACCCCCTGCAAAGAGCTATAAAGACTAAATGATAGCTATAATACACTTCACACCCATTAATGTTTTAAAATTAAAAACTACTTTAGTTTCTTTTGAGTACTTCATAGTGGGTAAGATATTTCTAAAATTCTAAAAAAAAGTAACATCAAAGTAGAAAAATTCTATTTCCATACTTATTTCCACAGAACTATGTATTAAAATCAAGGCATCCAAGCCAACAAAACTGCATTTTCTACTTAGAATTTTCATCAAGTCACTAGTAGAAAAAAAAAAAAAGAACCAAAATAAAAAAGAGAGAGAGAATCAACTGAATTACTTCTAACCATCAGGTATGATTCAAGCTCTTGGGCACAAATCCTAGCCCAGTCAGCCTAACGCCACCAGCGTCAACCATGTAATACAATAGAATCAAGTGTCTTGGCTCAGTGCGCCAAGCCCAGTGCACACCAGGGCATCATAGCCCAGCTCATCACAGAGAAAGTTACAGTAATATCTGG
Organism: Sorex araneus; assembly: GCF_027595985.1. NCBI lineage: Eukaryota > Metazoa > Chordata > Mammalia > Eulipotyphla > Soricidae > Sorex > Sorex araneus. The sequence continues at coordinate 42,869,737 of NC_073310.1, read as the reverse complement.
GGCATGGTAAGAGTTCAAGCAAAATATAAACACTGCTTTGACAAATTCAAAATAATGTGGGTCTGTGCCAAAAAAAGGAAAAATCAGATCAATTCTGGAATCAGATCCAGAATCCTGCTTCCCATATCTACAGTTAGGAGAAACATGGGATACCGTGTCCAAAACCCCCTGAAGTTGTGCCCATTAGAAAGCAAGTATGTGTGAGGGGGAGGAGGAGGGAGGAGGGCTAGAGCCATAGCACAGTGGATAGAGCATTTGCCTTGCACACTGCCTGCCGACCTGGGTTCAATTCCCAGCATCCCATATGGTTCCCTAGCACAGCCAGGATTAATCCCTGAGTGCAGAACCAGCCAGGAGTAACTCCTGAGCATCGCTGGGTATGACCCAAAAAGCAAAAAAAAAAAAAAAAAAAAGGAAAGAAAGAAAGCAGCTTCCCTAAGTGACCTAAGTGACTGACTATCCACAGAGAGAATACAGTTGGCAGGGTGCATGCCCTGCACCTGGCTGACCAAGGTTTGGTATCTGGCACTCCATATGGTCCCCTGAGCACAGAGCCACAAGAAAGCCCTTGCACAAACCAAAACGAAACAAATACTGAGAAGATCAAAAGTCATGTTATCAGCAAATACACTGCTTCCTTCATGCAACCAACTCAAGACTGCTGTAGAACTGCAGGGTTGGCATGTGGATGTTAAACTTACAAATCAGGGCAGATGAAACAGCCACGGAAAGCACAAATGAGTACGGTTATCAAGAAAAACAGTCCTCGAAGATCAAGAGCCAAAACAAGATTTAGGGAAACCACCAAACTCTTTAGATAACTGAACTGGATTACTATCTCAGAGATACTGAAATGAGACAGCAAATCTGTTCAGTTATCTAAAGAATTAGGTGGAAGTCGGCTTGCTTGCTAATTAAGTAAACCTCACATATAACTGTACAGGTTTTCAACTCAGATAAATGCGGTCATCCAGCGATCCATGGAAATGTAAACGACAGGCTCTGACAGCCCACCACCTTAACAGAGGCTGAATGAACCCATTTCCCTCCCCAACCGGTTACTCTTATAATCCGGGTTCGGTACAGCATGTATCTCTGGGTTAAGTAACGGGGCCTCTATGATCAGTGGACAAAAATATCCGTTACATAACCAAAGGAGAAGTGTAAGGAAATTAGCCTTTTAAATCAATTCATCAAACTGCCTCATTTATGAAGGAAGATAGAATACCCAAGTGTTCTGTTGGTCCAGATGAGGGTTCGACTAAGCGCCAGGGTCTCTTTCTGGGGTAAAATTCACCACGAAACAAGAGCCACGGAAATGCTTCATCATTAACGTGAAGCACCTTAAGAGTGAGCGATTTTCAAAAGAACCCATCAGAAAAGCAGCCGTGCCCGCAACAGACTCGCTCCACGCCCAATCCCGATCCCATTCCTCCTCCCTCCTTCCGGAAGCCGCGAACCTCACCTGATCTCGGCAGTACTGGTGGACAAAATCTCGTACGGAACAGGGGCTCGGGGCACACGGCACCGCCTTGTAACCGAGGCCGGGGCCTCGAACCCACACCAGCGCCCCACTCTCCGCCATTTCACCTATTTCCAAAGGTCCCCTCCCGGAAACGCCAAGCGCCGCAGTCCTCGACGCGTCTTGATGACGTTACGCACCCGGCGCCCCGCCCCTCACGCCTCCCACTCGCCCCTCCTCTCCCCAGAGGCCTATCACGTGAGGTGGGGCACTGGTGGGGGGAGGGGAACCGGAAGCGCCTGGTGGAGGACGATAAGACCGCGGAGCCGGAGGGCGAATCGTTGCTAGGAGAGGTTGCTAGGGCGGGGCTCGAGGGACTCTATAAAAGGCTGCTGCTGAGTAGGTTTCGGGCTTTGGCTGTAAGCGATAAGATGGAAGCTTAAGCACCGCCCTGTGCCGCAGGCTTTGGCCCTTTTCCTTACATCTGTGCTTCTGTGGAGTTATTTTTGGGTCGCGGGGAATCGGCCGGGGAAGGCAGTGCTCCCTGGGGGCGTGAGGAGAGCAACAGCAGTCCCGGAAGTGGCGGGGGGCGGGGCGGGGGGGCGGCTTCCTCGGCCCTGCGGAGCTCTCACAGACCGCGAGGCTGAGGAGACGACCTCAGGTCTCAGGACCTCAGACAACCTCCGCGGTGCTTTTCCCTCCCGGTTTTACTCTGCCCTCTCTTCCTTTGCAGAAGCTGCCAGCCATCTCTCGGCGTCTGCCAGCCATGCTCAGTTTATTCTTATTTCTGCCCGCTTGCGCGCTGCGTTATCTCCACTTCGGCTCTTGTTTTCAAAATATTTCACAGCAAGTGGGCCCTTGTGACAGGCAGTGGCAGCAGTAACGCTTATAAAAGCAACGCTGCTTCAAAGAACCCTGTCCTAACTCTTCCTTCCGCACCATGGAAACGGGCGGAGAGATTTGCATTGCGTAACTTGAAGGCCCTGGGGATCTGAAGGAGTCCCTTAATATTTAATATGCAGAGATTATGGGATTCCTGCGATCCGGAACGATTTAAAAGGCACTCGTGTGAAAATAGGAGCATTATTAGGAGAGAGCCGTGCCTTCCAACAAGAATGGGCCCACAGCATCGCACTCTCTGCTGTTGAGCTACCTGGCAAATGACACTCACTACTGAACGGATTGCTACCAAAAATTCATTTAACTGTCGCTACGAAGAAAAATAGAATATCAAGGCCTGTGATGCTAATAGATTTAACTGCCATCTTTATATCACTTAACACTGGAAAGAATAAAAACAAGGTCTTCAAAAAGATTCCTTTTTTTTTTAATAATAATGCAAAGGGGGTGTGTCTAAATAGGTGTCTCTATTCTGGGAACTTGGGGTCCTGATGTAAATCTCTGTAGTTCTTCATTCCCAGGTGCCTGACCAAGTAACCCAAAGAGATCTGAGCCCTAGTTTCTTCATTGATTCATGATTTCTTCTCTCTGGACATCAAAATCGCTTTTTCAAAGGTCTAGGATCTTCTAAAAGTAATTGGAAAGGAGCAGTTTGGGTTTACATAAAATTTTTGCTTTGAGGTTATGATTTGTGCCAGGTGAGGATTAGTACTTGCTGTAATGGAAAGCCTGGGTCTAGGGATGCGATTCTGCCAGAGTGCATACCTGGCACAACTGAGGTCGTGGGTTTAATCCTTGGAACTGCAAGTAAATAACAATAGAAAAATAAGGTCTACCTTAGTACTTAGAGTTATCCAAAAAATTAAAGTGTGGGACCAGAGTACAGGGTTAGGGCAGTTTGATCCCTGACACCTCATATGGTCCCTCAGCACCGCAGAGATGATCTGTGACCACAGAGCCAGGAGTAAACCCTGAGCGTCACTGGTGTGGCCCTAAAACAAAAATAAAGCAAAACAGAAGTGAAGTCTCAAAAAAAATCTTACTTTTTTTCTCCCTCCTCCCTTTTTTTTTTCTTTTTGGGTCACTCTATCGATGCATGGGGGTTACTCCTGGCTTTGCCCTCAGGAATTACTCCTGGCGGTACTCCAGGGACCATTATGGGATGCTGAGAATCAAACCCGGGTCAGCCGAGTGCAAGGCAAATGCTTACCCGCTGTACTATCGCTCCAGCCCCTTTCTCCCCCTTTTTAACATTAAATTTCTGCTTTCAAACAATTTCCAAATATTGATAAAATATTTGTCATTTAGGATAGTAAATTATTCACTTTTCAAAGATACTGGTTTCTTAAACCATATATAATCTGTGGCTAAACCTTCACAATGAACACAGGGCACCATAGCCTACGCAAAATAGGGCAAATATCATTGGATATTTAATGGCTTATGAAGGTCTAGGTTCGATCCCTAACACTATATGGTCCCCAGAGTCCAAGCACCATTGGGAGTGACACCCCAACCAACCCTAGCACTGAACCAGAGCAGCCCCTGAGTACCATGGGGTATGAACCCCCCAAAAAAACAAGATCAAACCAGTTGATACGTCAGGTGACTGAGAGTATGTAATGGTGTCTAGTAGATGATGTCCGGTAAACAAGTAGTGACAATTACTACCACCTTCCCTGCCTCATGTTATGTTAAGGAAGCAATGGACAGGAAGAAACACTTAGGGTTGTGACACTAAGTGGATTGGTGTCAAGTTCCTCTACTATTAAAAGTGTTGCATGCTTGCTCAGAGAACCATATTTGGTATGGTTTCCAGTAAATCACATTAGTTCTGTTCCAGCCCACCTTCTCCAGAAGATTGGCTCTAGTTCTACATGTGCTTTGTAATGAGTGGTGCAGCCACCACGAGGACGACACTGAGAGCCTCCTTAGGCAAGGTGGACTATTTGATCATTGCCAGGAAATGGCAGCTTCAGACAGACAATGTAAGGCCATCCAGCACAGCAGCTCCCTGAGCCAAAACGTCACTCTGGTCTGCAAGTACAGGAAGCAGAGCAGGACACTCTGGCAATTTCCATAAATGATAGCAAGGGCTCATAAACTTGTGAATTCATAGACCATATCCATGTGTGAAATACAAGTCGTGCTTTTGTGTTTTCAGCCACGTCTGTGCTAAAAAGGGAGGGGATTGTTATTGCGTGTTTATAACAAAAGACAATGGTTCGGAGTGACTCCTCCCAAGCCACAAACGCAAAAAAAGGCTATAAATTCCCAAATTGGCAAGTGTGACCTTAGAGATGGCTCCAGCCCCAGGAACAATGAGATCAGATCCTAGGATGGAAAAAACAGCTTCTTAGCAAGAACTGTGTAGCCCACACTGGGTGGTGGATGATGCGAGGAGGATGGGGAGGTGGAGCCTGAAGCAACAACACAAGATGATTGGCTGCTGGAGAAGGCAGAGTCCCACCCTCCTTCCTTTATTGGACAAAAGCGGGATGTCAAGGGTGAAGTGGAGATGAGAGCTTGCTGGGGTTTGTGTTCCATGCAGATGCTGAGAACGAACATGAGAGGGCAGAAGACTAGGGTAGAGGTGCAGAGCAGAAGCAAAAGGCTCAAACCCACAGTCTGTGCTGAATATGGAGGCCTCCCCTCCTTGTTATATCAGCAAGAGAAAAGGAAGTCCATTCCAAGAGGCTTTCAGCAATAAATTCAGTCACCTCTGATTGCCCTAGATGGTAGCTTGTTTCCATGATCCCAACAGTACTAGTTTTCAAAGCCTTGCCGGTTATAGTCATTCTTACATCACCATCAAATAACGTTGGTTCATTAAGACATTTTTATTTTGCCAGTCACTTGTATTGGGCCTCTAAAGCAAAACTGGCATAGCACCTGCCATGAAACGTCCACCAGAAATGTAGTATTTCAGTATTGAACACTTGCCAACACTGAAACTTAATTTTTAACTTGTAAATAAAATGTAATATTCCTCTGTGGATTCTACCAAACTAAACTTTTGAAAAGGAGATTCTTTTCACATTTGAGTATGTATGCTGTATTAGAGCTCCGCAGGAAAATAAAGCCAGTGGCATTCACACATAGCAGTGGGAGAAGAGACAGATAGACAGAGAGGGGGAGATAGAGAGAGAAGTTGTGCAAGTTGATAAGTACAAAGATCTGCAGGGCAAGTGGCCAGGCTGGAGACAGGTTCAAGAGGTTGTTAAAAGCCCATATTTCATTTTGAGTCTGAAAGCAGGGGCCATGTGGGGAGCTATGTCCCAATTCAAAGACAGTCAGACAGAAGACTTACCCAGGGAAGACTTTTTGCTCTATTTAGGTTTTTGACAGCTTAGATGAGGCCCATCTGCACTGGGGAGGGCAATTTGCTTTAGGTCAATTCAAATATCAAAACAATTTTCTGGGTTGAGGGGGGGTGGAAGGAGGGAAACTGGGGTCATTGGTAGTGAGAAATAGACACTGGGGGAGGGATGGGTGTTGCAATACTGTATGACTGAAACCTGATTATGAACAGCTTTCTAATTATGTATCTCACAGTGACTCAATTAAAAAATATAAAAAAATTTAAAACTTGGGATTGGAGCAATAGCACAGCGGGTAGGGTGTTTGCCTTGCACACGGCCGACCTGGGTTCGATTCCCAGCATTGCATATGGTCCCCTGAGCACCGCCAGGAGTAATTCCTGAGTGCAGAGCCAGGAGTAACTCCTGTGCATCACTCACTGGGTGTGACCCCCAAAAAAACTTTTTTTAATTAAAAACTTTCCATAAACAATCCCACAATAGTGTCCAGGATAAAGTTGACCAAAATATGGGCTGGAGTGTTAACAGAGTGAATAAGGTGCTTGCCTTGCACACAGCTGACTCCAAGCACCACCAGGAACGATACCTGAGCAGAGAGCCAGGGTTCAGCCCTGAGCAGAGCCAGGTCTGTGCCCTTCCCCACCTCAAAAAAAAAAAAAAACCACCCACAAGTGTCTGACTGCCTCATGTTGATAGAAAGTTGCCCAGTCAACTTTTTCCATCACATCCACTAACTGGGGGGTATCTTTGGTAAAAAAATAAGCTTCACTGTTTTATTACATTTGACTTTGGCATCTGAAGAGAAGATGCTTTTTGGCCACAGAGAGACTTTGATTAAAAGTCAGGTGAGGGCCTGAGAAGGTGGCCCAGAGGACAACACCCCCAGCCACCACTGGGTGTGGCCCCAAAACCAAAAAAGAAAAAAAGGAAGTCAGGTATTTCTTACTCCTTAGTGGTTTTGCTATGTGAGCTCAGGAAACTCAGCTTCCTGCTGAAGGTACCTGTTTCAGAATGCCTGAAGGGCTACACTACAATTCTGTGATCTTATCTTTTTTTGTACACAGGGTGTGGCTAAAACTCAAAACTGAAATTCTTGGAAATTTCTTGAATGAAAGATTTATGCCTTTTTCAGTGAAAATGGCTGGGGTTGAGGCATGGGACAAAAACCATAGAACTTTTTTTTTTTTTTGCTTTTTGGGTCACACCCAGCGATGCTCAGGGGTTACTCCTGGCTTTACACTCAGGAATTACTCCTGGCGGTGCTTGGGGGACCGTATGGGATGCCGAGGATTGAACCCGGGTCCGCCGCATGCAAGGCAAACGCCCTACCGGCTGTGCTATCGCTCCGGCCAAAAAAACCCATAGAACTTTTAACAGTTAAGAATATTGGGGCCGGAGCGATAGCACAGCGGGTAGGGCGTTTGCCTTGCACGTGGCCGACCCGGGTTCGATCCCCGGCATCCCATATGGTCCCCCAAGCACCACCAGGAGTAATTCCTGAGTGCAGAGCCAGGAGTAACCCCTGAGCATCGCTGGGTGTGACCCAAAAAGCAAAAAAAAAAAAAAAAAAGAATATATTGGTTAGGGGGCTGGAGTGATAGCACAGCAGATAGGGCGTTTGCCTTGCACGAGGCCGACCCGGGTTTGAATCCCAGCATCCCATATGGTCCCAAGCACTGCCAGGGGTGGTTCCTGAGTGCACAGCCAGGAGTAATCCCTGTGCATCGCCAGGTGTGACCCAGAAAAAAAAAAGAATATATTGGTTAGGGCTGGAGCAATAGCATAGCAGGTAGGGCGTTTGCCTTGCACGCGGTTGGCCCGAGTTCAATTACCAGCATCCCATATGGTGCCCCGAGCACCTCGAGAAGTAATTCCTGAGTGCATGAGCCAGGAGTAACCTCTGTGCATCGCTGGGTGTGACCCAAAAAGCAAATATAATATATATATATATACACATATATATACATATATATATACATACATATATATGTTAGGGCTGGAGCAATAGTACAGTGAGCAGGGTGCTTGCCTTGCACTCATCACACCTGGGTTCAATCCCCAGCATCCCATATGGTTCCTGGAAGCTCCAGAGGAAAGCTTTGACTAATTAGACTGGCCCTCCTCCAAATAGCTTTAGGATTCCAATATATTTCAAGTACAAGGTAAGACAGACTGCTTTGTGTCTGAATAAACCACTCCTCCCTGTTAGTAAAATAATATGACATTGACTTGAACACCTAACTTCTCTGTCAATTACCCAGAACCCTAAAAAGCAATCTGTACCTCTCTGGAGAAGGGTTCTCTTCTCTCTTCTCTCTCTCTCTCTCTCTCTCTCTCTCTCTCTCTCTCTCTCTCTCTCTCTCTCTCTCTCTCTCTCTCTCTCTTCTCTCTCTCTCTCAATTAGCAAAACTTTTTTTTTGGAATATTTATAACAAACCTATAATCTGTATCTGGACTACATAAAGGATTCACCAAAGGAGACAAAATGTATACTTATCCTGTAATCACTGTCAAAATTCTGCAGACATGCTAGGGGACCAAAACATCAGGCTCTAATGTTTGGAGGAGCAAAACATTCCCAGTCCCCCTCCAGATAACATCAGTGTTCAATTAGAGCAGTGCTCCCAAAACTGTGTTCCACAAATGTTAGGTTACCACAAATTCACTGTTAGGAAAGAATTCCACTTTCAAAAAAATTTGGAAACAATCCCACATCAGATATCCTGTGTAGAGATTCACAACATTTATTATCATCTTAAAAGATTTGTAAATTTTGCTATCTTTATTCATTGCAGCATTTCATAAATTTATCTGACTGTGGAACTTTCAGATTACTTCTCAGTAGGCCCTAGGATTTGTTTGTATTGTGGGGGGGGGTTGCTTTTTTGTTTGTTTGGGGGCCACACCACACCCAGCAGTATTCAGGGGCTGCTACTCAGGCTCAGAGTAGATGTGATGCCGGGAATCAAACCCAGGTCCTCATACCTGCAAAGCAAGTGTTCTACCACTGAGCCACATCCCCAGCCATAGGATTTGTATTTTCAAAACATCTGAGGGAAAAGTGTGGTTTACTATGCGGTTTCTTCATAAAAAACAAAAGCAAAACAGATTCCCACCACAAAGGCAGGCCTAAAATATTTCAGGGTCTTAGGAAACTCAATTGATGTTTTTTGTTTGTTTTGTTTTTTTGTTTTGTTTTGTTTCGGAGCCACATCTGGCAATGCTAAGAGGTTACTCCTGGCTCTGCACTCAATCACTTCTGGTGGAGTTCAAGGGACCATATGGGTTGCCGTTGTTGCTAGGTTGACCATGCAAGGTTGGTCCTACCTGCTGTACTATCTCCCAGGCCCCTCAGTTAATGTTATTTCATAAAAGCAAACAGACTTTTCTCTCTCATGCTGTCAAATCTGCTTTACCACATCAAGCTTTTCCTAGCTGTTAGGACAAGTGGAAGGAAGAGAAGCCATTTTTCTTTCTGCCTGTTGGAGAAAGTGATAACTGGACACAGTGACATTCCTTGTCCTCTTCCTGCCTGTGTGCAGTCAATAAGCAGAAAGGAAGTGTCTGTGTTGAGAGGGACTTCTCATCCGGGCAGGCTGTTCTTTTTAATAGCCATTTATTTCTTACCCCCTATGTGCAATAATAGAGAGATGAGAGAGAACTGAACAGAGAGACAAGGATTTTTAAATGGAGGGACTCACTCTCCAGATGCTCTGAAGTCATAATACATTTTAAAACTCATTCATGGGGATGAAGAGATAGTACAGCGGGTGGAGCACTTACCTTGCATCCTGCTAGCCCAGATTTGATCCCTGGCACCCCATAAGGTCTCCAAAACACTTCCAGGACTGATCCTTAAGCACAGAGGCAGGAGAAAGACCTGAGCACTGTTGGTGTGCGCCACCCACCCCCAATAAAAAACACATTTAAAAGAAATCATTCTTAACTCAGACTGGAAAATGCTATACAGAGCACATTTCATTCACAAATGAAAAAGAGTAAAAAAATGTTTTACTACGTTTTTGTTTGGTTGGTTTTGTTTGGGAGCCACACTCAGTGGTGCTCAGAGCTTACTCTTTTGCTTTTAGGCCACACCGGGTAATGTTCAGGGGTTACTCTGTACTCGGGAATTATTCCTGGCAGTGCTCAGGGAAGCATATGGGATGCCAGGGGATCAAATCTGGGTCAGACAAGTGCAAAGCAAGTGTGCTATATATCTGACCCCACAGAGCTTACTCCTGACTCTGTGCTCAGGGATCACTCCTGGCCGTACTCAGTGGGGATCAAACATGTGCTGCTGGGGATGGGCCAGAGTCAGCCACGTGCAGGGTATGAGCTTTAATACGTGTACTAACTCTGACCTGAGAAATAGTTTGGGTTTCAATGGGTTTGCACTGCACAGGTTGATTGGGAAATACATATACACACCACACCACACACACATACACACACACACACACACACTTTATAGAAAGGCACAGACTGCAAGAGCACAAAGTACAGGGAATAATTAGTCTGAGTTACTGCTAAAGCATCTGGAACAGGGGAAAGAGTGGAAGCCAAAGGATATGTGTCTGGAGAAATAAACGGGTTTTGTTATTATTTTTGTTGTTTTGGGGCCACACCCAGTGATGATCAGTGGTTACTCCTGGCTCTATACTCAGGGATCACTCCTGGCAGACTCAGGGTGACCATATGGGGTGCTGAGTAATGAACTGGGTCAGCCATGTGCAAGGCAGTGCCCCACCAGCTGTACTATCATTCCAGCCCTCTAAATGGGGTTTTTAATTCCAGGGTGAGACATCCAGACCTCAATCTATGTAAAGAGATCAGCTGAAGCATGTTTGGGAATAGAAGAGATATGATCATATCCATATTTCATAAAATTAAGCCTTGAGAGAAATTAGAGACATAATGCCAGCCTCCCTTTATTTATTTCTATTTTAAGAACTATTGGGGCTGGAGAGAGAGTAGAACAGGTAAGGCAATTTGCCTTGTATATGGCCAATATGGGTTTTTTTTTTATGATATGCTTGTTTTATTTTTTTTTATTTATTTATTTTTAAATTTTTTATTGAGTCACCATGTGGAAAGTTACAAAGTTTTCAGGTTTAAATCTCAGTTATACAATGCTCAAATGGCCAATATGGGTTTGATCCCCAGAACACCATATTGTCCCCGGATCCCTGCCAGGAGTGATTCCTGAGTACTGCTGTGGGTGGCCCCAAAAACAAAACCAAAAAAAACAAAATGTATGGAAACAGACTCAGAAAGGGTAAGTGACTTAAGTTATGTCACATAGTGATTAGATGTTAGAGCCAGAATTTCTGCTCAATTCTGATTCCACAGCATAAAGGCTTGCTCAGAGGGCCTCTGTTGAGGGCACTGCCGTGTTGCAGGGGGCATGAAGACTACAGACAGTGGCAGCAGAAAGGTGCTGAGAAAACAATGACTAGTTGACTCCTTGCTTGCACCCCGTCTCCCCAGGGCCTGCCCAAGAAGTCCCACTCTAGAAGAGCGAGGAGAGGAAGCAAGAAGACCTGAGGCGTGGCTGACTTCATCCTGACAGAAGCCATCAGCACCACTCTTGAGACAGGAGGAGGGAAATTCAGGACCTCCCCTCCTCATATCCTCATATCCTCAGTGTCCATCTTCCCAGAATCCTTTTGTTTACCCCTCACTGTGCATCCTGGGTTCCATGTGCTGACTGTCAATGGCTCTGTTATGAGCTCATAGTGACATTCCACCACTGTCCACATGAAACTGGAGGGTGTTTATGCATCTACCTGACAGAGTTGTGTTAACAAGAAGCTCACTGAGAAGGGCTGGGTGTGTCTAGATCTCCACGGATTGCAGATGCAGGTAAAGACACAGGCTAGGGGCCAGGGTGATAGTACAGCAGGTAGGTGTTTGCTTTGCATGCAGCCAACCTGGGTTTGATCCCCAGCACCCCATATGGTCTGCTGATCATGGCCGGGATTAAGTATGACTGGATGTGGTCCCAAAACAGAACAAACAAACAAACAAAACAAAAGATACTGGCCAGTGCCTCCATCTTATTCTGGTGCCCCTGTGGTTATTGTCATGTTCATATCTAAAGCTTGTGTGTGCAACATTCTTGTTGCTTGATAGACAGAGAGATGCCAAGATAAAAGGGAAAAAAGTGAGGACACTGCAAATAAGGGATCTGTTAAAACTTTGAAATGGCCACACTGCCCCCCCCCAAAAAAAAAACAAACAAAAAGGGCTGGAGAGATAATACAGGGGCTAGGGGCTTGCCTAGTATGAAGCTGTCTCTGTTATTGCCCTTTAGCCCCTAGCACTGTGAGTGTCTCCACTCTAACCCCCCAAAAAACCTACTTTGACACTGTCTGGGATTTATCTTAAAATAAGAGAAGCTTCTTGGAGGGGCTGGCGTGATAGCACAGTGGGTAGGGCGTTTGCCTTGCATGCAGCCGACCCGGGTCCTAATCCCAGCATCCCATGTGGTCCCCTGAGCACCGCCAGGGGTAATTCCTGAGTGAAGAGCCAGGAGTAACCCCTGTGCATCGCCGGGTGTGACCCAAAAACCAAAAAAAAAAAAAAAAAAGAGAAGCTTCTTGGAGAAAAAAATCATTACCTTTTCTTTAAAATTTCAGCACCCTCAAAATCTAATATAGAAAGGCCAAATTCTATCATCAAGTATTTTCAATCAATCCCACTATATTGGCTTTGCTTTAGGCTTTTTTTTTTCATTCACAAAGATGCTAGGGGCTTATTTCTAGCTCTGTGCTCAGAAGTCACTCCTGATGGTGCTCAGGCGACCACCTATGATGCCAGGGATTGAACTGGGGTCAGCTACATTCAAGGCAAGCACCATAACCTCTGAACTATCTCTTTTATTGGCTTGTTCTGGGTGCATCTTTACTATTCACTTGTCTTACACATACCAATGTCCCTCAGCCCTGTGTCTTTGGGATTCTTGGTGGGAGGTGGGAGGTGTTCTCTGTGCTTAACAAACCCCTTCCTCTCCCCGGCTTCTTGCCACAGTGAGTCTCTTTCTCAGTCGTCTACCATCTGGGTGACCCAAAAGATTCTCAAGCTGAGCTACCTTACCCCTTCAACTAGTTTTATGGGTTACTTTTTTTTTTATGGGTTACTTTTTAAAGTTGCCACATGAACAACTTTATAAACCACAGTGTATAAGGTATAAGAAGATTGAAAAAAATAAATTTTCAAAAAGAAAAAAAATAAAACGGTGTAATATCCTGGAGGGGGATAGTGTTTTCGCCATTACTCAACAATGCTCAGAGATTACTCCTGGCTCTGCACTCAGGAATCACTCCCCGCAGTGCTCAGAGATCTTATGGGATGCTGGACATCAAGCCTGGGCCAGCCTCATACACACCAGCCTCAGACAGTACACTATTTGCTGTACTGTCTCTCTGCCCCTAGTTTTGTGTTTTTATTCCCCAAGTCAGATATTCGTACTTCCCATCCCTCAATGTGGAAAATTGGGAGTTATTGCCAATTGCCATGCATTGTCATCTCCTACATCAATCTCCAAATCCTTCACCCTGCTCTTCCAGCCCTTCCTCCCCAAGCGCTAACACCTGGTTTCAGTCATCACAGTGTACTCTGGCCTCCATGAGTTCCCAGCCACCACCCTCAAATGCCTCCTCCCACATTCTAACCTCAAATTATAAAAGGCTTATCATGTGGGAGGGGTTAAAAGCAGCAGAACAATCTTTAGTCCTGGAAATTGTTTGCACAAAATCTACAAGCTAACAAGTAGTCTTTCTTTTCTTTCTTTCTTTTTTTTTTTTTTGGTGGGGAAGCAGGGTGTAAAGGGGGCCTGCCTGACTCACATATGCCAGGCATGTATGTGCTCTATTCACACATGTTTTCTGCTGCTGAGATTTATTCCTAGTCCTCTTCCTCCTACTATAATCAAATTTATCCATTTTTCCTTTTATTTGTTTATTTATTTATTTTCATTGAATCCCCATGAGATAGACAGTTACAAAGCTGTTCATGATTGGGTTTCAGTCATACAATGTTCCAACACCCATCCCTCCACCAATGCTCATTTCTGAGCACCAATGTCCCAATTTTCCCTCTCTCCATCCCCCTTTGAACGTTATGGTTTGCAATACAGATTTCAGAAGGTTATCATGTATATCCCTTTACCTCCTTTCAGCACTCAGTTTTTGTACAGAGTGATTATTTCCAACTATTATTGTCATAGTGGTCCCTTCTCTATCCTAACTGCCCTCTCCTGAAAACACCTGTGTCGAGCTTGCAACCATAGACCAGTTATCCTGGCCTCTGTTTTTTCTGTCCTTGGATAGGACTACAATTTTTTATAACCCACAAATGAGTGCAATCATTTTATGTCTGTCCCTCTCCTGACTCATTTCACTGAGCATGATGCTCTCCATGTCAATACATGTATAAGCAAATTTCATGACTTAATTTTTCCTAACAGTATTTCCTGCCCAGTATTCCACTGTGTAGATGTACCACAGTTTCTTTATCCAATCATCTGTTCTTGGAGACACAGGTTGTTTTCAGATTCTGACTATTATGAATAGTGCTGCAATGAACATAGAAGTGCAGATGGCATTTCTGCTGTGTGATTTTGGGTCCCAAGGATATATTCCCAGAAGTGGTATTGTTGGGTTATATGGTAAGCTCAATTTCTCATTTTTTGAGGAATGTCCATATTGTTTTCCAAAATGGCTGGGCCAGTAGGCATTCCCACCAAGAGTGAGTGAGAGTCCCTTTTCTCCCTGCATCCCTACATTTTCCCCTTTTTAATTAAATCCTTCTCATATTTTATTTAAAAAAATATTTTCTAGGGGCTGGAGTGATAGCACAGCAGGTAGGGCGTTTGCCTTGCACTCGACCAGCCCAGGTTTGATTCCCAGCATCCCATATGGTCCCCTGAGCACTGTCAGGGGTAATTCCTTAGAGCAGAGCCAGGCGTAACCTCTGTACACTGCCAGGTGTGACCCAAAAAGCAAAAAAAAAAAAAATCTTTTATAGGGGTCAGCGGGATAATAGAGTAGGTAAGTTGATTGCCTTGCATACAGACAACCTAGCTTTGATCCCCAGCACCACATATGGTCCCCAGAGCACTGCCAGAAGTAATCCCTGAGCTGAGTCAGGAAGAAGAATGAACATCATGTTCATGTGAGATTAAAAAAAGAAAAAAAGAGGAGCTGGTAGGGTGCTTGTCTAGCATGCAGCAATCCAGGTTTGATCCCCTCACCCCACAAGATCCCCTGAACCTGCAAGGAGTGATCCCTTAGTGCAGAGCCAGGAGTAAGCCCTGAGCACAGGGGGGTGGCCCAAAACACAAAAAAACTGTAGCACTGTCGTCCCCGTTATTCATAGATTTGCTCGAGCGGGCACCAGTAAAGTCTCCATTGTGAGACTTATTGTTACTATTTTTGGCATATTGAATACGCCATGGGTAGCTTGCCAGGCTCTGCCAGGTGGGCAGGATACTCTCGGTGGCTTGCCCGGCTCTCTGAGAGGGACGGAGGAATCGAACCTAGGTCAGCCGTGTACAAGGCAAACACCCTACCACTGTGCTACCACTCCAGTCAAAAGGAATTAAAAAGGAAAGAAAGAAAAAGAAATCTTTTCTAACAACTTCAAGGTCCAAAATACTCATACCTGTATCTTCTAGATATTTTTTCTAAATAGATTTTTTTTTGGCTTTTTGGATCACACAGGGGTTACTCCTGGCTCATGCATTCAGGAATTAACTCCTGGCAGTGCTCAGGGGACCATATGGGATGCTGGGAATCGAACCCGGGTTGGCCACGTGCAAGGCAAACGCCCTACCCGCTGTGCTATTGCTCCAGCCCCTAAATAGAATTTTTATGTTTTGTTTTTGTTGTTGTTATTTAAGGCCTTAATCCATTTGGTGCTGATTTTTACTTACACTCTAAGGAAGAGAATGAGTTTCATCCTTTTTTATGTGAATAATGATTTTATCAATATACACTAGTTCAATTATTCAATATTCAATATCCACTAGTTCCACATTTCCTCTGACATACAGCAATTTCAACTTTATTCTGGGCCATTTCATGGGTTAATTCATTTGTCTCTGGGCCACCCCTTCCCTGTTTCAGCCACTGTACCTTCATAACAGCTTTGCTTTTGCCACCTACGGAGCAAGATTCTTTTTTTTTTTTTAATTGAATCACTGTGAGATAGACCCTTACAAATTTGTTCATGATTAGGTTTCAGTTATACAATGTCACAACATCCATCCCTCCACCAGAGCACATTTCCCAGCACCAACCAATGCCCCCAGGTCCCTTCCCATCACTCCCCGCCCCCCCACTCCCAGCCTGCCTCTATGGCAGGTGTCTCTCTCTCTCTCTCTCTCTCTCTCTCTTTTGGGCATTGTGGTTTGTAATACATATACTGAAAGGTTATCAGGAATATCCCTTTACCTACTTTTATTACCCAGTTCTTGCCCAACATGATTGTTTCCAGCTATTATTATCAGACTGCTCCCTTCTCTATCGTACCCACACTCCGCAGGGCAAGATTCTTAACCATCATCCTGTCTCCTGCTTATTACAACAAAAGCCCAAAACTGGCTAAATTAGTCCAAGAGTAAAACAGAGGGCCAGGAAGAGAGTACAGTGGATTAAGGCTCCTGTCTTGCATGAAGCCAACCTGGGTTTGAACCCCAGCAACCCATATGGTACCCCAGCGCCCTGCCAGGAATAATTCCTGCTGCAGAGCCAGGAGTTAGGCCTGAGAACTACCAGATATGGTCCAAAAAATGAAAACAGAAAACATGGGATTCAGAATGAAGGCTGAAAACATGGGGTTTAGAATAAAGACTTCCTTCAGACATACAAAGGTATCTACTGCAGGGTAGGCTTTGGGTGCATAGTACAGGATTAAAAATAATCAACTATATGGGGCTGGAGTGATAGCACAGCGGGTAGGGCATTTGCCTTGCACGCGGCCGACCCGGGTTCGAATCCCAGCATCCCATATGGTCCCCTGAGCTCCACCAGGAGTAATTCCTGAGTGTAGAACCAGGAGTGACCCCTGTGCATCGCCGGGTGTGACCCAAAAAGCAAAAAAAAATAATAATAATCAATTACATAAATATATATTAACAAACTGTGTATATATATACATGAATGAGGCATGCTTGAATAATGAGGATATGTTTGATCCAATTCTGAGGGTTTCTTTTTTGTTTTGTTTTGGGGTTACACTAAGTAGGCTCATGGCTACTCCTGGCACTGTGCTCAGAGGTTGCTTCCAGTGGTAATCGAGGGTCCGTGGGGTGTTTTGCCGGGGGTTGAACCTGGGTCTCCTGTGGGCAAAGCATGTACTAAGCTCTTAAGTTCCATCTCTGGCCCCATCTAATTAATCTAATTCTAAGGTTTAAAAGGTGAAATAAACCAAAAATCTAAGAGGGGCAGGAATGTGGCTCAAGGGTCCCTCAAGCCCCTCCAGGAGTGCTTCTAGAACTCAGAGCCAGGAGTAAGTCCTGAGCTTGGCTGGGTGTGATCCAAAAAAGAAAAGTAAAAGAACCACCAGGAGTTTGGGCAGAACTGGATACCCTTTGTTTCTAATCAGGTAAGCTCTGATGGGCCGGCGGGACCCCATCCCCAGCCTCACTCATCCATGGGTTCTGGATGATTCTGGACGGGAACTGGCCTCACTGGGTGAAGCCAAAGGACCTTCTGCAGTTATAAGAAAGGCATTTTCTCCCCTAGACTTGACCTGGACCTCTTCAACCCTGCCTGCCTGCTCTGGCCGCACTGAGAATAGAGCTGAATCCTAAGTACCCAGCACTGAGGCCCTGATCGAACCCCCACCTTAGGCCTTGAAGCCTGCTGACTCAGGAACTTTCAGTTTCACGAGCCATAAAGTTCTTTCACTTGTTAAGTCAACCTGAGCTAGGAATTTTGACTCCTGGGGATGGGAGAGCATCCTGGCATCACCTAGGAGACACTTAGCTCAAATGGACCGGGGGTGAGTGGGATGTGGAGGGGGGGGAGCCGGTGACAGAGCAGGAATGTGGGGAACATAGGAATGAATAGGAAGAAAAAGGTACCTGAGCCCCTTTTGATGTGATAAAGTCTGAAAATAAGATAATGTGGACCCCAAATTATAAAGGCACATTCAGCTCTATCCAGCTCAGGGTGAGGGACTGAGAGGTTCTCCTGGGAGGAGGCATTTGAGGGAGACTAAAAGAGGAAGTGGGATGGTCTGGAGTGATACTACAGCGGGGAGGGCATTTGCCTTGCACACGGCCCACCCGGGATCAATCCTGGCCATCCCATATGGTCCCCTGAGCACCGCCAGAAGTGATACCTGAGTGTAGAGCCAGGAGTAATCCCTGAGCATCGCCTAGTGTGACCCAAAAAGCCAATAAGCAAAACCTTTTAAAAAATAAGGGGGGGCACAGTCAGTGTCTGTGTCTGTGGGAACCAGCAGGCAGCCCATGGGAAGAAGCCAACGAGCAGATGGCAGAACCATAGCAGTAGAAGCAGGGACCTTGAGCTGTGTTTACGTTCACCGTAGACCAGGCATTCACTTATGGACTGTCTCTGGGGTTTGTGTGGCCTTTGGTTTTGTTTTTTTTGTTGGGAGGGGATGCTGTTTGGGCTATACTCAGTGATGTTCAGAGTTTACTCCTGGCTCTGCATTCAGGAATCACTCCTGGTGGAGCTCAGGGACCATGTGTGGTACAGAGATTGAATCTAGGTTGATTGCATGTAAGGAACTATAATGGAACTTATATAAGGATAACAAGGAAAAAGTTATCCACACCTTTGCTGTACTTCACCACCTTTCTTTCAAAGGGCTGAGCCCTTTGAGCACAGCCTGCCTTGCCAGTTATTTCTATTACAGTCTATGGAAGGTCACTGAGGACGTTTGTCCTTGTTTGTCAGACCCATGGCTCAGGGTCAGCTCTCTGGACCATATGTGAGCTGACAGACCAGGTGTTTCCTGAGCTGGCCAGCTCCCCAGGGGGCCAGGAGGGACTCCTGTGCACACCCAGCAATTTCTGCACTGTCAGGAAATGGCAGACCCTCAGATACCTTCCCTCAGCTTCCCAGGCTCCTGGAACTGCAGGGGAAGCTCCTGCTCCAGTGACCTGCAAGGCCCAGGGAAGCAGCTGTGCAGAATCTTGGCTCCAGTGAAGAGGAAATACAGGGTTTTCTTGCAATCTAGCCTCAGCCCTCTTGGGCTAGAAAACAAAATGTTAAGAGCTTTCTCATTTTCCTATGTAGAAAATCAGTTGCAAAGAAGTAATGCGAACAGGATTTGAGACAAGTCTAAGCACCCATTAAGGTCTTCAGTAAATCTCTCCACCCCACCATGCTCACCTGGAAACCATAGCTGGAAGAGACACCCAGTTCTGGAGTTCTCACATTTGAGCACCAACTTGGGGAACTGTTTAAACAGATGACCAAGCCCCCTCTAAGGATTTGGGGGTTCCAATCAGGACCGGGAAGCTGCATTTCTACCAAGTCCCCAGAGGAGAGACTGTGATTTGTTTGATTTGGGGGGCCACATCTAGTGATGTTCAGGGCTTACTCCTAACTCTGTTGGGATGGGAGAAGTTGGGGGAAGGGTGGTATGCGATGCCAGGACTAACCCTAGGTCACTCTCAGGCGAGACTTGCACCCTACCTGCTGTGCAATCCCTCCGCCCTTGATGTCATTTCATTGCGGGCCACGGGGGAGAACACGCCATAAACCATGGCTCTACATTGTGACAAGTCCTTCGGCCCCTTTAGCTCGGAGCATTCTCAAAGAAGGCATTAAGAAATCCGGGGTTTCACGGCCTGATCGCTGAGGTCTCGCCGCGGGAGCTGTATCTCACCGGGAGTGTGCGCCTTCAAAGCGCTGGTCTTGGGAGATAGCTGGAAAGGCGCAGGCGTGGTGGTTTACTTTTGCCTGGAGAGAGATGCTTCTTCCGCGCTGGCAGATTTCCTGAATGGGGCTCCAAGGACAGAAAGAGATGCAGAGTTGGTGCCTGCACCACTGCTTGTTTATTTATTTTCCCCGAAGTCTGAGTCAGAATCCAGGGCCAGCCCCTTTGATGTACTTGTGCAAAGACAAACACCAACCCAGGACACGCAAGCCAGCCACCGCACCCAGGGACGAACCGGTGACAGATGTCAGTTCAAAATCCACACCTTCTCTTGGAGAGTCTGGAAGGGAGTATCTTTGTGTGACTTCTGTGGAGATTTTAAGTTTTTGCTTGTTTGTTTTTGGTTGGGGGGGTCACACAGAACACCTCTCGAGGGTTACTCCTGGGCCTACATTTAGAGATCATTCCTGACGGGGCTGGGACAGGAGCCATATGGGGCTCCCAGAATGGAACCAGATCGGCCACGTACAAGGGAAGTGCCCTACCCTCTGTAATAAATCTCCAGCCCCCACCGTTGTTTCATGTGACTTAGGGTAGTCACGCAGGTTGCTATCAGCAGTGTTTGTAGGACCCCTCTGGTGGGCAGAGGGTGTGTGTGGAATCAAACCTGGGCTTTTGCACGCCAATCCACTGAGCTGTATCCTGGAAGTTTTTTGTTTTGTTTTTGTTTTTGGTCCACACCCACCGGTGCTCAGGGCTTACTGCTGGCTCTGCACTCAGGGCTCACTCCTCCCTGTACTTGCGGTGCCATATGAGGTGTCAGAGAGCGAACCCTGGTCGTATCAGTCTGGCCCTGCTCCTGGAAAATCTTATTTTCTTTCCTTGTTCTTGTTTTATTTGGTATTTTGCACTGCCAAGAATTGACCTACCCCCCCCCCCCAAAAAAAAAGAATTGAACCTAGGGTCAGGGTCTCCAGCATGCAAGGCAAGTGCTCTACTGCTGAACTATGTTCCCAGCCTCTTTGGTTTTAATTAAATTACAGGCTTCCCTGGCACACCAGTCATTGAAGGCTGAGGACTTCTAATCTCTCGTGCCAGTCTAACCAACTCTCCCCTTGCCAACCAGGAAGTGCCCTCATTGACCTGATTTAGCTAAGGAGGGAATTCATATCTGGTGTGGGATATACGTCTGGCTCTGGATACACGGGCATTTTTTCATTCCTGGGCATGCAAGTCAGAAGTGGCTTTATGATCTGCCCGGGTGTAACCCCTGTCTGGTCAAGCTTGATCAGGCTACTCCTCTTTTCTTGCTCGCCTGCCTGCTGGCAGCTGAGGGCCTTCAACCTCTTCCAACCCATCTGAGGCCTGCTCCAGCAGCATCTTGTTGTAATTTACTGCTTAATTATAACTATGCCTATGTCTGCCTGGGCCTGTAAGAGGATTGGAGCTCTTTTCTTTTCAGTTAACATAGGCAGAGCTGCAAGTTCAGAGAAGATATTTTTTAATGGTTAATGAATTCTTTTGGAAGTGATACCAAGCCAAGTCAACCAAAACAAGGACATGAAGTTAAAACAAAGAGGAAAGGGAGAGGAAAGTGGTTATCAGGGGAATGGAGGCTGATGAAAACCTAGGAATAAATGCAGCTGCAACATTGTCTACCTGGATCACAAACAGACTTTTCATTGGTTATCAAGAGACCATTTGAAGGCCAGAGTGATAGTACAACAAATAGGGTGCTTGCCTTGCATTCAGTGACCCAGGTTCGATTCCCAGCATCAATATAATTCCCAGAGCCCCACTGGAGTAATTCCTGAGCACAGCCGGGTGTGGCCTCAAGCCAAATGATAGAAAGAAGAGAGAGAGAGAGAGAGAGAGAGAGAGAGAGAGAGAGAGAGAGAGAGAGAGAGAGAAGGAATAGAGAGAGTGAGAGAGAAGAGAAAGAGTGAAGAGTGAAGGGACACTTTTTTTTTCCCTTGTGGGCAAGAGGAGGCAGGACAGAGGAGAGACAGAGAGGGCAGAGAGATTTATAATGGGTGGGGGTGGGGGAGAGAAGGAGAGGAAGATTTATAGTGGGGGAAAGAGAGAGAGGAGAGATTTATAAGGAGGGGGTGGAGGGAGATTTATAATGCTCCTCGAATAACAGAACTCAGACCAAACATCCAGATATTCAGATCGAAACCACTCTGAGCTTCTGAGCTATAACTGTTTATACCTGCAGGTTCTAACGCAGGGACCTACAGGGATCACACTGACCCTTGAGCGTCCGGACAAGCAAAGGGGATGACAGCTGACAAGAAGCGCGGAACCAGCACTAGAATATATAGTGCCCTGCTGGAGGATGAAAGGGAGCAGTTTTGGTTTCAATTTAGCTTAAGAAAACGGGTTGTGTTGGCATTCCTAATACCTGCTGTCGTCATTCATTCATCAATTCCCCCATTCGCTTTGTTCCTGGTGTTGCAATGGAGAGGGTGGTCAAAGAGAGCCTGCTTGAAGTGCTCGCTAAGGGCCACAGGCCTGCTCACACACGTGCTTGGGGTCTCACTCCTGGCATAAGTTAGGGACCGAGGTCTGGGCCACCCTCTGGTGCTCAGGATCAACTCTTGACTCTGTGCTCAAGGGTCACGTTTGGTAGAGGAACACATACATTGCTGGGGATCCAAGCAGGGTCAGCTGAATGCAAAGCAAGCTCCTTAACCCCTCAACTAGCTCCCCACACCTCTTTTAGTTGCATTTCTATCGCTTGCTGAGAGTTGCACACGATTACCAAGATACATATACAGCTGGTGATGCTACAGGTGCCTCTGTTACAGAACTGGGGTCCCGGACAGCACAGCTGCTGGGTCAGGAGGCTTGCAAGGCAGGTGTTTTCAGCCCCGGAGTCATCCCTTGCTCCCCTCTAGCATTAAAGTGTTTTTTCCATGGGGACTGGGAAGTCACCTCAAGCAAAGCTGCAGTACCCCTCAACTCTCCCAGGACTGAGAAAACCTGAAGGGGTACTACGATACTTGACAGGAGGCTTTGAAAGTCACCAGAATCATCACTGTAATTCAGGACTGGTTTAAAGCCCCTTTCATCTGAAGATCTCAAAGCCCTGCATAAACAATAATTATTCTCGTCGCACTGCTTGGAGGTAGATATTAGGATCCCATTAGCTCTCATTGCTGCTGCAGCTCCATCTGCTTAGGCCGCTTCCATCCCATTACACAGGACCCTTGAACAACCCAAGGTTCAACTCTGCAAATACCTGAACTGTTCCTTAGCTATGAAAGATGGTGGGGATCCCCACATCTATATATGCACACGAGGCTCAACCTTTAATAACATGTTACTAATCCTTTACACAAGGGATTCCCTCTCCCGCAAGAATTGCTTGTCCTGGAAAGTCTCAGTGGTTCAAGCTGGGGGATGAGACAGGGAAGTCAGGGCAGTATCATTAAGCCCCACCATGTTCAAGCATCAACTGTACTTACCTTAGAAAAAAGTAGGCTCTCTCTCGAACTGTGTGCCAGGAACATGAACTTGCCTATTAAGCAATAGTCCTGAGCCAAAGTCTGTGGACTCCTCGAAGAAATGCTATATAAAGCACAGCGCCTGCCCACAAGGATTTTAGTCTCTTGACGAGCTAAGCATGCAGGAAATAGAATAAATAATAATATAAACAGTGTTCCAAACAGGCTATGATTAGCATAAAATGAGCGGTTTTTAGTGGGAGAGATCACCCTGGCTGCTGGTAGCCCAGGATTGCTTCATACAGGTTGGAGTTCCACTGAAACTTGGCTACTTTGCACAGGCATACGTGATGCCAGTAAGGGCAAAAATATGGAGGTAGGACTAAGACTGTTTTCTCTACAGGTCGGACC
Organism: Sorex araneus; assembly: GCF_027595985.1. Lineage (NCBI taxonomy): Eukaryota > Metazoa > Chordata > Mammalia > Eulipotyphla > Soricidae > Sorex > Sorex araneus. The sequence continues at coordinate 42,846,338 of NC_073310.1, read as the reverse complement.
ATCTGGCACTGCTGTCGTTGGAAAGAAGTGAGATAGCTAAGTAGGTCAGGACCAGTGAAAAGCCAAAATCCCAAATTCTCCATCTTTTTACTGAGCATCTTTTCAAAATAATTTAATTGGCCAAAAAATCACCCAGGTGAGCAGTTAAAGCAGGTTCTTGACAGGGAATGATAAAGGAATGGGATTAGTACTGAGAAAAACAAAGCAGCATGGTTTAGATGAGGTGGTTCAGCTCTGACAATGGTTCTTGAAATGCAGTCTGCAGAAAATCATCGTTGGCATTGATGGGAATTTGTGTGAAATGCACATTCCGGGGCCCTGATCTACTGAATCAGACACTCGGGCCTCCAGGTAACCTCAAGACACACTCTTGTTTCAAACCCACAGAATGCAAGAAATCTCGAGGCAGGCTCGATCCAATATTGTAGAATTCTCCACATTGATTCAAGCTCTGTATAAACAAAAAATTAAGTGTGAAAACTCACTTTATTTTGTCTCTTTTAAAAGGTTTTTATTTAACTCAGATATGTGAAACTTATGAATGAAAACTCCAGTCATGGAAGCAGGAATGGGTGACCTTCCCCCGTGTCATCCTGGTAGCTTGGCAGTCACCCCCACGAGCTGCTGCCGCCACCGCCATATAATCTCATCAATGGTCATGATCCAGAGACTCAATATAAATCTCTCGGAAGAGAGCACAGAACAATACTCCATAGCAATGCTCCCAGACCCCGAGCCAGGCTGTTTCATTCAGGGCAATCCGGAGGTGGGCATGTGAGGGCCCTTCTTCATCCCAACGGGGCCAGCCCTGGCAGCTGAAAACCTCCAGAATTCACAGCAGCTCTCCACATGCTCAGTCAAGCCTCCCCCAGGAGTAAATCTATTCCTGGACAGCTCGTACTTTACACCAACGATATACCAAGTGTAGCATACCACATTTGATGGGGTTTAAAGTAAAAAGCAATCAATCTTAGGGGGAAATACATTTATACACACACACGCATACATATATATCACACAAGGATCAACCTTTAATAACATGTAACTAATCCTTTATACAAGGGCTTAATGGCTTCTCGGTGAAATATAACAATCTTCATACACTTTCCTCGAAGAAACTTTTTTTGTCTCATTTTTAGCAGATTATTCATAAGAAACACAAACTAAATTATCAGGTCCTTCTTTGGGGCAGTTTGGAGTTCGGGATGGAAACATGAAATATGGTGGTGGAAAGGTGCAATGGTAGTGGAATCCGGTGTTCGAATATTAAATGTAATTAAATATTGCTAACAACTTTACAAAAAATAAAATTTTAAAAAAGAAATTTAAAAATGAGCACTTAAGAAAAAATTCTAAATTAAAAAATAAAAGGTTTTTATTATGCAAAAAATTTTAACTTATGCAAAAATAGGATATAAAGCAATAAACCATCAGATACCAATCACTTGGGTTTAGTTACTTAGTAAAGATCACTAAGTTTTTCCCTCTGAGTTATTTTTCTTTTCTTTTAATGTTTGGGTCATACCCAGCAAGGCTCAAATGGCCATGCGGTGTCAGAGCTTGAACCCAGGCCTCCCCTGTGCAAAGCAAGTGGCTTCAGCACTTTGAGTCACCTCCCAGCCTGTTAATTATATTTTAACCATAGAAATTATTTTTCAACTCAACCATCTATTTATATATTTAAGTATATATATTGAATATATTTTAAAGTATATATTTTATATACTTATATATATTTTTTCTTTTTGGGGGGTCACATCCGGCAATGCACAGGAGTCACTTCTGGCTCTGCATTCAGGAATTACCCCTGGTGGTGCTCAGGGGACCATATGGGATGCTGGGAATCGAACCCGGGTCGGCCTCATGCAAGGCAAACGCCCTACTTGCTGTGCTATCACTCCAGCCCCCCTACTTATATTTTTAAGTATATATTTTTAAGTACATATATTTAAGCCCTTTAAAAATATACACTTAGGGGCCGGAGCGATAGCACAGCGGGTAGGGCGTTTGCCTTGCACGTGGCCGACCCGGGTTCGATCCCCGGCATCCCATATGGTCCCCCAAGCACTGCCAGGAGCAATTCCTGAGTGCAGAGCCAGGAGTAACCCCTGAGCATCGCTGGGTGTGACCCAAAAAGCAAAAGAAAAAAATACATCTAAAAATATTTATATATATGTATACACCTACATTTTGGGACTGAGTAGATAGTACAGTGGGTAGGGTGCTTACCTTGTATGCACTCAATCCAGGTTTGATACCTGGTTTTCCACATATATATACACACACATATATATGTAAATGTACATACATATTACATGTATGTATATATCTACATTTTCACATAACCATAATGTCAACATCACACCTAATAATAGTAAAACAGTATTCCCCTTGATTTTTAATTTCTCTAATGTTTAAAATAGAACCTATTTAATTTTATTGCAATTGGCACTTTTCTACATCCAGATTGGTTTCAACTTACAATGATATGATTGAGGGCTACTGACTAAGATGGACATTAGATAATTTCTTTGTAGGAATGTTCTAAAAAAAGAATACTCCGGGCCAGAGTGAAAGTATAGCAGGTAAGGCACTTGCCTGCACACTGCAGATCTGGGTTAGATCCCTGGCACTCTGTATGGTCAGTCCCCTAAGCCCAAGAGTGACCCCTGAGAGCGAAGTAAGGAGTGAGCCCCAGCACTGCCAACTGTGACCCCCAGCCTTCAAAAAGAATATTATTTTTTTTCATTTATTTATTTATTTTGGGGTGTTTGAGCCATGCCTGAAGTGCCCAGGTTCTCTTACCTTATTACCTTCCTGTCCCCGCCTCAGGTGATGACCGTGAAATGCCAGTAATCAAATCCAGACCTCCTGCACATGTTAGCCTGCGAGCTATCTATCCAGTCCCCATCCCTCTTTAAATATACAGAAATTTGCAAGTATTGGGAAAAAGGGACAGTTCCTTATGATCTAAGAATTGAATCATAGTGCACGTAAAATGAGGTTCCATTTTTGGGTGTTGTGACATCATGCTGGTTGTCAGACAGGCTGAATCTTGGTGTAAGCACAGCTTCCTGCCATCTCAACAATAGTCTGTGCCAGCCCAGCATCACTGTTCTGGAAATGTGTAGTGTTTCCTGACACTGTCTTGGAAGTACCCAGACTGTTATCCCAGGATGAGTATTAAAATTATTGTAAAGTATCCTCAAGTACCTTTCAGAATCTAAATTCTATTAAATTATGTTTTATAAATAGAAATTGCATAGAGCTTTGGGTGACTTAAAAATTTTGCCTCTACTAACTATATTTGATTATGTAAATCTACATTAACTTTGCCTATATTAAGTGGGCTGGAGAGGGGCTGGAGCAATAGCACAGCAGGTAGGGTGCCTGCCTTGCACACAGGTAACCTGGGTTCGATTCCCAACATCCCATATGGTCCCCCAAGCACTGTCAGGAATAGTTCCTGAGTGCAGAGCCAGGAGTAACCCCTGTGCATCTCGGGGTGTGACCCAAAAAGCAAAAATTCTTTTAAAAGGACGGGGGGGGGGGGCTAGAGAGATAGCATAGTGGGTAAAGCACTTACCCTGCACGTGGTGTGGCCATCCAGGGTTCCTTCCTCTGCATCCCATATCCCCGCCCTTGCTCCCCTGCCCAAGACATTCAGGAGTAATTCCTGAGAGAAGTACCAGGAATAATCCTTGAGCATCACGGGTTGTAGCCCCAAAATAAAACAAAAAAGCAAACAATGGGGTGAAGCTATAGTACAGAAAATAGGGCATGCCTTGCACGCGGCAGACCAAGATTCTATCCCCAGCATCCCATCTGGTCCCTCAAGCCCAACATGGAGTAATTTTTGAGCTCAGAGTCAGGAGTAAGCCCTGAGAATAAGACAGTGTGGCCAAACAAAACCCCCAATTTGCCTATAATCTACCTTTGTTGGTGTTTTTCCCCCTAGGGCCACACCAGGTAATACTCGGGCTACTTCCAGGCGTCCTCATGGGACCATGTACTGCTGTCATCAAACCCGGGCCTTGCTAAGCAAACACTCAGCATAGTGAGTTGTCTCTTCAATGCAACTAATTTAATTTGAAGTTACTAAGGAAGTGATTAATAAATAATGTCAAAACAGAAGAATAAAAAGAGACAAATAAGGAGCCGGAGAGATAGTAGAGTGGGTAAGATGCTTACCATGAACATAGTCAACCCAGATTTGATCCCCGGCACTGCATATAATTCCCTGAGCTGCACCAAGAGTGATCTCTGAGCTCAGAGCCAGGTATAAGTCCTGAGCGCCACCCAAAATAAATAAATAGAATTATCAAAAGAGAGTTGGCCAAATGGTAAGGTATTAGAAAATGGAATTTAAAAAAAAAATAAGGAAAATAAGAGAAAAAGAAAGAAAGAAAGAAAGAAAAATTTTAAAAAAGAAAAAATAATAAAAAATAGAAAATGGAATTTTAAAATTTGATTCTCAGGCGGGAGCAATAGTACGGTGGGTAGGGCATTTGCCTTGCATGCAGCCAACCCGGGTTCGATCCCCTGCTATCCCATGTGGTCCATCGAGCACCACCAGGAGTAATTCCTGAGTGTAGAGCCAGGAGTAACCCCTGTGCATTGGTGGGTATGATCCAAAAAGCCAAAGAAATAAAAATAAAACAAAAATAAAGTTTGATTCTCTCTAGTCACTTCTTGTGAGTGTGTATTGTTTTATATGGCCTGTCATGTATAAAATGTCGAAAACCTCAATATTTGTAAGTAATGCATTTCATGAGTACCTTCTTAAGATATACATGTACTCTGTGCATATTTGGAATTCTTGCAAGTATTGGCTTGGATATGCAATGAAATGCAGAATAAATTCGGGCCAAAATTGAACTTTACCAATCCTTAAAATTTGATAGAGGATTTGCTTTTCAAACCCATGTATGTTTCTTTGCTGTCCATGTTCTCTCTGGGACAAGTTTCCCCTCTTTTTTTCACATCTTTAAGTAAGTTTCATTCAATAAAAACTACCTTGCTTCACTAAAAAAATAAAATACAATTTGATACAGGGTGTATATCTTTGGAATTGCCAGCATCCTAACTTGGGGTAATTCTTTTCTTTCACTTTATGGGATTCCCTCTGCTCTCTCTCTCCTCTCTTGCTCAAATTTTCTAACTAAAACTTTTACTTTAAAATATTTCAAGGGCTGTAGCGATTGTACAGCGGGTAGAGTGCTTGCCTTGCATGCTACCAACCTGGATTCGATCCCCAACATCCCAATATGGTCCCCCTTGCACCACCAGGAGTGAATCCTGGGTGTAGAGTCAGGAGTAACCCCTAAGCATCACTGGGTGTGACAAAAAACAAAAAACTAAACTAAATAAAACATTTTAATACAAATTATGAACTGGAATTGTTTCTTTTTTAGCCTTTGGGGGATGAGAGATTCACTCCTCTGATTATTTCCATCACTGCTTCTTCTACCTACTTCCTCCCTGCTTTCCACAAATGGGTCCATTTACTTAGATTGCCATGTCAGGTTGGAAATACTGTAAACAAGCTGATAAAAATGTTCATCCGATTGTATTGAAGATAAGAACAATTCCAAAAATAGTTGTCACCCTCTCTCTGTATTTGTTCTCCCAGTAATGAAGCTCACTGCCTTTAATTACAGTTTGAGACACTGTGTTGAAATATTTAATCTCTGAGTAATGACTGGATTTTAGTTTCCTAATTGGCATCTGTGAGCTTAGCATCTGTGCCAAGGCCCGAATCTGAGAATGAACACACAATATAAGACAAGGACTGGATGTAAAATCCCTCTGGTACCTGCCACCTCAGCTCCAGGGCAATACTGTCAAAAGAGAAGGAAATGTTTCACATGTTACTCAAGTCCACATGTTTTTCAATGGCCAGGCAATGAATGACCTGTTAAGAGATACAAGTCAAATCAAAGACCCCAGGAGTGATGAGCACACGATGAAGTTTAATTGTCGGTCCAAAGATGCCCTTAGCCTTGGCAACAGTCTTGCTCATTCTCAAATGGTATTTCAAGTACCTGGGAGAAGTTCCCAGAAGATACTACTCCACCCACAAGTGAGTAACTTATTTCAAACCTTGTGAAACCGGCTTGAAAGGGCCTTAAGAATAGGTTAGGTGGAGAAGTCAACATCTTTAACTGTTGTCCCCCAAAATTTCTGTTCCAAGGCGAAGAAGCCACCAAAGAAGCACCTGGGCTTGTCCCTCTAATTCTTATTTTACCTGGTTTGAAACAAGATGCGTGTCCTCTGCCACGCATCTCTTTGGTGAGGGCATCCGAGGTGCTGTGGGCGTGGGACCTGCAAACTCACATTCCCTGAATAATTCATGTGGCCTCTGGCATATTTCCCCAGCCTAAAGTTACACACAAATGAAGGTGGAGCAAGAGGTGGAATTACAGAACCCAACAGGCCTGCCCATTGACACATTTCTAGGAGCAAAAGGCCATTCATTCACTGATGACGATGCTGCAGGCAGGTGGACAGAACTGCCCTTTCTTCAGCTGCGGAGAAAGAAGCACTTCTAATTTTTCAATCTGACTAACATAGAGAAATTGGCCCCTGACCCATCTGACAGCAGTGTCTTAGCCCATTTTTATTCAGAAGAGTATAGGGCACTAGTCTCCATGCAGCCCCCAATTCACCCGGAGGCCACAATGTTCACAGGAAATGAATTCACGTGAAAATTGTTCTTCCTAATATGAACGGCAACAGGCGGGACTGAGTTTGGAGTCATGGCAAGGCAATGCAGTATCTGACCAAGGGGCACTCCCCAATATTGTACCTTCATCATGGTTGGCAAAACTAGGAGCAAAACCAGGCCAGCTCCCCAGCCACCAAGTGATGGTGAGACCTGTTGACTTCAGTGACTGGAATGGTCACTTGAGTTTGGTCTTCCTGCCCTAGGACACCTCTTGCAGGCACAGCTCAGAACTGAAACTTACTCTGTCTAAACTCAGCTTGATCCTGACCCAGACACAAGCCCAACACTTTCACTGAATTCTTTCAACTACTTTGTAAGACTACTTCAAACTACTTTGGACAAGCCTCACTCATGAAGGTACTGGCAGAGGAACCCAGGTGTGTGGGACCTGGGGCTGAAACCTCCAAGCCTGCTCGGATTGGGACTGGGCCTCTTCCGCCCAGATTTCCCATTTTCCAGTAGCTAGGCCATCACACGCAGGGACTGCCCCGGCGCCATGTAATCCCACCAACGGCCAACATCCAGAGACTTAAAACCAAGCTCCCGGAAGCAACATATTATAGTCTACTTATCCCTCTAGGAGAACCTGGCAAGCTACGGAGAGTTTCCTGCCCACATGGGAGAGCCTCGTAAACTCCCCATGGTGTATTCATATGCCAAAACCAGCAACAATGCTGGGTCTCATTCCCCTGACCCTGAAAGAGCCTCCAATGCAGCATTGTTGGGAAGGACAAGTAAAGAGAGGCTTCTAAAATCTCAAGGCTAGGATGAATGGAGATGTTAGTGAGACCGCTCAAGAAATTTGACGATCAACGGGATGATGATGATGATAATGATGATGACTTTGTAAGATGGTGCTACCAAAGAGGAAACTTGTGCTACCAAAGAGGAAACTAAAGCATAAGTGTCATAAAATTCAGAAAGAATAACACTAGGAGAGGAACCCAGGGCCCCAGATGTCACATACCTTTCACTTCCTCAATTTCCATGCACCCTAACCCCACCAAAAATATTTCTTTTGAAGATCCACAAATGCTATTGCCCATTTGAGCCTTGGTATTACTAGGTTCTAAATTTCACTGTGGTGGAGCTGGCTGAGTCAGATCAGCTCCAGGTAGAGGTGACAAGAACATTAAGATCATAAGGCCTTAAATCCCTTACTCTTGGGGCCAGACTGGTAGCACAGCGGGTAGGGCATTTGCCTTGCAAGTGGCTGACCTGGGTTTAATCCCCGGCATCTCATATGGTCCCCCAAGCACTGCCAGGAGTAACTCCTGAGTGCAGAGCCAAGACTAACCCCTGAGCAATGCTGGGTGCGACCAAAAAAGAAAAAAAAATTCCTTACTCTTTTGAAGCTGGAGAGTTAGTACATCAGGTAGGGCACTTGCCTTGGACATAGCAAACTTGGATTAAACCTCGGCACCCCATATGATCTCCCAACCCCCCGAGGAATAACCCCTCAGCACAAAGCCAGAAGTAAGCCCTGAGAACAGCCAGTATGACCACCTCCCCAAAATCCCTTATTCTTTTTTTTTATTCTTTTTGGTGGGGGGTGGGCCCCAAGTGATGTTTGGGAGAACACGTGGTGACAGAGATTGAACCAGGGTTAGCCACATGTAAAGCAAGCACCTTAACCTCAGTACTATCTCTCTGGGCCTAGATCCCTTACTTTTTTTCCCCCATATCCCTTACTTCTTAAGACTCAATAACTTCATTACTGCCCAAAGCAGCTGATTTAAGAATGTCCTGTGCACCCTTTATCACAGCAAGGTATAATTTTTTTATCTAGAATAGACAGATTTTCTGATGTTACCACTCAGACAATGGATGGAGTTTGCTTCCTTTTTGTACCACCCTTTATATCTGAAAGCAGCTAATCTGAAGCTTATATAGTCTCTATAACAGAGAGAGAAAAAACATCTCTCAGAAGGCCCCCAGTATTTAACCACCCTTATTAATTCCATGGTAACAACTTAGGGGTACTCAGAACCTCTTCTCCCAGAGCTTCACTAATCCCTACAATCAGCTTTTAGCAGTGAGGCCTCGGTCTCAAGTATCCTTTAGTCCACCATCACCCCCACAGAATTGGGGGGTCCAGGAAGCGGAGGCCAACATTTGCATACACAGGTGTCAAAGCATTTTGCACATGTACTGTGACATTTGCTGGATGGCCTGTTCAGGTGGAAGGTTTCCAGCTTCCACATGGCTCTGGGGTTTAAAAGGAGAAAGATGCATTGATCACTCCCATTGCTGTTTCTCCAGAAAGAAAACTCCCTGGGCCCTGATCTTAAATCCACTGCATAAATAAGAATCAAGATATTCTTGGCGTGCCATTTGCTTTGAGACACTAGTTAAGAGCAGTCTACTCTACTCCTTTAGAGCAGGAAGATAGCTTTTATTCACTCCATCAGCAAGTAGTGATTATGATCTTAAGAGTTATGCATCATGGAGCTGTTGTAGGCACAATTATAAGAAAAGTACTCTGTTGTCAAGGAGTTTACAATCAATTAAGAGAGAAACCTTAATTCAATATTAATAAAAATAAATGACAAATCATAACTTGATGGTATAATGTCATTTACGTAAGCTGTAAAACCATAGAGACAAACCCACTGATTTTTAAAAATACAGATTAGCTGTTAAAAGTATGTGAAGATGAATATAGAGAAATAATATTTTGTTTGTGTTTTGGACCTTCCTAAGCAGTGCTCAGGGGGCAAAGCAGTGCTGGGAAATAAACACAAGTATGCCAGGCAAGTATCACAGCCCTTTGAGCTATCTCCCCGACCCTGGGAAATAGTATTTAAATAAGGGCAGGGGGAAAACATTTAACAAATAAATTTTTTAAAAGGGGCCTGAGTTATAGTACAGTGAGTAGGGCACTTGCCTTACCTGGGGCCAACCTGGGTTCAATCCCTGGCATCTCATAGGGCTCCCCAATCCCACTAGGAGTGATTGTTAACTGAAGAGCCAGGAGTAAACCCTGAGCAACGCCGGGTGTGGCCAAAAAAGAAAAAATAAATAAACAAATAAGGTCAGAGTTTGGAAGAAAGTTCTAGCATCATCACTCAGCAAATAACAAGCCTCAACAAGCCTTGTATCTCAGACAGGAAGTGATGTTGCTTCCCCAGTGGAAGGAGGAAGTAGGCTTTTTTACACAGCATCCCTCCAAGGGCTGTGTAAGGGGATGCTGGCCTTTGATTAGGGGAAGTGCATTTGTCTCATAATGAGACTTCACTTGCTAACCTAGGTTTCTGTTACTTCCAAGGAAACTCTTCATTGGTGAAAGAAATTTAAGGTTACAAGTATGAAGGCATGAATGAGAAAGAAACACAACAAAATTATTAACAGCTGTTCTGAAGAAGAGAGAGCAGGAGTGAGGGGGACAAGAACAGTGTTCAAAATGAATTTTAACTGTGTCCACGTTCTATCTGATGTGTGGGTGGTTGGTTTGGTTTGGTTAGGTTGGGATTTTAGAACCACACCTGGTGATGTTTAGGGGCTACTCCCAGCTCTGTGCTCCGGGGCTGCTCCCAGTGATGCACGGGGGACCATGTTGTGCTGGGGATGAAACCCAGGTTTCCTACATGTAAAGTATGTGAGCTGTCTTACTAGTCCAATAGAGTCAAATTATTTAGTAAGGAAAGAAGTATTTGAAAGACATGTGGAAGAAAGTTAACATTGTTAGCACTGTTCATTCTGAGTTCTGACTTCAGAGAGTCTCTATATTTCTATAGATTTCATTTGGGGGCTGGCTTTGGCCCACTTCCAGGCGTGCTCAGGGGTCACTCCCAGCAGTACTGAGGAGACCATGCAGTGCTAGGGATCAAACTCAGCACTCCTGCATGGAAGGCATGTGCTGAGCCTGTTGAGTTAACTCCCTGACTCAGGTTTAATTCTTTTAAATATAAAATCTATTTACAAATTTGGAGGATGTCCTCCCTAGAAGTGTCCGGGGTTACCAAGATTATACACAGCAATATTGAGGGGGGCCATGTAGTGCTGGGGACTGGACCCAGGGCCCTGTGCATGTCACACAGGTACTCCAAGCCTTGGAGCTATCTTGCTGGCTCCTATTTAGAAATGTTCTATATTATGTCAATGAGGAAATACAAAAAAAGATGAGTTCTGGTGGAACTATGAGAGTGTATGTGAGTTTCAGAGTGGGAGTACATGAAGGAGCTGAGCCTTCAGGGAGAACGGGGAGTGGGGAGAGCCTTCCACCCCAAGGCACTGCCCTGTTTATGACTCAGACTATTTGGAAGCTAATTTGGAAATAGAGAGATGGCAGAGACTTGGATGATCACTGGGGTCATGGATGTGGAGAGACACTGAATTGGTTCAACAGACGTGGAGAGGTAAAAGGTCGGGGGTGGACCACATACCGAGGAAGGGAAAGAGGCAATCAAATTAGGCTGAATCAGACTGAATATCAACCAAGAGTAGGGACATGTCTCAAGCTATTCAATCCTGGAAGAAATATGCGGTTAGCAAGAGGCATGGTTTTTTATTTCAAATCTACTGATTTTAAGGAAATTTGGTTTTTGGTTTTAGGGGGGTTTGGAGAGTTTTGTTTGTTTGTTTGTTGGGGCACACTGAAAGTGTTCAGGGATTATTCCTGGCTCTGCACTCAAGAATTACTCCTGGCAGGGAACATATGGGATGCTGGAGTATAGAACCTTGGGTTGGATACATGCAAGCTGAGTCCCTTCCCCCTACTATTGTTCCGGCCCCCAGGAAATTTGTTTTTGTTTTGTTTTGAGGCCTCCCCAGAGGTACTGGGGGATCACCAGGACTCCTTAGGGAGACAACTCAGTGTCAGGTATCAGAACCAGGACCTTGTACAAGCCAGCCTACACTCCAGCTCTCTGGGCACTTCCCCAGTGACTAATTATTTTATTTGGGGGTGGGGGCCGGGGGCGGGGGCCACACTGGTGGTACTCAGGGCTTAGTCCTGACTCTGTGCTCACGAATCACTCCTGGCTGTGCTCGGAGGACCATCTGTGGTGTAGGGATTGAAACTGACTTGGCTGTATGCAAGGCTTGTGCCTTGCCCACAACACTCTCTCCAGCCCTTCAAGCCCTAATTTTGAGATAATATCAAGGCAACCAAGGAAAACCTGGTGCAATTAACAAAGAAGTAAGATAGGGTCTGGGAGAGATAATTGTCATACTCGGGGCAGTGGCTTAGGAGGCGAAAGCTGCTTTATTACATGGTGAGGGATCTCAGGCCCTGATCTGTCTGCAACTGAGAAACAACCATTCCCAGTTCTGCAGCTTAGTTTCATTTGACTTGAGGAGGATTACGTCTGGTGCTTCGTTTTCCTCCTCTACAGGCAGGCAGCTTCTCTTCATTCCTAGTCAGCTGCTCTCAGCTTCCTCTAAGTGTGACTTGGCTGTGCTCGGAATGTTTGTGTCACCCCCAGAGTTCATATATTAGAAACCAAATGTCCAAGATGATGGTAGGAGGAGGTGGGGTGTGTGTGTGTGTGTATGTGTGTGTGTGTGTTGGAGAGTGATTGAGTAAAGAGGGGGAGCCTCATAAATGGGATTAGTGCCCATATGAAAGGGCTCCCAGCGACCTCCTTTATCCCTCTGCCATGTGTGGAGCCAGCAAGCAGTCAGCCATCTGTAATCCGGAGGAGGGTTTGCATCAGAAGCCAAATCATGCAGCTTCATGATCTCGGATGTCCCTAACTCCAGAAGTGGGGTATAAATGTCTATTGTTCCCCCCTCCACCCCCACCACTCCATCTGTGCTATTTTGTCATCACAGCCAGAACCGATTCAGACAGACTTCAGGTAGAACCCGAAACTCAGCATTCTTTTTCTCTACTACCTACTTGACATTGAGTCCAACCATCTTGGGTTGGGCTTGCCCCAGAACCAAAACACCAAACTTGAGTGTAGCACAATTCACTTAAGAGGTGATCCCAGGGGCTGGAGTGATAGTACAGCCCTTAAGGCTCTTGCCTTGCACATGGCCTACCCAGATCCATTCCTCAGCATCTCATATGGTACCCTGCACACTGCCAGGAGTCATTTCTGAGCATAGAGCTAGGAGTAACTCCTGAGCATCACTGAGTATGAACCCTCACACCTCCCCCGCAAAAATGAGGTGATCCTAGGAAGACAGAGTATGGAAGTGAGCACAGAAGGAAAGGAAGCCAAGCAAAGGAATATTATCAAGCAGTTCATGGTAGTGACAACTACAGTAGGAGATCAGTCTCACAGGGGATTCTGGAAACAATGCAGACACACCTCTGAGTTTCCCTACCCCAGGGGTGAGAAAGCTGGGAATTTTCCAATTCCCAGGCCCCCCGTCCCCCATCCTTCCCCATGGCTGCTCTTACAGGCATTAACCCTGTGATGTCTGACTACCTCACTGTGCGAGGAAAGATGTCTGGTCGAGAGTCATGGATACTTGGAGTAGGAGCATCCTTGAAATGTACTAGAAGGCTCAGGGACAAGTGGACATGGATCCTACAATGTGTTTGAGCTTCCAAAAGCAAGCCGACTTTAACGTACTCCCCCACCCTCTCCATTTCCTAGTACTCACATCCTTTATCTAATCCCCCTTTCCCGAAGCTTCTAGGAAGCTTCTAACCAGAGCTCTGGCAAAGGTGATGAGCCCTCAGTCTGTAATTAGGTGATTAGCATGTTATGTAAGATTAGTTCTTGCTCACTCTCTCTGTGGCTGGTTTTGCGGAAGCAAACAAACTGGAATGCGGGATCTCTCCCTTTCAGTCTCCCAAGATTGTAAGGGAGAGACCACAACACCACAACGCAAGAACAGTTAGAAGATGAGAGCAGCCACACGGTCCACAAAATCCTGGACCTTCCGTTCTACCGCAGCAAGAAATCCAGCTCTGCCAACAGCCTGAGTTGATCTGGAGACCTATCTATCTCCAGTCAAGCTCCGGATGGACCCAAGTTCAACACCTAGATGCCAGCCTTGCAGAGGCTTACCTGTGCCCACCCAGATCCCTCGCCCTAAAGGGTGTGGGGACATAAATGGGCATTGCCTTTGGTCACTGTGTTTGTGGTTATGGTTAAGTGGCTCAGAAAAACACATATACATTCCTTTATACTGTAAGCCCTTAACCTGTGTCACTTGCTTTACTCAAAAATAAAAAAATACTTCTATACTTATAATATTTTATTTCATGTCCATTGATCAATTACCCTTTTTTTTTTTTTTTTTGCTTTTTGGGTCACACCCAGAGATGCTCAGGGGTCACTCCTGGCTCTGTACTCAGGAATTACCCCTGGCCGTGCTCAGGGGACCATATAGGATGCTGGGAATCGCACCCGGGTTGGCCGTGTATAAGGTAAATGCCTTACCCGCTGTGCTATCACTCCAGCCCCTCAATTACCCTTTAAGTTGAAAGAAGCACAGAGTTGTTTATTTTTCTAATGACAAAAGCAAGAGGTCTTTTGTCATCCTAAAACAGTTTAAAAAACGATGTCAGCAAAAAGAAATTCAGGAAAAATTCTCGACTCTTTCTGGGGCAAATTCAAAAGACCTTCCAGGGAGTTTTTCTTTATCTTCCAGGGAATTTTTCTTTATCTTTGAATCTCTGAATTGATTTTTTTTCCACCTCGGCCATGGGTGAACCTTTAGCCTAAACACAGATTTTAATTCAAGAAGACTGCATTCATGTAAGTGGTTCTTGAGCTTCTCCAAAGAGGTGTACATTCAGAATATCCATATAATTGGGAAGAGGCACGAATCCAGAGGGAGAAGTTCTCAGGGGCACAGAGCGAGCATGCTGCAGCCTTTGCTCCCAGGGAATCTCCATCTACCCAAGGAGCAAAGAAGCACCAAGAGTTTGATCCTAAACAGCTTTTCAGCAAATAAAGGGCTCCTGAATTTAGGATTTGGGCATGCCATTAGCAAAGGAGGAACGGCAGAGACTGCATTTTCAGCCTCTTCTCTGACATATATTTTTTTCTTCCCTTCTTCTCTACCCTAACCACAGTTAAGGGAGACACTCCTGCAGGCTCTAAGGCTGGTAGTCCCAACATGCCCTCTCCTGCTTCCTTGCCGATTCTCCCTCCTTCCTTTCTGCTGCGCCCCAGAGAGAATTCCGCCCTGATGATAGAGCCTCCCTGAAGCCATGTGCCCAGAGCGAAAGCTTGAAGCACTCATCTTTCTTCTCCCACTGGCCTTCCTTTCTGAGGGGTACTGGGGGGGGGGTAGTTCATTAACAAGACCCCCTCAAGGGACTGCCGCAAGCAGGGGGCCAGAAGCAGCCCTGCCCTTCTAGTTGGGGATCCCGCCCTGCATGGGCTAGCTATGGCCTCCAAGAGCTCTTTGAGACAGTGATGTGGGGAGCAAAGGAGAGATGGAGAGATGAGGGCCAGAGAGAAGATTACAGGAAGGTACAAAGCAAGAAGGTAGGAACCAGCAAGGAGATTCTGCTTCACACCCACAGGATGGTCAGGATTAACCGGATGGGCAATAGCAGAGGAGATACCCGAGCCTCACGTGCCTCGGTGGGAGTGGAGGATGGTGCGACCCCTTTGAAAACATCTTAGAAAGTTGAACATAGAGCTGTCATGTGGCTCAGCAGCCCTGCTCCCAGGTGCAAACCTAAAAAAAATTAAGATACATGTTCAGGGCCCGAGAGATAGCATGCAGGGGTAAGGTGCTTGCCTGGCATACAACCTACCTGGGTTCAGTCTCCAGCACCATAGACAGTCCCCATGTCCCACGCGGAGTGATCCCCAAAATCAGAGCCAGGAGGAAGGCCTGAGCTTAGTCAGGTGTGTCACAAAGATATAAGAAGAAACAAAAAGAAAGATGAGTATGTTCAGGTGTTAGAGTACAGGCATTAAGGCACTTGCCTCAATGTGGCTGGCCCAGGTTCAATCCCTAGCACCCCCAAGCACTGAGTACAGTCCTGGAGATCACCCTAACATCACTGGTGTGGTCCTAAAGGCTAGCCTGGGTCATCCCCAATGTCACTGGACTTCAGCAGCACGGCACCACTGGGTCCTTACATTGAATTGCCAGCCCAGTTGACCAAGAGTTGCTGGAAGGGGGCGGGAGTAATATTACAGACGGTAGGGCACTTTCCTTGCACATGGCCAACTTGGAGTCTATCCCAGCATCCCATATGGTCCCCTGAGCCCTGCCAGGAGCGAGCCCTTAGCTCAGAGGCAGAAGTAATCCCTGAGCACTGTCAGGTATGGTCTCCAAACTAAACGAAAACAAACAAAAAACCTGGGCCTCCAACACACAAGGCATGTGCTCAGTCCACTTAGCTTTCTCTGCACCCAGTTTCGCCAGTTTTACACCCAATCTTTTCTATCTATTTAGTTCTAGGCAATTTTATCTTCTATGTCAATTTGTGTGACTTTCATCTTGGTGAAGACTGGTTCCAGCACACAGACCCCTGAAGTACATAAAAGCTCCCCCTTTTTTCGTTCTTTTGAAGTAAAACAGTTTGTTTTTTTTGTTTTGTTTTGTTTTTTTTTTGCTTTTTGGGTCACACCCGGCGATGCACAGGGGTTACTTCTGGCTCTGCACTCAGGAATCACCCCTGGCGGTGCTCAAGGGACCATATGGGATGCTGGGAATCGAACCCGGGTCGGCCACGTGCAAGGCAAATGCCCTACCCGCTGTGCTATTGCTCCAGCCCCGAAGTAAAACACTTTTTACTTGGAAGGTTTTAGGTATGGAGGGAGAGGGTGAAAGAGAGAATAATGCACTCAAGAGAGAACCCAGGCTTCTCCAAGGGCGGAGAGAGCCCCTACACACATCCCAGCATTAGACACAAAAGCATGAAAGTACACATCTCAAGAGGGGAGATGCGGGCGGCACATGTTCTCCGGTGACACATGTGCTCAGCCACGTGGGCGCAAGCAGCACATGGGCTCGGGCAGCATATGTGCGAGTAAAAGCTCCCTTTGATGGCCACCTTGTCACCATCTCCCTCCTTCTCCCTGGAAACCCTAAATGTAATTTCATGAACGTTATAAAAGTGGAATCTCTCAGGACTGGAACAATAGTATAGCAGGTAGGGTGCTTGCCTTGCACACGGCTGACCTGAGACTCAATCCCCAGCACCATATATGGCTCTCTGAGCCCACCAGGAGTGATCCATGAGCACAGAGCCAGAAATAAGGCCTGAGCACCAATGAGTGTGTCACCCACCCCTGCCTCCCCCCCACAAAAAAAGAGTGGAATCTCTCACACTATATAATCTAGGTAATCTTTTTTTTTAAATGTTTGTTTGTTTGTTTGTTTTGCCTTTTTGGGGGAGTCACACCTGGAGATTCACACCTGGTGATTCCTGACTCATGCACTCAGGAATCACTCCTGGAGGTGCTCAGGGGACCATATGGGATGCTGGGAATCAAATCCAGGTCGGCCGCGTGCAAGGCAAACACACTACCCGCTGTGCTACCGATCCAGCCCCAACCTAGGTAATTTTTTAAGATGGACTTTTTCCATTCCTCAGAATTCTCTGGCAAACCATTTAGGTTACTTGTGTATCAGTAGTTTCTTCCTTTTTATTCCAAGGTGTGGATGTACCATAGCTTATTTAGTCTTTCGGCTGTTGGGTGGTTTCTAGTTTTGGGAATTACAAGTGAATCTATTAACATTAGAAAGTTTTTGTGGGAATGGATGTTTCAGTTCTGTAGAATGGAACCCCAAGAGTGCAATTGCTAGGGCCCCTGGTGTTGATATTTAATAATATGAGAAATAACTAAACTCCTTTCCAACTGCCTGGATAATTTTACATCCATGCCAGCAATGTCTAAGCGAAACTATTTCTTTGTAACCTCCTGGGCATTACTTAAAAAAGAAAATTCAGTCCTCCAATTACTCACTTATTAAAAGTTGGACAGGTACCAAACTTTAAACTATTATTATTTATGGGGGGGAGAAACGTGTGTGATTAATTTATTTTGGGTGGGGGCCACACCCAGCAGTGCTCAGGAGTTACTCCTGGCAGGCTTGGGAGACTATTTGGGGTGTCGGGGATTGAACCAAGTTGGCCACACAGAAAGCAGATGCCCCGCTTTCTGTACTATCGCTCTGACCCCCCCAAGTGGGGGGAGGGGAAGATTAATCTTGCAGAGGAATTTTACTTTTACGGGAGATTTCTTATTTATGAGGTGGTTCAGATGTTGCTAAATACATGTTTATAAACTAGAACTCGTTGTTTTCAGTGCACTGCTCAAGAGCCACAAGACTAGTCTTGGCAGTGTCAGGTGGTGCCAGGGATTGAACTCAGGGCCCCACACATGTAAGGCATGGTCTCTGCCACCAGGATCACATCCTAGCCCTCAATAAGGACTGGGGGGGGGTGGCATACTCAGGTACTTGGGAGACAATGTGGTTCAGAGATTGAACACGGGGCCCCCTCATGATCGAAGAACTCAAAGTGTTAAGAAATTTCGAACCAGTATTATAAAGTATTCCCTGGAGGAGATTGTCCATGGAAGAGGGAGAGGGGAGGACAGTGGAGGGGAAAGCAGTGCGGGAACTTTGTCCTCACGCATCTAAGAAACCCACAGTGAGAGGAGGCAGAAGCCACAGGACTGAGGGGGCAGCTGGGGAGTGACCTTTAATCTAGGACCCTCCCACCCCATTTTCCCTGTCTGTTCCTTACCGCCCAAGACTCCTCACTGTCTAGTCTCCAGGATTCTCCTCATATGACAGGACAAGCGGAGACCGCCAAGGCTTGCTGTTCTCAAACCCAATTCCGTGTCCCATCTCTCAGGTGGCCCCTCATAGTGCCCAGTCTCCCCAACACTCACCACTTTCCTCTCTGGGTCCTTCGGCTTGAGAGTCAGCCGTAGTTCCCCACGTCGCTGGGGGGTGGGGGCGGGGAGGGTTAGTGGGGAGGCCCAATCTACCCAGCCTTCACTCTGGACAGTTTTCTCATCAAACCTCCCAATGGATCCCCAGCTGTGCTCAGCACCTGCCTCTCCTCTGGCAGGCCCCAGCGGATCCATCTGATGAGGTAAGCCCCCCAGCGTATCCAGGAGTGTACCCCAGGGAGAGCCTGCAGATGGAAGGAACCAGGGCACTTCGCCTGATTGATTCCCCACATTTCCAGGGGAGCTCAAAGCAATGATGAAGGTCACTGTCACTGTCACTGTCATCCTGTTGCTCATCAATTTGCTCGAGCAGGCACCAGTAACGTCTCCATTGTGAGACTTGTTGTTACTGTTTTTGATTTGTTGAATATGCCACGGGGAGCTTGCCAGGCTCTGCCGGGCGGGCGAGATACTCTTGGTAGCTTGACAGGCTCTCCCAGAGGGGCAGAGGAATCGAACCTGGCTTGGCCGCGTGCAAGGCAAACGCCTTACCGCATTCTGAAGCCAATTCTGAAGTTTTAAGATAATCCAGTTCTGGATTCTCATTCTCAGAGTCTGGTGGGTGTGGACAAGGGGCCTTGTCTCTCTATGCGAAAGTCTCAGCTTTCTCATCTGTGAAATGGGTGTCCTGAGAATAGGGTTTGAGATGTTCTGATGGTTTAAAGCAGCTGCCCGCCAAGAACACTTGGAACAAAACTGCTCACTAAAGCAGCAGTGGGGTGAGTGACAGGAGTCACTGGAAGAGGCCCTGCAAGGAACCAGAGATTGAAGCCAGTACAGCCAGGGAAGGTCAGAGGCAATGTGTTTTAATCAAAGACTGTCTTTGAAGGATTATCAGCCAGGAATTGTGGCTGGAACCCCATGAACAAAACAGCTTCAGACACTGGGATATATGCTTGGTGCCTCAGTTCGAACCCTGGCACCCCACGCTACTGAGAAGTGTTTCGGATGCTCTGGTTCCCCTCCCCCGACAGCCCTGCCGAGAAGCTCCACCTCTCCCGCTGAGCCGCTCAGCGTGATTGGCTCTGTCTCATCACCTTCTGCTCAATTTTCTTTTCTTTCCCTTTTTTGGAGGGGATGGAGGTGGGGGGTATGAGCTACACCCTGGGGGTGGGTCACGGATTATTCCTGGCTCCATTTTAAGGAGTTTTTCGTGAGCGTGCTGGGGATCAAACTGGAGTCGGCTGAATGCAAGGTAAGCACCTTAACCCCTGTACTAGTCTGACCTCCTGCCTAATTTTCTAACAGCCACTCTTTTTTGGCGGGATGAGGGGCTTTGGCCATTGGTGCTCTGGGCTTGCTCCAGGCGCTGAGCGTAGGAATCATCCTGGAGGGCTCCCGGGACCCTATGCAAGGCCAGGGCCCTACGCACTGTCCTATTGCTCCAGCCCCCCAATAGCCACATCCAACTCACGGTGCTCTCATCTCAGCAAACTCACCACAAACTGAGCATGCTTGAGAAATAAGAATGCGTTTTTATTCCCATATCAAAATAAAAGATAAAGTAGTTTGGGAATGATTTTGCTGAGGTTTTTTTATACTTCATCAGAACTTCCTCTAGCCACAAGGTGCTGTATGAGACATAAATGGTGGCCTAAACTTCCCCTTCTGCTTTCTCCTCAGAGCCATTACTAACCACTCCCAAGACTTCCTCCTTTCCAGAATCTTCTTCCTACCTCTTTTTCAAAACATTTTTTTTTCCCCACTGATATGGGGTCCAGTGGTACTTGGTGGGGGCTCGGGAGCAACATCGAACTCAGGGCCTCCCATTTTCAAAGCATGAGCTTTACCACTGCAACCACATTCTTGCCAAAATTTAAAATTGTCTCTTTGTTCTCTAGGTCTATGTCCTGGATTTTTTCCCCATTTATACTTTCTTCATGTTTCTCCCCCAACACTACAATGAAAAATTAAATACACCAAAAGGCTGTAAGAACAATTCAATGAGAGCTCTATTAGTCTTACTCTTAGACTAGACAACTCACCTTTGCTATATTTGATTTCTTGGAGAATACGAACAATCTTATACATAACTCCAACATTATTGCACCTATTACAATTGACAGCAATTCTGTACCCCCTAATGCCTCAGGCTTGCTCCGTTTTGTTTCCCCAATTGTTGCCCCTCACTATTTGACTCTTGACTCCAAAATCTTCCCAACTCTAAATCACATCCTGACACTTAGCCGGATGGCCTCTTCTTCACCGTGAGCATTCTCCTAGTGGGAGCCAAGCAGTTTGCAAGAAAAGGCAAGAAAGGGCCAAAGGACTCTGGGATATAATATCCCATCTGTACCTCCTGATGTTCAGTTGTGGAAAGAAAAAGTCGATTTCTTTGGAGCAGTATCCACTTTCTTTATTCCTTATCCCCGTCTGTAGTTTTCAGTTTCTAGGTTTTTACAAACAGTGATTCATGAATAATTTCTGTTAGGAAGTTCTCATGAGGCAAAAACTCACAAAGACACGATGCCTGCTTTGTTCTTTGAGAAATAGCAGTGAAGTTGAACCCAAAAAAAGGAAGGGTAGGGGCTGGAGCAATAGCACAGCAGGTAGGGCGTTTGCCTTGCCGATCGGGTTCAATCGATTCCCAGTATCCCATATGGTTCCCTGACCACCACCAGAAGTAATTCCTGAATGCAGAGCCAGGAGTAACCCTAAGCATCGCCAAGTGTGACCCAAAAAGAAAAGAAAAAAAAAAAGAAAGGGTAGTGAGAGTTATTCAAGCCCAGCTCAGTTTGTACCAGAAACAGAGGGCCACATTCCCCAAAATCCCAGGCCTCACTTGGTGAAGCCTACCTACCTTCTCAGATGTCCCATGGCCCTCAGATAGCCTGGAGACAATGACGTCGCATGAGAGGCCAAGCGCTCACTAACCTATCCACTTTCTCTGGAAAGTTCCTCCTCCAGCACCAATCATAAAAGTAAAACAACCTCCTACTAGGAGACACTGTCTCCTAGCTTGGGGCCTGAAATCGAGGTATGGACAGAATTAGATCCTCCTGAGGAGGATGGATGAAGGGATGAAGGCCTCTCTCAGGCTTGCAGATGCCATTGTGTTTCTTCACACTGTCTTCTCTGCGGGCCTGTCTGCCCCTCTGATAAGGGCACAATCATTGGATTAAGAGCTCAGCCTGCTCCACTATGATCATAGCTAACCACGTCCCAATGGCCTCATTTCTTAACACGGTCACATCCTAGGGTACTTCTAGAGACAAGGACATCAGCCTGAGAATTTGGGGGTGGACACGAGTCAGTACCTAAGAAAGGAATTTGACTCTGATCTCTGATAAGAAACACCTGTGGATCATCTAATTGTACATGACAGGGTGGTACACAAGGAAGTACTTCATTAAAATCTCATAACTCTGAAGGGAAGGAAATTCAAGTAGTCCTGCCATTTTACAAATGAGAAAGCTGAAAAGGCTCAGTAAACTCACTTCTGACAATACCATGGATTATGTCATTTCTATGGGGAGCTGATCTCAACTCTTTCTCCCAATTTCATTCTCAAAGAGTCATTTTTTGGTGCTGATCCTAGTACCAACTGCAACATCAATCTGAATTAATAGCGAAGATATTTTGGGCTGTTCAAAAGGTTGAATACAAACTTTATATGCATTGCATACAGGAGGCCTGGGTTTGATCCTAAGGACTACCAGGAACAATTCCTGAGAATAAAGTTAAAGTAGCCCCTGAGCACTGACAGATGTGACACTCTCCCCCACCCCCCACCCCAAAAAACTAAAAAACCTGACTTTTTAGAATACTTAGAATGATTGTAGAGGCTGGTGTGTGGCTCAGAGGTTAAGCACATGTGGGTGACTCCCAAGTTTGATCCCTGACATCACTGAGAGAAAAAAGAGATTGTGATAGGATAATAGAATTAGAGATGGGGTTTTCTTTTCTTGATCTAGTAACTATTTTCTAATATTTTGTAATGTAAGAATGTTTCTAAAATTAAGCTTTTCACTTAGAGATTTGTGGATGAAGGGCCTGAGGACAGTACAGTAGGTAGGGCGATTGCCACACCCTGTATGCCCCCGCCAGTTTGCCCTGAGCACGGAGCCAGGAGCAAACCCTGAGCACCACTGGGTGTGGCTGCCACCACCAAAAGAAAAAGAGGAAGTGGTAGGAGATGAAGAGAGAAAGGAAGAGACTAGACAGGGAGAAGTGGAATTAATATCATAAAGAATCTAGAGACTAATCTTCTTTGCCTTCTCACCTAGGATACTAGAAAAGATTCTTGCCTGATGAACTCCAGAAATTCTCTCAAAGACAAAAACATAAAGCTTAGGTCACCGCAGAGAGCAAAGACCAACTAGGCACATACTTGGTGGATAGGGAGATACCTGTGCTACTGCAACTCTCTGGAAGGGCCCAGAGGATTAGCTCAGTGGGCAAGAGTGCCTGCCCGCCTTGCAAATGTATGGTTGCATGTTCAATTCCTGGTGCTGCCAATGCATCGAGCAAGTCCCAGCAGCTCTGCTGTCCATGCCTGATTCCTGCCTGCAGCCAGATATGCATAAGCACCCCACAAAGGGGCGTGATCCCTGACAAGCTCTGCAGCTAAAAAAAAAAAAAAGTGTTCAAACATTCCACTCTCACAGCAAGGAAGTATGATCCTCCCAGGCATGCGTGCAAGCACAACTAAAGGAGTTCAACCCTTGGCAAGCACCTGAGACAAGTATGCAAGCACCACCACCTGACACGTAACCCCTGGTGAACATCACGACTACATGTGTGTGGGCAGCACACCCCACCACATCACACAAATATCAACAACAAGGAAGGGTGGAAAGAGGAAGGGGACAACAATAGTTTGTTTTGTTTTATTTTGTTTGGGGGCTACATCCAACTCAGGGATTACTCTTGGCTCTAAGTTCAGGGATCACTCCTGGCAGGCTTGGGGGACTTTAGGCAATTGATCCTGGGCCAACCACATACAAGGAAAGCATCCTACTCGCTCTACTATTACTCTGGCTCTGACATTTATTTTATTTTATTTTATTTTATTTTATTTTATTTTATTTCATTTCATTTCATTTTTTTGTCTTTTGGCCCACATCCAGCAGTGTTCAGGGCTTACTCCTAGCTTTGTGCTCAGGGATCACTCCTGGCAGACTTGGGGGGACATATGTGGTCCAAAGCTGACCACGTGTGGGGGCTGGAGTGATAGCACAGCGGGTAGGGTGTTTGCCTTGCACGCGGCCGACCCGGGTTCGAATCCCAGCATCCCATATGGTCCCCTGAGCACCGCCAGGGTGATTCCTGAGTGCATGAGCCAGGAGTGACCCCTGTGCATCACCGGGTGTGACCCAAAAAGCAAAAAAAAAAAAAAAAAACAAAGCTGACCACGTGCAAAGCAAGCACCTACCCACTATACTACCACTCCGGTCCACTGCACCCATTCTTTTTTACCACCTTGTTTTCTTTTTATTTTTAGGTAACATAGTTTACAATATTTGTCAATAACAGGGTTTCATGCATAACATATTTCATCACCACACCAGGAACAACATTTTGTTGTTGCTGCTGTTGTTTGGGGGCCAAAAAAAAATTTTTAAGTCCTGGATTTAAAAAAAATTAAGTAGGGCCAGCTGGAAAGATAATACAGCAGGAACGCACATGCATTGCACACAGTTGACCCAGTTTGGTCTCCAACTGCATATGATCCCCTGACCACCACCAGGAGTGATCCCTGAGCAGAGTCGGGAATAAGCCCTGAGCACTGCTCGGTGTGGCTCACAAACAAATAAAATCAGGAAACAATCAGTGCCTGCCAACTCTGAGAATATTAAGATCCAACATTTCGGAGTTTGTGGAGATTCTTGGTAAGTATCAAGTCCAAGGCATCATTTGACCCTATTTCACAAAGATCACAGAGTCCTTAGCACGCAGACTCATCTTTCCCAGCAATTTCTATGACTCTGATCTACCTATAAACTGGGGGCAGGAGAGGAATGTTTTTCTGTGCTCTTTAATTCCAGTATATAATAAATTATGCCTACTTTCATTAATCTTTAATAAATGAACGTACTTATGATGAAATAAACATATGAATCTTTAGGACATTCAGCAATACCTTTTCATTAAAACCTAATTTGGCGCTGATGTAATAGAGAGAGAACAGAAAAGCACCGACACCTGCTTCCGTCTCTAGGCACATCCTAGATGTGGTCTAAGGAGAATAAAGCTGGGGTTCAGAGGATGCTCTTTCCCCAGGGCAGGCACCGTGAATGTGCAGAGAGAGGGCCAGAGTGGTCCTCTAGACTCCCCTGAGAAGCCTCTGGGTCATGGATAACACGAAGCTTCTGGACTGGTGCTGAGCTTAGAACTGACAGCAGGTTGTCTTTGTAGAGTATGGTGACGTGATCCACAGAGAAGTTGCTGAAAAGACTCCTGTTTTTACCACCAGAGGCTACTGATTCTATTTGGTCCCTTGACAGTTTGCACTGTCCTGAGACCATAGTGCCATGGATGATCTTGGATACCAACAACATGGCACTTAGAAGGATTCCCTCAAATAAAGCCAGTCACACCATCCGCTCTGGCCTACAGCCTGCATTTCCTATCTACGTGTCTGCTCTGTGCCCTACATTTCGAATGATAACAGTTTTTCCATATATTCTAATCTCAAAACCCTGTGTCCTGTAGCCAGGCCCTGTGTCCTGATGTTTTTCATTCTGAAAATTCTCATCATCGTGTCATATGGCTCTAATTGTACTTAGAAGAATTTTCACTAAAAGTATTTTCACTGTAAATATAATAAAAATCAGAGCTGGGGAGATAGTATAATGGATAGGATGCCTTACACGGAACTGATCTGCATTCAATCCCCAGCACCTTATATGGTCCCCCAAGCACTGCCAGGAGGACCCCTGAACACAGAGCCAAGAGTAAGCCCTGAGCACAGGTGGGTGCAACCCAGAAACAAAACTAAAAGACCAAAATAAAATCATATGATCAATTTTATTTTAACCAGGAAGAAAAGCTTGTCATCCACAATACCACCATTCTAGGATATACAGATACATAATTTCCCCAGTAACTTGCAAAATAAACATACTATTTCACATCCTAGCTTCACCAACCCACATTACACAGTCCCCACTTCCTTTGGCTTCCGTGTGGTGGTGGTGGTGGTGACCGGGGGCTGCTCCCACACCTGGCTGGGTGCTCACACATTGAGGCACTAGTGCTCATCAGGAGCCACAAATCAGGTTGTGGTCCCAGCACACTAGGCTGAAGTGCTGGCTGAGGTTTGCACCTCCTGGCTGTGGTGATTACACATCCTTTAGTTGTAGTGCTTGCTGGGGGTGGCACCCCTATATCGTCTTGGTACTCAAATACAATTTCCATGGTGCAGTCAGAAATTACTCACAGCACAAGGCATCGCACGCAGCCAAGCTGCCAGGCTCAAATGGCAGAGCTGCCAGCATCTCACTTGGCATATACAGAGGCACTAGGGTTTGAATTTGTGGCCTCATATTGTCGGTTTTCTAAGACACTGAGCTATCCCCCAGGCCCCTGATGGTACATCGCATCCATTTGCTTGGGGGTCTTACCAGCCAGGGTGCTCAGAGGTCACCCGGCAATGCTTAGGAGACTAGGCCACTGGGATTCAAATAAGGCATGTGCTGCAGCCCACTGAGCTCTCTCCAGACTCCCGAAGAGTGCCTTTTTATTTGTGCTTTTTGTTTTGTTTTTGTATTTTGAGCCACATCTGATGGTGCTCAGGGCTTACTTCTATCTCTGCACTCAAGGATCACTCCTGGAAGTGCTCAGGGGACCATATGTGGTACTGGGGGTGGAACCCAGCTTGGCTATGTGCCAGACAAGTGCCTTGTCTGCTGTACTCTCTCTCAAGCTCCCAAATTTTTGGCAGGATTTTGGGCCACATCCAGCAATGCTCAGTGGTTACTCCTGCCTCTGCACTCAGGAATTACTCAGTATTCAGGGGACCATATGAGATGCCAGGGATCGAACCTGGCTCAGCCATATGCAAGACAAGCGCCTTAACCACTGTACTTTCTCTCCAAACTTTCCAACAGCACAATTCAAAAAAAATTTTTTTTCTGGGTAACATTTTTTTCCTTTTTTCTTTTTGGGTCACATCCGGCAATGCACAGCGGTTACTCCTGGCTCTGCTCTCAGGAGTCACCCCTGGTGGTGCTCAGGGGACCATATGGGATGCTGGGAATCGAACCCGGGTCGGCCGCGTGCAAGGCAAAAGTCCTACCCGCTGTGCTATTGCTCCAGCCCCTCTGGGTAACATTTTTTTTTTTTTGGTTTTTGGGTCACACCCGGCGATGCACAGGGGCTACTCCTGGCTCTTCACTCAGGAATTACCCCTGGCGGTGCTCAGGGGACCATATGGGATGCGGGATGCTGGGATTAGAACCCAGGTCGGCCGCGTGCAAGGCAAACGCCCTACCCGATGTGCTATCACTCCAGCCCCCCTCTGGGTAACATTTTCAAAGAAAGTAATTTAATGGAAGGATAACATTTCAACCAAAATATTACTAAAACACATTTCATGTTTTTGCTTCCATTTTTTTCACTGGCACTAGTATGTCTTCAATTAAAATATTTTTACACACATTCTATATATACACATATATATTTTATGTGTTTACTTTTATAGTGCCAGGGATTGAACCCAGGGTCTCACAAATGCAAGGCAAGTGCTCTACTGCTGAGCTATATCTCTAGTTCACATTTTCCTTATTTTTATTTTTCTTTTATTTAGATCCTAGACTTTGACTGCTCAGGTCTCTTGATACATATTGCAAAACAAGTTCCAAAAAAATTGTGCCAACAACATCTGCATCAACAATGTTCAAGGGATTTTATTTATATCATTATCACTAGCAGCCAATATGTTGAGATAAAGTCTGAATATAATTCTCCTGACAACTTTATTGAACAAGACTTCCATATTAGTAGGTAAAGCATATTAGTAGGTAAAATAGGAACAAAATGGAAAATAAACAGTTGCTATAATAAAGAAGGTAAAATAAAAGAGTGTTTTCTAAGCCCTAGATATTAAAATATGGGTCACAACCCCAGATGGGAGGTATTTTACCTAAAATTTCTGTTTTAGAAAATAAAGTTCTAACTTATTACCACTTAATGTTTGATTTAAGTACTTATTTTATAGACTTAGATACCAAGGGTCATGTAAAAATTTCTTAGGTCAAAAGGATCAAGGGATCACAAGTGTAAAAAGATATATATATGTATATATATTTTGCTTTTTGGGTCATACCCGGCGATGCAAAGGGGTTACTCCTGGCTCTGTACTCAGGAATCACTCCTGGCGATACTCAGGGGACCATATGGGATGCTGGGAATCGAACCTGGGTCAGCCACGTGGAAGGCAAATGCCTTACCTGCTGTGCTATCATCGCTCCAGCCCCAAGACAAGAAGGAATATTTAAGTATGTTAAAGTTTGATATAATCAAACCATTATACTATCCTTGCTGAAAGGTTAAATTCCTCTAGGATAAATTAGTAAGGGAAAACTGATTTCGCTTTTGTTTTGGGCCACCCTGGCGATGCTCAGGGGATTCCTGGCTCAGTGCTTGGGGGACCATATGGGATGTCAGGGATCAAACCCAGGTGGGCTGCGAGCAAAGCAAGCACCCTACCCACTGTATACCACTCCAGGTTGTTTTTGTGCCACATCTGGAATTGCTCATGAATAACTCCTGGCTCTGTGCTCAAGAATCACTTAAGGTAACGCTTGAGACACCACATGGGATTTCAGGGATTGAATATAGGTCGCCCATGTGCAAGGAAAGCACCCTAGCTACTGTTCTATCTCTCCAGATGGGAAAGCTAATTTTTATTGTTGATTTACTGAGGAAGGGGATATTTTCCACACCCAGTGGAATCCTGGGGATATTCCCAGTTTGGGGCTCAAAGATCACTCCCAGCAGTGTTTGGGCAACCATGTAATGCCAGAGATTGAACCCAGGCCTCTTGTGTGCAAAGTGTGTGCACCAGTCCACTAACCTGTCTATCCATCTCTGTTTTTTAAGAGTAAAATATACATGTTGAGGTCTCCTCATAAGTATTTATAACTTCAGATTTTTGTTTTGTTCTGTTTGGGGCCATACCCAGCAGTGCACAGGATTTATTCCTGGCTCAGTGCTCAGAGATTACTCCTGGCAATCTTGGAGGGGGAGAGGAACAAACTCAAGTTGGCCACATGCAAGGCAAGCACCCCTACGCACTGCACTATCCCCCAGTAATTAGCTTTTTTTTATGGTTCTAGGGATTGAATTCAAGGCCATATACATGCCATGCCAGGGACCTACTGCTGAGGTACACCCTTGGCCTCCTGCCTTCTGATTTATTGTCCCCCCAAAATGTCCCCCACCCTGATGCCAATGTGATAGTCACACAAGAAAATCTGATCATTTCTCTTCCCCTGAATTTCACCCCCAGTGTAAGTCTGACACAAAGACTATCTATCTAGAATAAGTTCCTAGTGATTTTCCACCCTCCTCTCCTAAGACATCCTGCCTTGATCGATTGGCTCTGGTTGATGAAAATGTTTGTCTCTGGGGACTGCGAGGGCTCATTCCTGGCTTGCAAGCTGAGCGGTGAGCTCCAATCCAGGTGCCACCATGTGTGCTGAGTCTGATCCCTGGCAGTCCTGCTCCTTGCACTTGACCATGCTGAGTCTGAGATTCCTGGTACACTGCCACACTTTCCAGCGCCACAAAAAGATTTCCAGCCACACTATCGTCAGTGTATGTAAGCGCTACAACTAAAGGGTGTGACTTCCAGGGAACAAGCACTGCAGCCTCATGAATGCAAGTACTGATGATCACATGTGTACACTGGGCCATGCACCTCTGTACACATGTGAGAGGTGTACACATGTATACATCAGTATGAGAGAGAGCACCATACCCAGAGTGCACAGGAGCACCACACTAAAGATCAGGACCCAGGAGTCCTGAGGGCTCTATGCAAGCACCACAGACCGGCTGTGCGACCTCCAACTAAGTATGACCCTTGTCAATACTGCATAACAGAGGAAAGAGGGAAACAGGAGAAAATACTCCCCTCTATACTTTTCCTCATGCTATTCTCTATACTAGGAATATCCATCCACACCTCTTCTTCCCTGAATCTATTTCTATGCATCTTTTAAATCTTTTTTTTTTTTTTTTTTTTTTTTGCTTTTTGAGTCACACCCAGCGATGCTCAGGGGTTACTCCTGGCTCAGGGGTTACTCCTGGCTCTGCACTCAGGAATTACTCCTGACAGTGCTTGGGATATGGGATGCTGGGGATTGAACTCGGATCAGCTGTGTGCAAGGCAAACGCCCTCCCCACTGGACTATCCCTCCAGCCCATAAATCCTTTCTTTTTAAAAACACCCAAAGCTTAGGCTGGAGCGATAGCACAGCAGGTAGGGCGTTTGCCTTGCACGCGGCCGACCCAGATTCGATCCCCAGCATCCCATATGGTCCCCTGAGCACCGCCAGGAGTAACTCCTGAGTGCAAAGCCAGGAGTAACCCCTGTGCATCGCCGGGTGAGACCCAAAAAGCAAAATAAATAAATAAATAAATAAATAAAAATTAAAACACCCAAAGCTTATATATTGTTTCTATTATATATGTGGACCTATAAATAGCACATATTGGGAAGTAAAAATATTTGAAAAAATAAATTCAATGATTTAAAAAGTTATCCATAACTGTTTCCTTCCTTATAAGAAAAAAGTGTTTTAAATGTTTTATAGTTTAAACAGTTTAGGTGTCGTTTCTGCTCAAATGCTCCCTAGAACCCTTGGTGCTCCCACAGACACAGCTGCCAAAATGCTTCTCCGTGTGATGGAGATCATTCATCTTCAATAGGGAAAGGTGATCTTTGCACCTGCATAGCGAGTGCCTAGCACAGTGCCAGCATACCATGGGCACTCAACAGATGTTTGTTGAACTGACCTAATTGGCCTCATTCACTCTTTCTGGTCACCTAGCAAATCCAAGGAGAGGAGTTTTGCTTTTAGAGTGACAATAGTCTCCTCATCAGTGACTCTCAGTAAGCAGAAATGAATAAACTCCCTTTGGCGTTCAAGATAACCCAGAGGGCAAAGCTGATCAGACTTAGAGTATCTTTTTATTTCTCTTCCTCCCCTACCCACCACCATCCATGTAGAATTTTTCTCTCTTTGGTTCCTATAGTTTCTTTTCTAACTCAGAGACTGGGGCACAGTTAGGGTACTTCTAATAATGTGAGAATTGCCTTATTTTTGGGGGGGCGGTCACACCCAGCAATTCATAGGGATTACTCCTGGCTCTGCACTCAGGAATCTCTCCTGGCGGTGCTCAGGGGACCATATGGGATGCTGGGAATCGACCCGGGTCGGCCGTGTGCAAGGCAAACGCCCTACCTGCTGTGCTATCGCTCCAGCCCCAGGGACTGCTTTATTAAGTTTATGCCTTTAACTTGATGCAGTAGTACTGGGTCCACACTATGCCCTGTGGGAGCCTGACTCACTAACAGGGGACTGAAGCCAAATATTACCTGAAACTTCATGCTTCAAAAAGGCGACATTTTGCGGTTTATACGTTAGGGAAGTGTTAACAAAGCTTTTGGGGGAGGTGGGGGAGTCAGGCGGGCACACCCAGTGGTGCTCAGGCTTACTCCTGACTCTGTGCTCAGGGGTCACTCCTGGTGGTGCCTGGGGGACCATATGGCATGACAGGGATCAAATCTCAGGTCGGCCAGTTCAAAACAAGCTTCCTATTTGCTGTCCTATCCCTCTGGTTCCAACAAAGCTATTTTAAATTGCAATTTAAATAACTTAAATTATATTAAAAGCAGGTCACACCACTCAAAAAAACAAACAAAAATCATTATGGAGACTGAAGAGATAGTACAGTGGGTAGAGAATTTGCCTTGCACATGGCCAACCCAGGTTCGATCCTAGGCATCACATAAGGTCCCCTGAGCACCACTGGAGTAGTTCCTGAGTGTAGAGCCAAGAATAACCCATGAGATCACTGGGTGTGCCCCAAAAAGGAAAAAAAAAAAAACAAAAATGTGAAAACAGCAGTATGGCCTGAGTGATAGTACAGCATGGTAGAGGGCTTGCCTTGCACACGATCAACCCAGGTTCAATCCACAACACCCCATGTGATCCTAGAGCACCACCACTAATAATCTCTGAGCTCAGAGCCAGGAATAAACCACGAGTACGGGTGGGCATGGCCCCATAGATAATGATAAGGATGCTTTTCGGAGAGATAGTACAGCAGAAAGGGTGCTTGCTTTACACACAGCCTACCTGGGTTCAATTCCTGAAACCACATATGGTCTCTCAAACCCTACCAGGAATGATTCCTAAGCAGAGAGGCAGGAGAAAGCCTTGCACACAGCTGGGCGTGGCTCTATAACAGAAACAAAAACAGGCTTGACACATGAATGTGTAACTCTGGAGTCAAATACTCTTCATCTTTCCTTTCTAATCCTCCTAGTAATGAGGCAGGGTAGGATTATTATACTTTTTAAATCACTTTACTGGGGCCGGAGTGATAGTGCAGCTGGTAGGGATCTGGCCTTGTATACAACCAACCCGGGTTCAATCCCTGGCATCCCATATGGTCACTCAAGCACTGCCAGGAATAATTCCTGAGTGCAGAGCCAAAAGAAGCCTGGAGATTATTGTTTTGGGGCATATCTGGGTATGGCCCCAAAACAAAAACAAACAAAAAATAAATAAAATAACTTTACTCTCTGTACATCGGAGAAACAAAGGCTGAAAGTTAATACTCAACTGGTAGGGCCCAGGAGATTAGTTAAAGCAGTACAGCACAAATCTACCATACATGGGACCCTGAGTTCAATCCCTAGTACCACATGGTTCCAGAGCACTGCTGGGTGAGGTCCTAGTGGCCCCCAAGCATCACTGTCCCAATCAACTAACCATCAGGGCCACACCACTGAGCCAAGTACCCCTGGGAGTGGCCCCTATTAAAAATATCCTCGGGGGCTAGAGATAGAGTACAGTGTGTAGGCTGCTTGCCCTGACAGGAGTGATCCCAGAGCAGGTGTCAAAAAAATGAGTCCTAAGCACAGCTGGGTGTGGCCCAAAAACCAAAACAAACAAACAAAAAATCAAAAAAGAATGCAAGGGAAACCACCTCTCCGGACCCAGGAAAGGAAGCCAGAGCCAGCTGCTAAAGCAAGGCAGAGCAGCAGAAGTGATCAGGAGGGGCAAAGGGAGAGTGAAAAGAAGCAGCACATTCACAGTTAAGTGGAGGGGCGGGAGGGAGACAGAAGGGGACTGGACTTGCTAGGTTCGAAAAGAAAAATATAAGCTGTCCAGTTAAATAAGAATTTCATTGAACTAGTTTTCAGGTGTAGGGAGAATTCCCTCTTGGGAGCAGGATGTCCGGAATGGGTCACGCAGCGGATGGATGTAGTGTCTGATGAGAGACAAGTGAGCCCAAACTCAGTCTTGCCTAGGGGAGGATTGGGTCTGACACTGCCAGAGAGGAATATTTCTATAGCTTCACCATCCAGGTAAAGATGTAAGATTTGATATGTTCTAAAATTAAAATTATTTTTTTTCTACAATTAAAATTCTTGATCAGGAAAAATTCTATTAAAAAGACAAATTGGGGGGCTAGAGCAATAGCATAGCAGGTAGGGCCTTTGCCTTGCACGAGGCCGACCCGGGTTCAATTCCCAGCATCCCATATGGTCCCCTGAGCACTGCCAGGAGTAATTCCTGAGTGCATGAGCCAGGAGTAACCCCTGTGCTTCACCGGGTGTGACCTAAAAAGCAAAAAAAAAAAAGACAAATTGGGCCTCTATCGCAAACTACAACACCCAAAAGGAAAGAGAAACAAAAGGGAATGCCCTGCCACAGAGGCAGGGTGGGGTGGGGGGGAGGGGGGTGGAGGTGCTGGGAGGGATGCTGAGATCATTGGTGATGGAGAATGGGCAATGGCGGAGAAATGGGTACTCGATCGTTGTATGACTGATATGCAAGCACGAAAGTTTGTAAGTATGTAACTGTTCCTCATGTGATTCACTAAAAAAAAAAAAAAGTCTAGAAAACACAACAAAAAAGACAAATTGGGGCCAGAGAGACACCACAGCAGGTAAGGCACAGCGCTTGCCTCGCACACGGCCTACCAGGGTTTGATCCCTCACATAGAATCCCCCAGCCCTAGTGATCCCTGACTGCAGAGTAAGCCCTGAGCACTGCCGGGTGTTGCTCAAAAACAAAAGTAAACAATAATAATAATAATAATAATAATAAAACCTTAGGGCCGAAGATATAGCATAGCAAGTGAGGCCCTTGCTTTACATGGGCTGACCTGGGTTCTACCCTGACCCTGTAGAGTCCCTCAAGTACCACCAGGGGTAATCCCCAAGCACAGAGCCAGAAGTAAGGTCTGAGCACTACTGAGTGTAGCCTGAAAAACAAAAGGGAAAAAGAAAAAAAAAAAAAACTTGATCCTTCTTAGTATCATGATCATTCATGTTGGAGTCTGAAGGAAGCCACGGGAGTGCCTCCGAGGCTGGCTAATGGCCAAGCGGCCTCACCAGCTGCCAGAGACATATGTTATCAGCCCAGTTCAGGAGTTTCTCTGGGCCTGGGGGTCTCAGACACCACTTAACTTTTTGGCACTCCTTTCTCGAGGCCAACCACTTAACCCAGTTTACCAATACATGCGCAGAACCAGAACACCTACTTAGCCATTTTCAAAGGGAATGTGTGAAAATCAGGAGGGGAGGCTCATCTTCAATCCACACAAAGATCAACGTGCCAGGCTCGAGAGAGTGCAGCAGGTAAGGTGCTTCCCTGGCATGGACCAGCCCAAATTCGATCTCCAGCACCACATATGGTCTACCAAGTCCCACCAGGAATGATCCTGAGATCACTGTCACTATATCACTGTCATCCCATTGCTCATCGATTTGCTCAAGCGGGCACCAGTAACGTCTCCATTGTGAGACTTGTTACTGTTTTTGGCACATCGAATACGGCACATGTAGCTTGCCAGGCTCTGCTGTGTGGACAAGATACTATCAGTAGCTTGCCAGGCTCTCTGAGAGGGATGGAGGAATCAAACCTGGGTTGGCTGTGTGCAAGGCAAATGCCCTATCCATTGTGCTATCGCTCTAGTCTGAGCAATCCTGAGATAGAGCCAGGAATAAGCCCTGAGCATTGCTGGGTGTGGCACCAAAAATAAAATAGATTGCAGTCCCAGTTAAGCTCAAGTCCCATGGTTTATGATGAGTAGAAAATAAGAGATGCTACTGGGGGCATGGGTATGGCTCTGTGGCAAATCTCAGAAATGATATACATGAGACCCTTGGTGCTATCCCTTGTGCCCCATACCCCACACACAGACACAGAGACCAGATGCCAGTACTCAGTTAATCAATGTTCAAAATTAACACAACATTAATAGCAACAGCCCAATCAAATGGGCACATTTCATTTATTCTTAGAACTTCAACCATAAAAAGAGTACTTTTTTTCCCACTGAGAATATTGAAAAACAAACTCATTGATTCTATTATTTTCAGATATGAATATTCTACAAACAAAAATGCATCCTACAGTTGCAAAATTCACAGTAACTTTTTGTTTCTCCATCAAATATTTATTAAAAGGCTGGCATGGGCTAGATAGTGTGCTGGCTGATGGGGTCAGAATAGTGTACAAAATATCCAGGTCCTTGCTCTAAGCTACCATCTAGTAGGGGAGACCACAAATGAGCACAGAAATGAACAGAATGCCCACTGTGAGAGTTGCTGTGAAGGAAATAGATTTGGAAATGGGACAGAGGATGATTTGGTGGGTGAGGAGAGGGACATAGGGCATAGGGGTCTCTAAAGAGTGGGAGACCTTAGAACATTCCAACCGCCTTCTAGGGGAGGTGTGGGTAGATGGTTCATCAGCCAGAGTCGTTGGTTATGAGAAACACCAACTAGGGTTCCCTGGGGGGTGGAAGGCAGCCTGAGCAACACAATCCCCCATGGCGGTACAGGGCTGGCAGCTAAGTGGTACCCAATAGTCACTCAACAGTCACACAGCTGAGGTGGTGCTGCTCTGGTCCCTAGACCCTAGCTTTATTGTACAGGACAGGAGCATGATGCATATGGACAAGGAGTCTATGAAACAGTTATACCGGATGCCCAGGGAGCAATAGGGCAACCTGAAATGCAGCCGTCAGGTTTGGGGGCAAGGAGGCTGACACAGCCCCTAATTTCTATCTTCCTATCAGGTTATTTTGCAGGGGGCATACCTGGCAATACTCAGGAGTTACTCCTGGCTCTGCACTCAGGAATTACTCCTGGAGTGCTTGGGGGACTATATGAGATGCAGGGGACT
Organism: Sorex araneus; assembly: GCF_027595985.1. Taxonomy (NCBI): domain Eukaryota; kingdom Metazoa; phylum Chordata; class Mammalia; order Eulipotyphla; family Soricidae; genus Sorex; species Sorex araneus. Next base: position 42,810,396 of record NC_073310.1, on the reverse strand, counting down.
GAACCCAGGTTGGCTGCATGCCAGGCAAGTGCCTACCCACAATACTATCTCTCCAGCCCCCTAGGTATATAATATTTTGACACCAGTGTCAACCTCCCTACACCACTGTTCCCATGGTTTCTCCCCCCAAGCCCCTTACACACCCCCTCTACCTTGACAGGTACATTTCAAAGTTTTGTGGTTGTAATTTAGATCTCATTTCTAATGTTGTTGAGTCTGTTGAAGCAAAGTAAGTTTTTATTGAGTGAAATTTACTTTGAAAGACATGAGGGTAGAGACAACAAGTATTCTCAGGCATGAAGAAAGCAGTGAGAGACATGTTAAAGGGCGAACATGAGCTTGAAAGAGCAATCCTGAACTGTATTATTTTTAAATAGCCAATTTTATTATTTTTTGCTTTTTGGGTCACACCCAGTGATGCACAGAGGTTACTCCTAGCTCTACACTCAGAAATTACCCCTGGTGGTGCTCAGGGGACCATATGGGATGCTGGGAATTGAACCTGGGTCGGCCAAGTGCAAGGCAAATGCCCTGCCTGCTGTGCTATCATTCCAGCCCCACAATTTTATTATTTTTTGTTTTTAGGTCACACCTGGCAGGGCTGACTACTATCAGGAGTAATCAGAAATTACTCCTGGCAGCACTCAAGGGGCCATACGGGAGGCCTGGGAGCTGTATTATCTCTCCATCCACTAAATATCCTACTTTAAAGTTTAGGGGCTGAGGAGATGGTTCAAAGGGTCGGTGCACATGTTTTAGAAGCAAGAGTCTAGAGTTCAATCTCCAGCACCACACAGCATTCAAGCATTGCCACAAGTGACCTCTAAGCACCGTCAGGTGTAGTCAAAAACCCAAACACTATCCCTGTCCCCCCCAAAATGATAAAAGTGTCAAGTATATGGCTTGAGCGGTTGACGGAGCATATGCAAAATCCTGGGTTTGATACTACCACCACAAGCTTCCCCACCTCAGCTCTAGAGAGTACATAGTCCCAGTGATTCTCAAGTATCACCTGGAATGGCCCAGGATAAATAAAGTTATTGAGGGTAGAGCATAGCTCAGCAGTAGAGTATGAGCCTACATAAGGTTTGGTTCTCAGTTTGATCTGTCCTCTCACATATGTTTAATTGGTGCTTGGAAGCAGGGCCCCAAGTTTGATCCCAGGAACCACAGTACTGAGAACGAAGCTGGGAGTAGCCCTGGAGCACCACTGGTTGTACTCTCCAAAAAAACAAAGAAAACATTTCATTTAGGAGTTTTATGCAAGCTTGCTATTTACTATACACACACACACACACATGCACACACACTCACACACAGGCCAAGTTCAATCCCTAGCATCATTATGTGTGTGTGTTTGTGTGTGTGTGTGTGTGTGTGTGTGTTTGTGTGTAATGATGCTAGGGATTGAACTCAGGGCCTCAAATATGTTTAGAATTTTTGGTTTTGTTTGGTTTTGGTTTGGGGCCATACCTGGCTATGCTCAGGGGTTACTGCTGGATCTGCACTCACGAATTACTGAGCCTGGTGATCCTGGGGACCATACGGTATGCCAGAGATCAAACCTAAACCTGTGTCAGTCACATGCAGGGAAACGGCTATATAATTGTTCTGACCCCTTACATATGTTTTAAATACAAATCTTATCCAGTGATTATGCAATACAAGGAAAAATGAAATTTTTGATCTTAATTTTTCTAGAAGGGTGTCAAGGATCAAGGATCATGCACTCTACCTGAGTTACCTTCCTGGCCATCTACTGAAAACTTTCAAGTACCAAATGCACACCCCAAATTCCCTCTACTTTTCTTCAGCATACTTTACTAATCATCTTCCACGATGTTGGAGAGTAGGAAATACTGCAAAGAAGATGAGTGAGCTAGCCTGAGAAAAACTGGCAGAGGCACTAGAGCCCGTAAGAGAGTGACCCTCCAAGGGAGGTAGGCTGCAAGGGTATAGGAAGGAAGGAGGCAAACCACATCATGCAAGTGCTGATTCAACCAAGAGCAGGAAGAACTGAATGGATTTGAGGAAGAGTGTGATTTAGTCTGCTTCGAATTGGTCTCTCTGCAGGTTTCTAGAGAATGGAACAGAGAGGTCCTAGAATAGAAAGAAGACGCCACAGGAAGTTACTGTGCAGCCAGTAGAGAGGTGAGGAGAAGAGGGGGAGGTGATTCTGAGAAGCTTTTCAGAATAGTAGCAATAAGATAATGGGTGTGAAAGAAGAATACCAGCTCAAGGAGGTATCAGCACATTTGGGTTTAAGCAATTGGTTAAATGATAATCCATTTATTGGGCAAGACTAAAGGTGAGTGTTTTAAGAGAGGGCTGAGATCCAAAGCCTCAAGTCATATTTTTCAACGCAGTGGGGAGAGACAGAGAAAGAGGAGAGAGAGACAGAGACAGAGACAGAGAGACAGAGAGAGGAGAGAGGGCAGGAGCGATAGTACAGAGGATAGGGCATTTGCCCTGCATGCGGCTGACCCGAGTTCGATCCCAAGCATTCCATATGGTCCCCCAAGCACCGCCAGGAGTGATTCCTGAGTGCAGAGCCAGGAGTAACCCCTGAGCATTGCTGGGTATGACCCAAAAAGCATAAATAAATAAATAAATAAATAGGTAGATAGATAGATAGATAGATAGATAGATAGATAGATAGATAGATAAAATAGAGAGAGGAGAGGGACAGAGAAAGCAAGAGCGAACCTAACAGATTTAAGAGGCGTATGTATTTGGCTCTCAGGATACATATGAAATATAAACAGATGAAATGCGAAGTCTGAGATTTCCTTCAAAATAATAAAAAGGGAGGTAGGGAAGTGGATATGAATAGATCACTTTTTGAAACTGGATTGATGGACACACGGGGGTTCATTATATACTAATTCTCTTTTGTGTGTCTGACAGCTTCCAAGAACCGAATGAATGAGATCATCTGAGAAGGAGGTACAGCAAATGGAAAAGTCCCCAAACTTCAGGGGGAGTGACCTCAAGCAGACAAATACACAAAAAAAGGTGACATTGCTGTCTGTGTTTACATCATTTGTGGGAGGAGACAGATAAGACAGTAAACAAATAAGAGAGATCTGAATCAGTGCATGAAAAAAAAGGGTGGGAAGATTAGTTCCTGAGGTATTTAACTGCTAGGGGCTAATTTAGTATTAATAATGCTTTTAAAATCCTTTCCAGCCCTTGTTACTTGTAGCAGCCACTCCCTAAGGTGCCGTGGGGGGAAGAGAGGGGGGAAACAAACTGAGCCCAGGGCCTCTTAAGCCACACTTCCTGGAACTTCAGGTCCAGGCTAGACTTTTACTTACTAATAAATCTCAATTAGTTGCCTCCAACATTCTATTTTAGGGAAAATGTTTAACTTTAAAAAGAAAAGCTTTAGGGGCCAGAGAGATAGCTCAATAGGCTAAGTGCATACAAAGTTTTTTGCAAGCAGAAGCCCAGGTTCCATTCTGGAGACCTCATGGCTCAAGCACCATAGGAAGCAGCTCTCAACACACACTGGGGAATAGCCCCCAAACAGTGCCAAGGGGCTGGAGCAATAATAGTACAATGGGTAGGGCGTTTGCCTTGCATGCAGCTGACCCGGGTTCAACACCCAGCATCCCATATAATTCCTGAGTCCAACACCAGGAGTAACCCCTGAGCATCACTGGGTGTGACCCAAGTAGAAAAAAAACAAAAATAAAAACCAGTGCCAAGTGTTCACACAGAGAGAGAGAGAGAGAGAGAGAGAGAGAGAGAGAGAGAGAGAAGCTTTAGCTTTCCTTGAGTCCATTTGTTTTTGTGGGGTTTTTTTGTTTGTTTGTTTTTTGGGTCACACCCAGTTATGCTCAGAGGTTACTCCTGGCTCTGCACTCAGGAATTACTCCTGGTGGTGCTCGGGGGACCATATGGGATGCTGGGAATCGAACCCGGGTGGGCCAGTGCAAGGCAAACGCCCTACCTGCTGTGCTATCGCTCCAGCCCCACTCCATTTGTTTTAAAGTTTAAACTCCGAGGCTACTGAAAGTCCAAGAGTAGAGCCAATTCAGGCCTGACCCTGGTACCCTTTTCAAATCCTTATCCTGGCAGCTCTCTTACCCACTTGGTCCCTATAGTCCCCTCTCCCACAGTAGTTTTTTGCACTCCTCAGCCCCTTTCCTTCCCAGCCTCCAACGGCTTTGTCCCAGTGCACAAATAAATTTAGAGATTATAAACCACATTAGCACAGGACTGTTGCTTGTGCTGTCCACTACTATATTCCCAGACCCAGAGTGGTGCCTAGCACAGAGCTGCCACTCAATAAATATTCGCTTGGTGAGATGACAACCAGCACATGTGGCCTTTCTGTTCATAAATACTTCCATTTTACAGATGGCCAGCTGAGCTGATTCAGATTGCCCAAGGTAATGACTCTCACCTCACTCTTTCCCTTCCTTAGAAACGCCTTTAAAACCAAGAAATAAAGCAATGTAAGACTCTAGCATAGAGTATGACCACATCACTGAACATTTCTTGAAGATAGGAATTTAATTGATGTAATCCTTCTGGATTAATCCAATAACAAGTATTTTGGTGTCTTTTAAACAAAACCAAACGAAACAGGCAAGCATCTCTTCTTGGCCCGAATCGGAGAAACTCTTCGTTGGCAGCTCAGCCTGGGTTGTTTTGCTTCTGTGCTTTTAGCCAAGGCCTGCACATAGCTACCGACACTTAACATTCATTAAATAATAATGAAACAGGAGGCTGGGGCTTTTTTCTTTCTCCTGGGTCCATGCTTCTCTTAAGTGACCTTGGACAAATCTATTCCCTTCCTCCGATCAGATTTCCTTAAGCCCAGCCCGTTTCAAGAGGAAATGTATCTCCTGCACTATCCTATGAGGTGTCAGCGTGACACTTGCTGGTGACCCCCGACCTCCCCCGAATTGTGGAGCGCGATTTGAACTCTCAGGGGTTCTGATGATCTCAGGATAACGAACTGACACGGTGAATGCGGAGAACCTGGACGGTGAAGTCACTTTGCTACGCTACAAAGCTCAGAAAACAATTGGAAAACGGGGCGACGTAATAAGCCCCGATCGCTTGCTTTCTGCAGTTTCTCTTGCACATCCTAAACAGGCAGAGGTTGCTGACAGTAGATTACCTGATTTGGCAACTGAACTGACGACTGATAGGGGAAAAGGCCCGGCTGGCGGCTGGGACCCGTTGCTGGGACGGGCGGCCAGGCCTGGTGCAGTTAGCCGTGTGCTCCATACATTAGCGTCTTGTTTTGTTGTGTTTTGAAAGAGCCTTGCGAAATACAGCCATCTTGCATCAGGCAGCCCGGCCCGGGAAGACGGCGAGCCCAGTCCCCGGCCCCGGGGACGCCAGCCGCTGGGGATCGGCCGTCCCCGGGGGGTCGAGCCCGCGCGACCCGCCCGCCCCGCGCACCGGGCGGCCCGCCCCGGACGGGTCTGAGTGGCTAAAGTTGTCTGCTGGCTGGCGGACCGTCCGGCCGGCCTGCCAGCTGCCTCGGCAACCAGGAGACAGTGGGCGCGGGACTGGAGGCTGCTATTTACAAGCTTCCGGCGAAGCCGTGTTTTCCAGAGGGGCGCGGCGACCCCGCCGGCCGCGTCCGCCTCCCCGCCCCCACACCGCCCGGGGCCCGTCGGGGGCGCGCGCCGGGGCCCGCGCGGGGCCGAGAGCGCCGGCCGGGCTCCCCTCCCCCGCGCCGCCGCGGCCCCAGACGCCCGCAGGCCGGGCGTTCACCCGCCGCGCCTCCGCCCGGCCCTCCCCCTCCGCGCCCCAAACCGGGCTTCGCGAGAGTGACGACCGGTGTCGCGGAAGGAGCGGGGTGGGAGTGCGGGGCCCCGAAGTGGAAACGAGGGCGGGCGCGCGGGCGGCCGTCTCGGCGGGAGCCGGCGGCCCCTCGGCATGTCTTTTGTGTTTGTACACACACGGCGCGAGGCGGCCCCGAGGAGGGGGCGGGCGGTGCGCGGGGGAGGGCCGAGCGCGCGCCAGCGAACGGGGGCGCGGGGGGAGGGGAGGGGGCGGGCGCGAGCCGGGCGGCGGGGGCGGGGCCGAGCCTTCCCTCCATTGTGTGTGATTGGCTGGCGCGCGGCGCGGGGGCGGGGCGGCGTGTGTTGGGGGATAGCCTCGGTGTCAGCCATCTTTCAATTGTGTTCGCAGCCACCGCCGCGCCGCCGTCGCTCTCCAACGCCAGCGCCGCCTCTCGCTCGCCTAGCTCCAGCCGAAGGATCAGGGGGGTAAGTTTCCCCGTCCGCCCGCTTCCCCGGAACCGAGCCCTGCTTGCCGTCAACCCCGGCCCGGGCCCCAGCCGAGCCAGGAAGGGACCCACAAGCCCCTTTGGCTTGGCCCGCAAACTTTTTGGCCCCGAAATAGAGGTGAGAGAGCGAGTTTTCCTCTCCCCCTCAGGCGGCGGCGGCGGCTCCCCCGTCCCTCGCCGCCTCAGCCCAACGGCTGCAACCGCCGCGGCGCCGAGCCTGCTCTCACTCCCGCGCCCCCGGCTCTTTCTTCGGTCGTATCCCGCCCGTCGCCCCTTCCCGGGACCCCAGACCTTCACCACGACCCGCGCGGGCCTCTTAACTACCGCCCCCGCGCCCCGGCCCCCAGTTTTCGGGCGGGAATGGGGTCGAAATCGCCGCCGCTTCCCAGCCCGGGGTAACTCGCTTTTTTGCTGCCTCCCCACAGTTGTTGCTAAGCTTCACCATCTTGTCTCTCTCCTCTCTGGTCACCGACCATATTTTTCCCCGTTTCCTCTCTTCCCCATTTCAGAAAATGAGGAGGAAAAAAAAATTTCAAAGAGGTTCCAATTTCACCCCCCCTTCCTTTTTCTTTCTTTTTTTTTTTTTTGGAGAAGCGAAAACTTGATGTATTGAAGATGGGCCCCCCCCGGAAAAAAAACTTTTGCATTTTGGTGGGCGGCACGTGGCAGGGGCTCGGGGTATTTTCGAGCGTTTGGGTGTTTTGTTTCCCTGAGAGGGAATCGGAGACATGGAGCGATTGTTTCCATTTTGGTGGGTTCGGGGAGGCGAATCGGTGTGCGCGAGCGGCGGGGGAGCCAAGCGGGCCGGTGGGGGGACCCTGAGCCCGGGGGCCGGGGAAGGCGAAACCAAAAGTTTATGTGGTGCCTGGGTGGACCGGTCGGCCGGTGTCTGGCGTTAATTAAAGCCGGGGTGAGGGGATTTTTTTGTTTTGTTTTAATTTATCTGCGGGGACGGTGCTCGCTGGTGGTAGTTGTTGTTCCTTCTTGTTTCTCGAAATTAAACAACCGCCCCCCCCCCCCGCGCCGCGCGCGCGCGCCGCCCGGGAGATGGAAGACCTGGAATGTTTTCAGATATTTACAGCAAATCTATCAACTGCCAGACGCCAGTGGGGGGGACCCCGTCCAGTGCGGGAGGGGAACGCAAAAAAAAAATTTTTTTTTTTTTTTTGTTACTAACGAGTCGCGATCTGGTTTGTGGCTTCATTCTTCTGACTTGTTTGTCGGGCGACGGTCTCCGGTCATTTCTGATTTCGACTTTAATTGAAGACGTTGGAGCACGGGCTGTTTAGGCCTCTTGTTTGGCCGTTTGTCTCTGAATTTGAGAGAGGGTGTTAAGGTTCCGAATTTTCTAGTACTACAGACAGTTTGTTTCAAGAAGTCGTGGTTGGTATGGGTGGTAGACGCACCCTTTCAGGTTACATAACAATACGGATTTTTTTTTTTTAATAGGAACCATAATTTCCAGATGATGGGGTGTAGTGGCGGGGAGAGTTCCCTTTTTTGTTGGCTCTTTTAGTGTGGAGTGTTTAATTTTGATGGCTGCGTATGGTAATTTTTGGTTTTTATCGCTGGTAGGTAAGGTCTCTCTGCCATGGCTCGTACAAAGCAGACTGCCCGTAAGTCGACCGGTGGTAAAGCACCGAGGAAGCAGCTGGCTACAAAAGCCGCTCGCAAGAGTGCGCCCTCTACCGGAGGGGTGAAGAAGCCTCACCGTTACAGGTATTTTTTTTTGAGGGGGAGGGGAAATGATCTCAGGTATTGACAGAATCAAAATTGAATCAAATATTTTGACAAAGCTGACTTTTTTCCCGAATATTAATATTTGAAGATGAACACAAAACAACTGTTTTTTACTGTGAAAATTTTGAATTTTGAAGCTATAATTTTACCATGCCCCAAATTAGAGACCGATGTCACTAGATGCTAATAAAGTTAATAAGCAGAATTTTTTTTTTTATTTGTCAAGTTACAAATTACCTTTAAGTGATGTCATAGGAATAAAACTGCTTTGGGGTAAAATGACAGTTTACTCAAGGTCCTGGTGCTTTACTTAGTACTAAGTTGTCATTTACTTAATTTATTTCCTTCTGTTGTCCCATTTGGTTTTTGAACTACCCTGACAATGTTGTTTGGAGCATCTGCCATTAGAGGGCAGATGTGTCCATTCTTAGGTAGCTGTCCTGTCCAATTGACTTTACAGGTGGGAGAAATATCAGAACTGAGGTAAATTTCTTGCTAACAGTTAATTTATGAAAGAAATAAGATTCCATCTAGAAGAAGCATAGCACAATTGAAAGTGTGAATTTTGAGGGATAGATGGTAATCAGTGGTGTTCTAAATAGCCAACTGAAAATACAAGTGTATTTTTTAAATAAGCTTGTTGGACTGTCCTGTATGAGTTAATGTGGTTGTTAAAGATTAAGAAAATAATTTTAGTTTTGATAAATTAGTTGGGAATCTAATGTCTTTGCTTCAGAGATACTGGTTGGGTTATAAAATTGGTAAGTGAATTTAATAAAGAAGCTAACAGGTTTTTTGTGTCATTTGGTAACTATTTCTTTGGTATTGGATTTTTTTCCTCTTAAGGCCTGGTACTGTGGCACTCCGTGAAATTAGGCGTTATCAGAAGTCCACTGAACTTCTGATTCGCAAACTTCCCTTCCAGCGTCTGGTGCGAGAAATTGCTCAGGACTTCAAAACAGATCTGCGCTTCCAGAGCGCAGCTATTGGTGCTTTGCAGGTAAATAAATGGCAAGTGGGAAAGATTCTGATTCCAACTGTAGAGAACAGTTTTATATTCTTGTGTACACTTGCATAAATATCACTTGTATCTTTTATTTCGGTGTCAGAAAGGTTAAGTTAGTCAAGGTCATAACATAATTTGAAGCCATCTGGATTATGGGATCATAATTTGGACCCACTTGATTCCAAAACCAAGTACACATTCCTCTATAGCATTGCCCTATAAAATCTTGGAGTCTTGTTTTGAGGGGCCAAAGCATTAACACAGCGGGTAGGGCATTTGCCTTGCAGAGGCCAACCTGGGGATGCAACCTGAGTTCAATCTCCAGCATCACTTATGGTCCCCAGGCATGGTCTGGTCTAGAGCAAAAACAACAAACCACAAAAAATTTTTGGTTTGACCGAAAGATATTGGAGGACATTAAGATAAGGGACTGAATGGTCAATATTTGGGCCAGGGGTGTGGTTTAGTGGGAGGGCACTTCACTTGCATGAATGAGTCCCTGAATTTTATACCTGGAACCACGCAAAAAATGTGTGCCCAGAAATTGTATATATATTTTTGTGGCACATATTTTAATAGCTGGTCTAAAAGAGACTGCCTTTCTGAACCTGAAGTACGTGCAAGTAGAAAGGATATGATAACTAGGGTGGAATATAGAGAGGTGGGATTGAAGGTAGTCTTGGGGCCTAATGATAGGTCAGTAGGGCTGAAGACTAGGTATGATCCCTGGCAGCATAAGTTAGGTTTCAATTGATAATAGAAAAAGGGTTTGCTTTAAAAGGCTGAGTTGGGGGCTGGAGGTAACAGCGGGTAGGGAGTTTGCCTTTGCACGCGGCTGACCCGGGTTCAATTCCCAGCATCCCCTAAGGGACCTCCTAAGCATCGCCGGGTGTGACACAAAAAAGATATAGAAAAATAATAGAAATAAAAGGCTGTTTTTTTTTTTTTTTTTAAAAAAAAAAACAGAATCTAAGACTTGGAGTTTGCAAAAGAAAATTACCATTTTTATTTAAATAGTATATTGAATTTAGTCTTAATATTCCAGGGAATCTAGATTTTAAGTCTTAACTCCAGGGTGTCAAAACTGCCATTCCTAGAAGTAATTGGGTATTTTAAAATTCAAAAATTAGAAATTGTAGTGTCCACAGTAAAGTATTCCATAAGGAATGTGAGTATAATTGTTAAGTTATTTACATAACAGATTTTTGTATTGTTTGACTGCCTTTAGAATATCTCAGAATATGTTTAGACCCATAAATTTGACAGGGGGTGAGGGGCATATCCAGAAACTATATAATATACTCTATTGGAGGGGTTCCAGGGCTGCTGTTGCTGTGCCAGGGTTTTGCTTTATTTGAGAGAAGGATTTGATAGGTGGATTCAACACTGAAATATGATTGGTTGAGCTGTTTCTATGGTTTGTTTAAACTTCATTTGATTGGTGAGTTCCAGGAGTGGGTATCCACTAAAAACTGAATGAAAGTGAAATTTATTTCAAACTACAGAAACCTTTCGGTACTGCTGCTTGAAATTTTATTTTGTTTTAATCATTATCTTAAGATCCTATTTCACCTTACTATTACAGTTTTATATCATTTACCTGTTTTTATGCAGACATATGGTATATTTTCCGTGCATTGCTTTAAAGCTAATTTTGCTTTCCAGTTACAAACAGGTCTGCCTTGAAAAACACACTACTAAAACTAAGTTTCTGAGCTCTAAAGGATTAGTCCTAATGCAATCTTAGAAATTGAAATTTTAAACAACTTGGATGAAGGAATATTGTCTTAAAGTTATGTATAAGCTTTCCATGTTAACTGTGGGCTGAAATAGCAGTATAGCAGGCAAGGCACTTGCACATGCCCAGCTTCATCCCAAGCACTGCCAGGAGTAAACCCTGAGTACAGCTGGATGTGACAGTGTGGGTGGGCGCAACCCCATCTCTCTCCCCTCCCCCCCTCCCACACACCACCCTCCATGGGGTAGGGAGAGATTTCTAAGGTTATTTGATTTTGAGCAGAATATCTCTGCTGTCTAAACCTTCATCTCATAATCTGCCTTAGTCTCATTTGTTTTGGTCCACACCTTGTGATGCTCAGGGCTGGCTCCTGGCTCTGCTCTCAGGACTATAGGGGATGCCAGAACCCTGTTTGGTCAGGCAAGGCAAGCGCCCTACCCAATATACTCCATACTCTCTCCAACTGCTATTTTAATCTCTTTTTTTTGGGGTGGGGGGTCGCAACCGCAATGATGCACAGGGGTCACTCCTGGTGGTGCTCGGGGGATCATATGGAATGCTGGGATTCGAACCCCATTCGGCTGCGTGCAAGGCAAACGCCCTACTTGCTGTGCTGTCACTCCAGCCCCTTAATCTCTTTTTTTGAGAAAACAATCTGCTGCAGTTTTGGTTTTTTTTTTTTGGGTCACACCCAGCGATGCACAGGGGTTACTCCTGGCTCTTCACTCAGGAATTACCCCTGGCGGTGCTCAGGGGACCATATGGGATGCTGGGATTAGAACCCGGGTCGGCCGCGTGCAAGGCAAACGCCCTACCCGCTGTGCTATCGCTCCAGCCCCCAATCTGCTGCAGTTTTTTTTGTCTTATCCCATGCACTTCAATTCTCTTAAAGATAAATTTGCTAATGAAACTAGGGTAATATAAGAAAGTACTTGAAATAGAATTTCAAATCACTTTTTTTGCATTAAAATAAGGGAAGTGAGAAGATAGTAAACTAAGTCTAGGTTTTCTTTAAATAATCAAGGTCAGACTAAAAATGTGATCTTTGTTTTTAATTTCAACTAAGGTATACTTATATTTTTTAAAAGACTGTTGGGGTTGAGATGGTTCAGCTGACAAGTGAATGCTCTGCATGCAGGATCTTTGGCTGGTTTAGTTCCCATGTACTACCAGGTGTGGCCCAAAAAAAAAGGAGAAATGAATTGTTTGTGTTTTCAAATGGTAGATGTATGAGATTGAACACAAAAATGCTTTCAGTGAACATTTTCTTGCAGTGGTAAGGCAATTTATCTTTTGCCATTATTTTTATTGTCTTTAATTCTTGCCTTAAAGCTTAGGGGTCATTGCAATGTTTTGGAAATAGGAGTGGTCAACTCTCCTCCCCTTCGAAATCAGTGTTGGACCTTTCCTAGAGCTGACCAGACTCATCTCTATAAAACTTGCCGGATTGTCTGGTGGTAATGAGAGCCCAGCTGCCACATGCTACATTAGAATATCTGAAATGTCTCAGAACATGAGACCTATTGGCCTATACTTGGCCATATACCATCTACATTTGCGTGTTCCTGAGGTGCTGAATGAGATCAGATTAAACTGATTCCTTTATTATTTCAGTTTTAGGTCCACACCTGGCAATATTTTGGGACTACTTCCATTTTGGAAGCCACTTCTGGTGGTGCTAAGGGGATTGGTTGTGCCAAGGATCAAATCTGAGTTTCCTACATACAAAGCATGTTTTCAGGGGACAGAGCGATAGCACAGCGGGTAGGGCGTTTGCCTTCCATATGGCCGACCCGGGTTCGATCCCCGGCATCCCATATGGTCCCCCAAGCACCACCAGGAGTAATTCCTGAGTGTAAAGCCAGGAGCATCGCTGGGTTGTGACCCAAAAAGCAAAAAAAAAAAAAGATAAGCATGTTTTCAGCTTATTGAGCTCCTTCCAGCCCTAAAATTTTTTTGCCTCAAAATAAGTGAGGATCAACAGGTATTTGATGTATACATGGTGAACCTCAAAGTGTAAGCTATAGTTTGTCATTTTCTGTGGCGGTGTTCAGTGGTGGTGCAGTGCTGCAGGATGTCAGCCCACAGTGCGGGTGGCTAGGAGCCATCAAGACCTCATAAATGCTGCTCACATTCTAGAATGTCCCATGAATAAATACCAGAATGTTAAGTAGTTTGTCTTAAGATATGAGACTAATTGCATAAAGGTGCAGTTCTTTTAAGTTAGGGATAATGGGGCCCTGTGTTGACTGGCATGATAAGTCAGTTTATATTGGGTATAAAAACAAATAGTGAACATCTGCTTGAGGATATTGTGTATAAAGTTATATTTCTATTATAAGTAACTTAAAGTTGTTAGAAGATAGCTATCTTGGCAAGAGATAGCTCAAAAGGGTTGGAGTAACATGTTTTGTATGCTGGAACCACACATGCTGTCCACAGTACCCTGCTGGGTGTGGCCCAAAGCCAACAAAAAAGATGACTGATGAATATCGAATTGATCAGAATGAGAACAAAAAAAAAAAAATTGGAAATCCTAGGTCATCTAAAAGCCGTAGGCAAAAGGAGTATTTGTTTCTTTATGTAGTTACCAAAATTCATTAGGCTTGCCACTTCCTTTTTTTGAAAATAAATTTTTTTCAAAATTTATTTTGAAAAATAAAGCATCGCTGGGTGTGACCCAAATACCTAGCCCCCTCCCAGTTGTACCCAAGACTGTTGTTGCCTCCACCACCTCCAACACACATACACCATCCCCCACCACACCCCCCACCCCCACTACACCCTTCACCCCCGGTTGCTGAATAGGGATTGCCCACCTTAGGGAACATAACCGTGAAAGAAAAAAATCTTGGGTCTTGGTAATCATGTGAGGGTGGAGTGGCACGGCACACCAGTGGTGCTGGGAAACCATATGGGATGCCAGGGAATCAGTCCCGGGTGGCCACGTGAAAGGAAAATACCCTACTGCTATACTATGGCTCCAGCCTCTTGAGATAGAGTTAATAGTAAAATACAGATTGAACAGGGTTGTTTGTTTGGTTTTTGGTTTGTTTTGTGGAGGAGAGGAGATTGGGTCACCCTGGCAATGCTCAGGGATTACTTCTGCCTGCACTCAGGAATCACTCCTGGTGGTTCTTGGCAGACTATATGGGATGCCAGGGACTGAACCTGGGCTAGTCATGAGCAAGGCAAGTGCCCTACCCACTGTACTATCCATCTGGTTTTTATAAGGAAATGATTATAGGATTAAAAATGAACTCCAGTTCTCTAAAACCTCAAGTGCTTATCTTACTTGTAGAAGGCCCCGTTGATCCCTAGTACTTTTGGAGCTTCACTGAGTAGTACCTCTTCTACCACAAAGAGAGAAACAGGATGATGGTATAAAATTAAGGAAATAATCTTTGTCATAGGATGAGATTGGATTATTTCATTGTTGCTGTGCTAATGTTTTCAAAGTCTGACTCTCAGTAATTTAAAAGATGAAGTGTTTGCAAAAACAAATCTGGATCTTGGCACGCGCACAGTGTGTGTATGATGTAGTAAAATGGGAGTTAACTTGACCCAAGTATTTGGTATTTGTTTTATCAAAGTCCATAATAGAAATACTGGGGCTTGGAGGCAGGGGGCTCAGGGGGACCGTATTAAAGACAAGTTTTTCTAAATATACGTTGAACAGTGGGGGCCGGAGCGATAGCACAGCGGGTAGGGCATTTGCCTTGCACGCGGCCGACCTGGGTTCTATCCCTGGCATCCCATATGGTCCCCCAGGCACCGCCAGGAGTGATTCCTGAGTGCAAAGCCAGGAGTAACCCCTGAGCATCGCTGGGTGTGACCCAAAAAGCAATATATATATGTTGAACAGAGAATTGATTTCTAACAATGAGAGGAGTACAGAGGGTAATATGCCTACCATGTATTTGGCCTGCCCAGGTTTGACGTCCCATATGGTCCCCCAAGCAGTGCCAGGACTAATTCCTTAGGAGTAACTCCTGGCCCTGCACTACGGTAATCCCCACCAATAACCAAAAAGAAATTTTTTAAGCAGAAGAAGGGTAGATTATAACCATGTGGTGGAAACCAGTTGTCAGCTCTATGGCATTATTGGTAAGCAAGAGATTCAAACAGATACATTGGAGTGGGAGAATTTAGAAGACACTGGGAAGAGGGTTGGAAGTATTAGTTTGGATTGTATATGAGTCTGATTTGAGGTGTGTGGTTTGTTAGATGTATAGATCTGAGCTGTACTTCTGTAAGTGGCTTAATTTTGAAAGGTGTAAGTATGTAGGGGTCTGAGAGGGTACTTGAGGTTCTGGTCTTGACTTGCATGCTGCCAGTCCTGGTTAGATAGACTGTATATGGTCCCCTGAGCACTGACAGGTAATCCCTGAGCACAGCTGGGTGTAGCCAAAAAACTAATAATATAGTAAATATCTAGTAAATTTTTGTTCAGCCTCTTCTGAGGTAAGTTTTAAAGGGCTTGAAAAGTTCATTTTAATTGATAAGTATCTTAAGTTGATAATACCTTGCCCTCCCCTCCCCTTTATTCTTTTGCAGGAGGCAAGTGAGGCCTATCTGGTTGGCCTTTTTGAAGATACCAACCTGTGTGCTATTCATGCCAAACGTGTAACAATTATGCCAAAAGACATCCAGCTAGCACGCCGCATACGTGGAGAACGTGCTTAAGAATCCACTATGACGGGAAACATTTCATTCTTAAAAAAAAAAAAATTTTTTTTTTCCCTCTTCCTGTTATTGGTAGTTCTGAACGTTAGATTTTTTTTTTCCCATGGGGTCAAAGGTACCTAAATATATGATTGCAAGTGGTGGAAAAATAGGGGACAAATCAGGTATTGGCATTTTTCCATTTTCATTTGTGTGTGAATTTTTAATATAAATGCGGGAACATAAAGCATTAATGAAAGTCAAAATGTTTCAGTGAACAAGTTTCAGCAGTTCAACTTTATAACAATTATAAATAAAACTGTTAAATTTTTCTGGACAATGCCAGCATTTGGATTTTTTTAAAACAAGTAAATTTCTTATTGATGGCAACTAAATGGTGTTTGTAGCATTTTTATCATACAGTAGATTCCATCCATTCACTATACTTTTCTAACTGAGTTGTCCTACATGCAAGTACATGTTTTTAATGTTGTCTGTCTTCTGTGCTGTTCCTGTAAGTTTGCTATTAAAATACATTAAACTATACTTGGTTTTGGTCTTTATTACTAGCCTTAACCCATACAGCTAATCCACTTGAAACTTTCATATTTAAAATTTTGGAGTATTTGTCATCTATATGAAATAGAGGTGAGAAGTATAAGCTTTTATGAGAAGGAAACAAGCATTAAAAAAAGTTTAGGGGCTGGGAAGATACATAATGGGTAAAGTGCTTGCTTTGCATGCAGCCAACCCTGGTTCAATCCCCGGCATCACATGTGGTCACCTGCGCTGTGCTAGAAGTGATCCATCAGTGCAGAGCCAGGCGTAGGTCCTGAGCACAGCCAGGTGTGGGTCACCCCAACAAACACTTCTTTTTTCCTTTTTTTTTAGTGGTAAATAAGTGGGAACTGTTTTCAGGTCAAAAATTAGATCATTGTAGATCTGGCTACTTAGTGATGCTGTTAACTCAAGTTACAAGTACTAATAGTTACTAGAATTTACATCTAGCATAGAATAATAAATGTAAAGCAAGAAATGAGCCTTTTAAGACCTGTTGTTGGGCCGGAGCAATAGCACAGCAGGTAGTGCATTTGCCTTGCATGTCTGCTGACCTGGGTTCGATTTCCAGCATCTCATATGGTTCCCTGAGCACCTCCAGGAGTAACCGCTGAGCATTGCTGGGTGTGACCCAAAAAAGGAAAAAAAGACCAGTTGTGTCCCTAAGAGTAGATACATTTGCATGTTTAAGGCCATTCTGGAAGGTAATAAGATCTATTAAGGGGGCCAGAGCGATAGCACAGCGGGTTAGGGCGTTTGCCTTGCATGCGGCCGATCCCCGGCATCCCATATGGTCCCCCAAGCACCGCCAGGAGTAATTCCTGAGTGCAAAGCCAGGAGTAACCCCTGAGCATCGCTGGGTGTGACCCCCAAAAAAAAGCAAAAAAAAAAAAAAGATCTATTAAGGGACTCAGACTGGTCAATAGGTATGACATACTGTTGATATCCTTTATATAACAGTAACTTAGTGTTTATAGATAGTAAAATTGTTACAAGAATTAAAGCATAATAATTTTGCGTTAGATTAATTTGCTGACAGGAATTTCATTTTTCTGTGTAATTCCTTACACTAAGCTATTACTACTGTCCTATTTCAAATTACTGTATTCGTTCTATATAGTTTCTCCTCTCTAACACAGGAATATAGAGGTGAACCAGTCCTAGCGGTAGACAGTAGGGCGAGAGTGCAGGGATTAAGTCACTTGATTTGCATGCAGTCAACCTGTTTGACACCTGAATCCCGTTGTGTCCCTTAACACACAACTACATAAGTAGTACTAAAGAAAATCAGAAGTTAGATATGGGGGTGTTAAGTGTTTTGGTGTTAAAGGAAGATATCACAAAAGCTTTTTTGTCTGCAGGCTGGGAATTGAACCCTCCTACCTGCAGGACATGTTCTCTCCATTGATGCCTATTCACAGACCCTGCAGCGTCTTGAGTAAAGGGGAAAAAAATGAGCCGAAGAGATAGGTCAGGGAGTAGTGTGCTTGTATTGCAGGTGGCCAACCTGGGTTTGATTTCCATCACCCCATATTCCCACCAAGACTATGGGGTGTAACTCAAAAAGAGAGGAGGGTCAGAAGAATAGAATGGATAAGGCATCTCCATTGGCACTCAGCTGACCTGGATGTGCTGGTCTGAGCATTGCTAGGACTGACTGATCTGTAAGTGCAGAGCAAGTAGTAGTAGGCCCTGAGCACCAAGGTTATGGCATGCTACATATGTGAGCATGAGCGAAGGCCTTACCTTGCTAGCCTGTCTGCTTAGGAGTAACAAAAGCAGTGGAAACAAGTGGAAAGCCTGAGCTGTAATGAGAGCATTAAGACTTTGCGGTAAGGACACTGAACAGGAAAGCCTCAGAGTTTTCAGCAGGATAAAATGATCCGATTTATGTTTTATAAAATCATTTTACACCTACTGTGCAGAAAATGAGAATAGAGTGGAAAGGAAAAACCATGAGCTATGGCACTAAAAGCACTAGTGGCTTGGACTTAGGTGGGGCAGTAAGTACAGTGACACGTGGCATTCTGTCTTTTAGGTAGAGTACAAAGACTTGCTGATGAAGGTAGTAATGAGAAAGGGGGTTATTGGTGCCAAGATTTGGGGCCTAAGGAACTGTAGTAGTATGGGATAGGGAAGGCTGAAGGGAACAGCTGGGGAATGAAAGGACCTACATGAAGTATAGGTCCAGCCTGAGATTCTTAGTTGTTACGTGAGTATTCACAGAGCTTGTTGAATATGAGCATGAAGATTTGTACCAGAGATAAAGGTAAGTAAAGTCTTAAAGCCAAAAAGCTAAACGAGACTGGAAATCTTATTTGGCAGTAAAGCACATGCCTGACATACATGAGACCAGAGTTAAATCCCTGGGACCACAAACCAAACGAACAGGTGAAGTTACCAAAGAAGTGCATAGATTTGATTGGGGGGGGGGAACAATTCAGAGATTGTCACCCCAACATTTAATTTAGTGAGTCAGAATCCTGAAGACAAGGACAACTCCTGCTCTCAGCTCAGGGATTACTCCTTGAGGTACTTGGGACCACAGGGGGAGCAGGAGGTTGAACCCGGCTTATTTACATGCAAGACAAGTGCCCTACTTGCTGTACTATCACTCTGCCAGAAGACATTTGGAATTTAAGAAGCTAAAGAAGGGATTAAGGCACTATATTTTATGCTGTTGACCCCCCACCCGACCCCTCATTAAATCTCCAACACCTTATTGTTTCCCAACACTGATGGGGAGTGGCCTAACACCCTCACAAAAAGCAAAAAGCTGCTTCAGGGAGGAAAGGAAGAGATTCATGGGTTCAAATACTAATGATGGGGTCGGGGCCGGAGCGATAGCACAGCGGGTAGGGCGTTTGCCTTGCACGCAGCCGACCCGGGTTCGATCCTCGGCATCCCATGTGGTCCCCCAAGCACCGCCAGGAGTAATTCCTGAGTGCAAAGCCAGGAGTAACCCCTGAGCATCGCTGGGTGTGACCCAAAAAGCAAAAAAAAAAAAAATACTAATGATGGGGGCTCAGGGATCACTGGCAAAAGCACCAGCCTTGTGATCATGTGATGAGGACTTGGACTCACATGCAACCATACGCACCAATTGCCACAGTAGAGTGATCCCTAGCATGAAACGGCTGGACATATACAACCACTGCGACTGAAGTGTGCAACCCCTGGCCAAGCACCACAACCAAAAATGTATGAGCACTGCAGCTATGTATGTGTGACACCAAAGGACTCCAACCAAGGACTGACCATAGCAGTCACATGAAGAAGTACTCTAACTATAGAATGCCTGTGACCTCCAGTAGCACTTAAGTTGTGAGAGCACTGTAGCCAGATGTGCAAGCCCCAGTGAGCATCAGAACCAGGTGTGTGAGCACAACTGAGTGACTGAGCACAACTAAACGATGCGACCCTGGTGGTGAGGTCTCAGGTTGACTGTTGGATTTGTACCAAATCTCACCCACTGTGATAGGTAAGGACCATTTGGATGAAATAGCACAAGCACTGTCGGGAGTAAATTTGAGAGAAACTGGCACTTCGCTGAAATGATCTCACGACACAAGGACATGAACCTTCCACATTCTCAGTGTTTCACTAAACTCAGTAGGAATAGTATCACGGAAACAACGGAGCAGTCCAAAGGGCGAGGCATTGTCCAAAGCCAGTGGGGGAGTGTAGGGGGAAAAGGAGCGGAGGAGCCCTGACAGCAACAGCAGAGCCCCCAGTGGGAGCCCTGAGTTTCACCCTTTTTCATGCTGCCTCTGCCTGCCCACAAATCCCAACATCTTGGGAAAGTGCAGATTGTGAGCACTGCTGGGTGTGGTACTCTTCAGGATGACCTGAATTTGATCCCTGGCACCATATGGGCCCTAGAGAAAGATAGGCTTCACCTCAGCATCACTGATCCAGCTGCACAGCATTACCCACTCCAGCCCACACGTCTGGAAGCAGTATATCTGGGCATGGGTCCCAGGCACAAGCACTGCTGAAGAGCTCCCCTGCCCAGTGCCAGCCCCCCACACACACACACCAAAAAAATAAAAAATAAAATGGGTAAAATGGATGGAGACAAGCAGAGGCTACTTTCACCTGGAATTTTCCTTAAAATGGAAAGAAGTGGGGGGCCAAAAAGATAATACAGCAAGTAGGGCACTTGCCTTTTATGCCCACCAGTCCGGGTTCAATTCAAAAAAGAAAAAAGTGAACAGTAATTTATGAGGAAAGAGAGTGTTGGCGTTTGAGAGACTTTTTAAAAATATGATGGGAAACTTAGTGACCGGGAAATAGTGCAGTGGCCAGAGCACATGTGCCCAACCCAGATTCATTTCCAAATATAGCAAGGTCTCGAGCATCCTGGAGACCCTGTTGTGTGTGGCCCCCAGGACTCCCACGGTCGCCCTGGGTATTCCCTGCACCATAGGGCCTGAGCAGCGGTGTATCCTCAGGCCCCTTACATTGGCCATTGGCCTCCTGAACGCCTCTTGAGAGTTTCTCACCCAAGAACAAAATTAAAAGATGGAAAAAATTGCTCTGGTACATTTTGTGTCTGAGTGGTAGGGATTGTTACTGTTTGAATTAAAATGGTAAATTCTTGGAACGGTTCCTAGCACATTATAAATGCTTAATACTCTTTGCTACTTTTATTACAAAACTGTTGTTATTAACAATATTTATCTTGAAAATCCAAGAGTCAATTTTAAAGTTTTTGGTTTTAGTGAGATCTCAGTCATACTGGGTCAGGGTAGTAGCTCAGAAGCAGAGAACTTGCCTTCATGTGTGAGACTCTAGGATCAATATCTCACACAGCCAATAAGAAAAGAACTCTCAATTCTTTGAGAGTTATAAAATATGAGTCAAACTTCTATGTCCCACCAATATATATTTAAAATTTATAATGAATCTGCTGTGTTATAAAACCAAAATATAAAAATGTAATATGAAAAAGACAGACCCCAGAGGGAGTTAAATCAGTTATTTGGTCACAAGTCTAAATAGTAGGTAGATAGTAGATCCCGCATACATCCTCATGACCCAGGCAGTTCTGCTGTCTGGTAAGCTCAGGCGCTGCAAGTAATTTTTGACTGCTCTTCAGCCAGCAGCACCACAAAAAAAGGGTGCAAAAAGAATTTGAACTCAATGGGCTGAAGGACATGTTTTGCATGCAAGACACTCAGGTTTGATCCTTGGCACTAACCAGTCCCCTGAACACCACCTGGAGTGATCCTGAGCACAGAACTGGGTGTAACCCTTGAACACAGCCAGATGAGGTCCCAAAGCAACAACAACAAATATTTTTTTTAATTTTGTTTTGTTTTGTTTGGCTTTTTGGGCTACAACCAGCAATGCTCAGGGGTTACTCCTGGCTCTGCACTCAGGAATCACTCCTGACAGTGCTCAGGGGACCATATGGGATGCCAGGGATTGAACCCAGGTCGGCTGTGTGCAGGGCAAATGCCCTACCTGCTATACTATTGCTCCGCACCCCCCCCCTTTTTTTAACGTTTTAAGGGGAATTGACCTTAGTGAGAACCACAACTAAAAAGATGTGTGAGTGCCACAGTTGGCAAATGTGACCGTGGCAAGCACATTAGCACTGCAGGGACCCCATCTTGTGCATAACCACACTTTATGAGATCAACTAAAACTGCAATCCCTTGAGGGGCCAGAGAGCTAGTACAACAGATGGGGTGCTTGCTTGCTTTGCATGTGGCCAAGCCTGAATCAGTCCCCTGCCATCACACACAAATGGTATATGGTCCTCCAAGCACTACCAACAGCAATCCCTGAGCTCAGAGGCAGGACCGCACCCCAAAAAAGTGAACCCAGAGAGCATGTGGAACCACAACCAGGAGTGCCAACATCAGTGAGCAAGTGTATGAGTTCCACAATCTACTGTGTAAATCCAGGTCTAGCAAAGCAGCCCCTCGGTCAGTGGTTGCCACAATGAAGGGAAGAGAAAATATAAGAGGAGATCAAGGGGGCTGGAGCCATAGCACAGTGGGTAGGGCGTTTGCTTTGCACGCGACCAACCGGGGTTCGATTCCCAGCATCCCATATGGTCCCCTGAGTACCACCACGGGTAATTCCTGAGTTCAGAGCCAGGAGTAACCCCTGTGCATCGCCAGGTGTAACCCAAAAAGGAAAAAAAGAAAAAGAAAAAAAAGAAGAGATCAAAAGGAATTAAATAAAGAATCTGTCTTTATTTTTTAAAATACTATTGACCATCCCCACTAACCTGTATAAAAAAATAAGCTGAGGGACTGGAGATATAGTACAGTGAGTAGGATGTTTGCCTTGCACACAGCAGACCTGGGTTTGATACTTGGCATCCTAGATAGTCCTCTGAGTACCCCAAGGGTGATTCCTGAGTGCAGAGCTAGGAGTAACCCCTGAGCACTGCTGGGTATGGCTCAAAACCAAAAAATCATAATAAGCTGAGGCAGTATGTGTGAATGATTTAGAAGGAACAAATACTTTTATGGAAGTCCAGAGAGGATCTGAACAAAACTAGAAGGATGTATATTCTCAAACAAACTCATCGAGATTTGTCTTTCCACCTAGATGATTTCATTAACATTCTACAAGGGGCACAGACAACCCTTACCTGCCTATTCCTGCCCATCTCCAGTGTCAAGCACATCCTTCCTGTTGAGTTTCATGGGAATCATCAGGTTCTGCCTTCCCATGTTGCACCATTGTGTAATCACAATGGGGGGGGGGCGTCGAGGCACTTTTAGGGGGTTAAGCAGGGCACAGGCTTAGTGAATGCCATAACCCCGGACAAGAGTCAACCTCGCTGAGTCTCAGTTTACACGGCTAAAAAACTAGACCCCCTGGTGCAATGAGGGGTGGCCCCCTGGCACCGCCAGGAGTAATTTCTGAGTGCTGAGCCAGCAGTACCCCCTGAGCACCGCTGGGTGTAGTCCAAAAAAAAAAATGAAAATAAAATAAAATAATCGCTAGGCAAAGATTAAAATAGAAAGAATACCCTGACAGTGTTTACTAGCACGAAGACGGTCACATGCAGAGTACTCGCTCCGTTCACTTGCAGTTTATTTGTCGCCGTCGTTTTAAGACCGGAAAGAAGCAATCCTTATTGTAAGGACATGGGGGGGGGGGCTCGGGCAGAGAGGTGGCCCGGATTTCTGCTTAACCGTCGCCAGCCTCGGATAGTCTCAAGGCAGCCTTGCGGCCTCAGGGCGTGTGAGACGTGGCATCCCGACCTGCTGAGCGGGGCCACCGCGCTGGCTCCAGACCGATGGGCAGAGGACACGCTCCGGGTCCTTCCCGCACGCGGGGGACGAGCCGCGGCACCCGGTGCCCGCAGCGGCGCGGTCAAGCACCAACCGCTGAAAGAAAGTGAAAAGTATGCAGCTGCCAAGCCGAACTCGCGAGCAGCTCTCGGGGACGAGGGACGCCTCCTGTCCGGCTGGAGAACGGAGCGTCCAGGATGCTCGCCCTGCCCTCCAGGCCCACTGAGGTCGCTCTAGCGCGGGCTTTTCCGTTCTGAAGCTTTTCTGAAATCGCCTCCGGAGATGGGCCTCTCTCCCCCACCCCCGGTCTTTCCCACCCAACCCGTAAACACAAGGAAACCTCTCTGTGACGTTAAAAGGATTCGAAGATGCTTAGCCCGGCGCTGGTCCTCAGACACCTGAGGTGGCCCCGCCCCGCACGCCCCGCCCCAACCCCAAGGTCACGCCCCCTTCCGCTGCGCTCCAAGAAATCAGACGAAGAGCTCGGCCTGCGGGGGTCCGGGGGGCTCTGGAGATTTCCCGGTTTGAAGTCTGTGAACTTAATGGGAATCTCAGGCAACGCCCCACAAAACGCGCTGGAGGAATGGACCTGGCTCGTGGCCCCTGCAGCTCCTAGCTCTCAGGATCTGGATCCCCGGGCTGAGGAGGATTAGCCGCCCCAACGGCGCCCACCGAGCCTACTGCGAATGCGGTGAAGACACCAGATATCCCAGAGCCAGAGTTACTTGGGCCCCCTATAGAAAACCAAGGTGGTTGTTCCTCAGCTCTCCGGAGTGGGTAGGAAAATGCATTATTGGACTGGAGAGATAATACAGGGGTTAAAGACCTGGCAAGCGGCTGACTCCGGTTTGCTCCCTGGTACTGTATATGTATCCTGAGAACCACTAAGGAGTGAGCCCAAAGAGTGTGACCCGACCCCACCCCAGCCCCGCAAAATAAAAGACAAAGTGTTAGGGCCCCGCCAAAAGTGATCCCTGAGTGCAGAGCCAGGAGTAAGCTTGAATACAGTCGGGTGAAGCTCAAAAGCAAATAAACTCAACGACAAAAAAAAACATAAGCAAGAAAGGTAAATGCATGTCATAGTGCTTAATCCCAGGAGGACAAATCTGTAATAGGAAGGCCCCCATATGTACAACCTGCCATGGGTAGTTGCCTGGTCCCTCTAGGAGCCCTTTGTGAGATTTTCCTGTTGGTACTGACTGCTGGCAGGTGAGAAAATAGATGATCGAGCCAGTGCTGTGAGGCAAGGGGGGCTGGGGGGGGGGGGCATGCACGTACAACCTCCAGCTCTGGTGTGGCTGGGGAAAGATGCTCCATTCACCTGGCAGGAACTTGCTCTGCTCTGGGTGCCATGTAGTGCCTGGACATAAATATATTTGCCTGTGTTTCCACTGCGTGAGATTCATCCATAAACTCCTTCCCCAGATCACCCTACCACCGGTCTTCTCTCATCTTCCTTCCCCATCTCGATTCATGCACAGGAAATGATTTCTACTACCCGCCCTGCTGAGTCTGGACCCAGAGGACAAAGAAAGGTCCCTGCTGAATTCAGGCCCACCCTGGAGCAGGGCTGTGGGACGACAGCTGTCACTCGCTGTTGTTGATGCCAGGACGTCATGCAGAACCAGCTGCAAACCAGACCTGAGTTTTTGTCTTTCTCAGTCCATCGATCACAAAGAACTTTTTGTGAGGTCCTCTAGGTCCCCCCTAGAGGGGGGAAGGCAACGAAGCAAGAATTTCTATTGATGGCATCTGAGCCACCTGCTCAAACAATTTACTCATGCCTTGGTAGCCTGCTCAAGCCCGTCTCTCAAATGCCATTCCGATGGTGTAACCTCAGTGTGTCCCTGGCTATCTGATGGCCCTTGCTTAACGGGCTTCCCACCTCTGCGTTGCACCAGGAGCAAGTCAGGGGAATGGTTACCTGAAGAACAGGGCATGGATATGTTGCAAAGCACTGGGATTGCCCTGCTAGTGCTTCCCAGAGACTGCAGACAGCCCCCTCCCCATTATTTGCCACAGACACTTCAGATACTGTTGGATCTGCTAAATTAGGGCATCTTGAACTTTCCACCCACAATTCCTTTTTTTTAAAATTTTTAAAAAATTTTTAAAAATTTATTTATTTTTTAATTAGTGAGTCACAGTGAGGGTACAGTTATAGATTCACACATTTTTGTGCTTGTTTTTCCCTCATGCAATGTTTAAGAGCGCATCCCTCCACCAGTGTCCATTCTCTACCACCCATGAACCCAGTATCCCTCCCACCCCCCAGTCCCATCCCCCCACAACTCCTTTTTGACCTGAGAAAAGAAACCCAGCCAAGAACTACCACAAAATACCCCAGATTTCTTTTTTTTTTTTTTTTTTTGGTTTTTTGGGTCACACCCGGCGATGCACAGGGGTTACTCCTGGCTCTTCACTCAGAAATTACGCCTGGCAGTGCTCAGGGGACCATATGGGACTCTGGGATTAGAACCCGGGTCGGCCGCGTGCAAGGCAAACGCCCTACCCACTGTGCTATTGCTCCAGCCCCATACCCCAGATTTTTTACAGGTTTGATTTTAAATAAAATTTTACTGTGGACAACATTTTTGGGATCCCTCCTCTTCATACACACATGATAATGTGGTCCCATGTAGCAGCAGTTTAAGTTGCTAGGTGGGGACCAACCTGAATGTGGTCCCCTGAGAACAGCCAGGAGTAGTTCCTGTGCACAGAGCCAGAAGTAAGCTCCGAGCATTGCCAAGTCCAAAAACAAACAAACAAAAAACTAAAAATTGCTTTAAATGGACTCACTTGTTTTGTTTTGTCTTCCCCCTTTTTTATTGAATCACCATGAGATACACAAAGTTGTTCATGGTTGGGTTTCAGTCATACAATGTACAATGTTCCAACACCCACAGCCTGCCTCTGTGGTACTTCTCTCTCTCTCTCTTTCTCTTTGTCTCTCTCTCTATCCTTTTAGGCATTATGGTTTGATGGTTTGTAATAGTTATCATGAAAAGTTATGTATATCCCTTTACCTTCTTTCTGCATTCAGTTCTTATCCAGAGCAATCATTTCCAACTATCATTGTCATGGTGGTCCCTTCTCTATCCTAATGTCGCCCCGCCTCCCCTATCATCCCCCGACTTGTGGCAAGCTTCCAACCATGGGCTAGTCCTCCTGGTCCTCATTTCTACTTATCTTTTGGTATTAGTCTTATACTATGTTTTTGTTATACCCCACAAATGAGTGCAATCATTCTATGTCTGTCCCGCTCCCTCTAACTCACTGCACTCTGCATGATACTCTCCATGTCCGTGTATAGGCAAATTTCAGGACTTCATGTTTCTTAGCAGCCTTGTAGGTGTTCCACTGTGTAGATGTACCATAATTTATTTATCTACTCATCTGTTCTTAGATACTCAGGTTGTTTCCAGAATCTGCTATTGTGAATATAGGCGTGCAGATGGTTTTTCTGCTGTTTTGGGGGCCCTAGAGTATATTCCCAGAAACAGCATTGCTTGGTCATATGGAAGTTTAATTTCTAGTTTTCTGAAGAATGCCCATATTGTTTTCCAAAAAGAGTAGACCAGTCAGCATTCCCACCATGGACTTACTTTTGGTTTGTTGTTGTTGGTTTTTTGCTTTTTGGGTCACACCCAGCAATGCTCAGGGGTTACTCCTGGCTCTGCACTCAGGAATCACTCCTGGCGGTGCTCAGGAGACCATATGGGATGCTGGGAATCGAACCTGGGTCGGGCGCATGCAAGGCAAACGCCCTACCCGCTGTACTATCGCTCCAGCCCTTACTTTTGAATCTAAATCAATTCAACTTCACTGTAGGCTGTGGTTTCTGTGACAAGCTGATTCTACCTTTTCGTAGATAAATAAAACTTTCAAAAATTAAATGAAAAATTTATTCCAAGTCTAGCCTATGGTTTAAAGACCTGGAGTGCATACTTAGCTTGCAGAAATGGTTTGATCTCCAAAAGTGACTTTCCTGAGTACCTAGCTGGGAGTTGCCCCTGGAAACAGCCAGAAGTGGCCCAAAAAATGAAAATATCAGAGGCCAGAGAGATAGTACAGCAGGGAGGATGCTTGACTTGCACTCAACTGACCCAGGCTCAATCCCCAGCATTCCATATGGTCCCAAGGAGTGATCCCTGAATTCAGAGTCAGAAGTAACCTCTGAGCATAGCCAGGAGTGGTCCCCAAACCATAAAAAGAATAATTATCAGGTGTAGCCCCAACACACACACACACACACACACACACACACACACACACACTCCAAAACCAAAATCAAACCACAATAATTTTCATCAAATGCTGCTTCCCACTCTCAGCTCATGGCTCCCAGCCCACGACAACAGGACTTGGCAGAGAAGGTGCAGGAGGACCACACGATATGACTGCATGACATCACTTTCCATTTCTTCTCCAGAAATCCATTTAAATGTGACTCAAACCACCAGGCTGGGAGGAAATTTCATTTCAGACATGATTAGGGTATTGCAACATCACGCCCCCTGGCCTTCCAGAAGCATGCTGCCAATCAGCCCCCGAGTGGGGCATCGAGCAGTGCTGGCTTTAAATGAGCACAGGCCCATAGCTCTCAGAACACAGGACAAGAGGCTCCGGCACAAAAGGTGACACAGCTCCTCCTGGGGTGCTGGAGAGCTGTCCCCCAGGTATAGCAGGTGGGAAATGTAAGGGTTTTGAGTCATTGGCTGTGAGGAGGGTGAGTGTGACCTTGCTTAGCACCCAGCTGACAGGTAGGTCTCCCAGGTGTCCCTGTCAAGTACCAGGCTTGAGGGAGATAAGAGGATGGGGGGGAGCAAATTTTACACCCCCAGGCTAGAGCCATAGTACAGCAGGTAGGGCACTTGCCCTGCATGTGGCCGACCCAGGTTTGATCCCATAAAGTCCCCCAAGCACCGCCAGGAGTGATTCCTGAGTGCAAAACCAGAAGTAACCCCTAGTCATGGCTGGATGTGACACAAACAAACAAACAAACAAACAAAACCAGATGCTCCAACCCAGCTGTCAAGTCTTCTCAATGTCCTGCGGTAGAAGCAAACTATCCTTCAGTGTGTCTTTGCAAAACTTTCCCAAACTTGGGGCTGGAGTGATAGCACAGCGGGTAGGGCGTTTGCCTTGCACGCGGCCGACCCAGGTTCCAATCCCAGCATCCCATATGGTCCCCTGAGCACTGCCAAGGGTGATTCCTGAGTGCATAAGCCAGGAGTGACCTCTGTGCATTGCCGGATATGACCCAAAAAGCAAAAAAAAAAAAAAAAAAAAAAAACAATAAAAAAAAATCTTTCCCAAACTTACTTGGACTGCTGCCTCCATTTCAAAGGAAAAAAAATTTACTAAGCTCCATCCTGGAAGATCTCCCTTTTGTAAGCGAAACAAAACAAACAAGAATCATCTTGCCAATTCCACCCTCAGCAACTACCACCTCCCTGTCTTTCAGTGTCTCCATGGGGTGGTATCACCCAGTGGGAAAAATCTGCCCTGGATCCACATAGTGATGTTCATTCATCAATGAACATAAATAACATCTCAACAAAGATTCTTTCATTCACGAAGGTTGGGCGGTTTATTACACAGAAGTGGGTACAGTAATCTTTTCTTGGTGGCCTATAAATACCATGGTGACCACTTCCTGTCTCTGTTCTGCCTGTCCACAGTATTAACCCGTTTTCACTGGAAGACCCCCTCCCCACCACCTCCCCAAGCCTTCACTCTACTTGTCATTTGGATGGTGAAGCTCAGAACCTAGACTACATACAAACAGCCCTCATTGGGCAGTCACTGAGCAGGACAGAGGCACAGATGATGCCTTAGACACAGGGACACTGGAAAAGACATTTGAATGGGGTTTCCTGGAAAAGACAAGATGCCTCTCTCTTTTGAGACAGCTTCCCAACACACTCACATGCATCCCACCCTACACCATGACTTCAGGATATATGAAACCCTGGGGACATGACTATGAGTAGGGGCCACTTTAAAATTAAAATTGGGGCTGGAGCGATAGCACAGCGGGTAGGGCGTTTGCCTTGCACGCGGCCGACCCCGGTTCTAATCCCAGAATCCCATATGGTCCCCTGAGCACCGCCAGGGGTAATTCCTGAGTGAAGAGCCAGGAATAACCCCTGTGCATCGCCGGGTGTGACCCAAAAACCAAAAAAAAAAAAAAAAAAAATTAAAATTAAAATTATAGGGGCCAGATAGTTTAGGTTGGCATGCAACAACTGATTATCAATCCCCCCGTACCACATAGGGTTCCCCAAGTACTTCCAGGAGTGATCCCTGAGCACAGCCTGTTATGGCCCAACAACCAAATTAAATTAAATTAAAGCAAAATTTAGGGACTGGAGAGATAGTAGAGTGGGTAGGGTGCTATACACCAGACCGAATTTGATCCCCAACATCCCATATGGTTCCCTGAGCACTGTCAGAAGTAACCTTTGAACATCACTAGGTGTGACCCAAAAACTTTTTTTTCCCAGAAACTATTTTAAAAATTTAGCATAAATTAAAATTACTTGTAGATATATGAAAACAAAGACATGGGTTATCAGTTCCTATGGAATGTTGCAAAAGCAGTACTATGATGTAAGTTAATAGCAATAAGGCTGACAGCAAGACATGAGAAATACCTCAAAATAAAAAATTCAACCCTACACCCAAAGCACATTGAAGACAAAGCACAAACAAAATGAAACTTTCATAGAAGAAAAGAAATAATAAAAATCAGAGTAGAGGGCTGGGGAGATAATACAAATGTGGCTTGGCCCCAAGTCTGTTTTGAATTCTGAAACTACATATGCACTGTTTAGCACCACAAGTCATGGCCCCCTTAGCACAGAGCCAAGAGTGGTCCGTGAGCACTGTGGGTATAGAAATTCCCCCCAAAATATCAAAATTTTTAAAAATAGAAAATATCAATGAAACTAAAAGCTGATTCTTTGAAAAGATAAAATAAAACTGACAGGCTAGACTTACGGAGAAAGCTCTAACAAAATCAGAAATGGGGAGACAGAGAGTTAAAACAGGATTAAGGCACTTGCCTTGCATGCACCCAGCTGGGAGAGCCCTAGAGCACTGCCATGTGGGGCCCAGTCTGATTTAGTCAGACTCACTCCCGTTTCCTAACCATGGGCCCCAATACTGTCTATCTCAGGCTCAGTCAGGCCCGACTGTCTCCTCAGACTCTGGCTGCCCCCCACTTTCCTACCTCCAGCACCCCATTCTTCTGGTGCCCCCCACCCACCCAGATCTATCTTATCAATTTCTCATAGTACTTTCACCAATTTCCATGTGGACTGAATCAGCAGTCTACATCACTGAGACTGAGAATAAATGGAACACAGGTAGGACATCTCCAATGTGGAACTGGGAACTGAAGCAAGGACTAAGGAACACTCACTAAGCCCTGGTTTTAAAGGTCAATTCACTACTGAAGCAAAGAGCTGAGTTTGAACCTAGAGGAACTTACCATGAGCCTAGAAACTGGAAGAAAGACTAAACCCAGCATACTTCCTGGGCCGGCTGCTGTGCTTCTCCAGGTCTCCCAGTGCCTCTGTAAGTTTACCTCATTTTGGCTCCTGCCCTCAACCACCAAGTTTTCAAAAACAAAATTCACAAACTCACAGCTAATGGGCTTTTCTGAGGGGTAGGGGGATGCTGGGTGAAGCAACACCCAGTGATACCCGGGAGCTATTCCTGGTTCTCTGTGCTGTCGGCTGCAGGCAGCTTACTCCCTCTACTTATTTAAGTCCTTTAATGGGCTTTTAAAACACGATTCATGAATAGGGTGATATTCTTATCCAGTAAGGAGAAGAGGCTGCTAAGAGTAATATAAATGGAGGACTTCTCTGGGCAGAAAGAAGTTGCAGAAAGTTATGAAGAAAAGATGTGGGGGCTAGAAGGATAGCACAGGGGCTAAAGCACTTGCACTGCACACAGTCGACCTGAAACTCAACCCCTGGCACTGCAAATGGTCCCCAGCACCACCAGGAGTAAGCCCTGAGCATGAGGTGGGACCCAAGTCCTCCTTCTCCCAAAAAAGCGAATTTCAAGTACAGCTCTGTTCCCTGACGGGTAGCCGGTAGGGGAAGACCATGCATATGACCTCATGCGTGACCTGGTGAGGTCATCAGGATGATCCAGATTGGTTTTTCAGTTTATCCTTTTTTTTTTTTAATTAGTGAATCCCCGTGAGGTACAGTTACAGGCTTACAAACTGTCGTGCTTGCATCTCTGTCATACAATGATCAAGTACCCATCCCTCCACCAGTGCCCATTTTCCAACACCAATGGTCCCAGCATCCCTCCCACCACCCTCACCCCGGCCCTACACCCCACACTGTCTCTGTGACAAGGCATTCCCTTTTGCTCCCTCTCTCATTTTGGGTGCTATGGTTTGCAATAGAGGTATTGAGCGACCATCACGTTCAGTCTATAGTCTACTTTTGGCACGCATCTTTCAACCCGAATGTGTCCTCCCAACATCCTTTACTTGGTATTCCCTTCTCTATCTGAGCTGCCTTTTCCCCCAGCATGCGAGGCCGGTTTCCAAGCCCTGGGGCAGACCTCCTAGTCCTTATCTCTACTACTCTTGGGTGTTAGTCTCCCTCAGTTTATAGTTTTTGGTGTGAGAAACCAGCAATTCTGTAAAATATCAAGTGTGGTGGAGGTACAGCCTGGAGGATTCAGCTTGGGGACATGTTTTCTTCCTTAGTAGATAAGAATTCCATGTGCTGGTGGCAGGACTGGGCCTTAAGGCGGTGGCCAGGGCACAGGCCTGAGCCCTTGAGAAGGAAATCAGTGCCCTTAGCAGAGAGATTGGAGAACCCCCCTTCACCCACCTTCCCTGTCACAGGAGATTGCAGGAAGAGAATGGCTAACCAAGAAACAGGAGACGGGCCTCTCCAGACGGTACCCTGCTGCTGCATCCACGTCCAACTTCCAGGCATGCAGAACATGAGACATAAAGATTTAAGAATCCAGTTTTTTTAAGGGCCAGAGCAATAGGATAGCAGGGAGGGTGTTTGCCTTCCATGCAGCCATCCCAGGTTCAGTCCCCAGTGCCCCATAAAATCCTCTGAGAATCACCAGGAGTGATCCTTAAGCACAGAGCAAGGGATAAGTCCTGAGCACCGTTGGGTGTGTACCCCACCCCCCAATAGAGAGAGAATCCCGTAGACAGTAGCATGGAACCTGCAGGGTTGGAAAGGGCTGTCATACAGATACTGTGAGTACAGGGAAAGGGAAAACAGAAAGACCGAAAAGGAAAGGGAAAAAGAAAGATAGTAAGGGGAATGTTTCCTGTTTCTAACTGAAGATCTTAATTTGGGTTGGGAGGGGGGGTGGGCTGGCGGTGTGTGTGTGTGTGTGTGTGTGTGTGTGTGTGTGTGTGTGTGTGTGTGTGTGTGTGTGTGTGTGTGTGTGTGTGTGTGTGAATGCTGAGTGCTGTGCACACCCGGTCCTGAAAGTCTGGGTACACTTTCAGGACCGGGTGTGCACAGACCCACCTAAGATGGCCCATTTGACTGAAGACTGTGAGTGTGTGAGGACTAATGACCGAGGCACCTGGGGGTCTCGGCTGCGCTGACTAGATATTGCTGAAGGCTGCCTAGAAGGGAGCAGAAAAGTGGCTGTTGGCCACTAATGAGCCATGGGGTCCAGGCGTTTCAAGGTCTCTACCTGGTGCCCAGGGAGGTGGGAGCCTGCTGTGGCAAAGCTGGATCTGAGGCCAGAAAGGGCGCTGGGCCACAGTGTGGCAAAGAGGCCAGGTGGGATGGAGACTCAGAGGCAGGGACTGGTGAGCCCCAGCTCAGGGCCTCCGTGATGACGTACACACAGCTCAGGGAATGTGGGGTTCCAAGGATGGGACCTCCACTAGGGAAAGGATGGGCCAGGATGCAAAGTTGGTGCTGGGAACGGGGTTCACCAGGGCAGAGAGGAGAGACCTAAAGGGCCAGGAGCTGGGAGAGGTCAGGGGCCCACCTGCCCGGGCCCCACCAGACCCCCACCCTGAGGACTGTGAGGCCTCAAAGCCCCTTTGTGACAGTTCAGTGTCTGTGACTCAGGTGGAGCTACATGAAAGGGGGCCCAAGGGGCCACAGGCTCAGTTGTCTCAGGCAAATGATTCACTCCACTCCGGAATTCCGTATTCGGACTCATTTGGCTCCTAAGTGCCATGCTGAATCTTGGGCCCCTTTCAGTTCCCCAGGAAGCGCATCAATATCTCCAGGGTGACCCCAACCTCTGTCCCTGGCTGGCAGGGGCTTGCTCCTGGTTTTCATCTTCCGCCTCCTGAGACTGACATGGCTCGTACTTGGGGCACCCAGCAAGGCCCGGGTAGAGCCAGTGTCCTGCTCTTTCCCTTCTCGGGCCACCTGCAAGAGGGAGTTGGGGTGTGTGGAGAAATCCCCCCTGAGTGGGCTGAAGGGAGCAGAGAACGTGAGTCCTTAAGGACCCAACCTGGGTGGAAGAAGGGGCGCAAGGGGCTCAGGGAGGACCACGATTTCCATCTGATGCTCACAGATGATTTGGGAGTGGGGCAGGCCCCGAAGCTTATTCAAAAGGGGACTCTGGAGACTTGAGGGTCTCTGTGGCAGAGAGCAATCCCCCTGATGTGCCCATGTTGGGAGTGACCCCAAGCCGGCCTCCATCTTGGCTGATGAGGCGTCTTGCGCTGAGCTCCTGAGTCACTGGGAGGCATCCAGAGCAGGAGCCTGCACCCCAACAGTGTGTCGATCAGATGGGGAACCGAGAGCCTTCGAGTCCAGGGCGCCCCAACAGGGCTCGGCTGATGATCTACTGGCGCCTCCCAGATGGACAGGGCAGAGACCTTGGGAGCCAGGGGAAGGGATGTGGGCAGCAGGAAGGTTGGCACGGAAGAAGACGGATCCTACTGGAAACCAGGACTCTTCCGAGGTAGCAGCAGCACTGTGGGATGAAGCTGCGCAGCAGTCCCGTCGAATCCCGGCAGAAGGCCTGTGGTCAGGGGTCAGCGCCTCTGCTGCCCCTTGAGGCCAGGAGGGTCTCAGGGCCTCCTGCCTTTCTTTTCGTTCTCAGCATCAGGGTCACATGCAGAGGAGGCAAGGGGGAGCGTGGAGAGGTGAGGTGTTGTCTAGACACAGAACCCTGAGGAAACGGGTACTCTAAGGATCTTGGGTTAGAGTGGGAGGCAGCTGGGGCCCTTGACACACCCCCTGCTCAGCCCATCCTGGAACGAAGTCATGGGGGCACCGGGTCCCTGGAGCTACCCAACACTGGCCACGGACAAAAGTCAGGGACAGCAGGGAGGGCGTTTGCTTTGCATACGGCTAACCCAGGTTCGATTCCCAGCATCCCATATAGTCCCCTGAGCACCGCCAGGAGTAATTCCTGAGTATACAGCCAGGAGTAACCCCTGTGCATGGGTGGGTGTGACCCAAAAAGAAAAAAAAGTCAGGGACAAACTGTCTCCCAACTTTGGAAAAGCACTTCGAGCTCGTGGATCTCAGCGTCCACACTGCCTTCACTGCTGACCTCTGAGCTGCCCAGGGCGGAGTCAGCGTCCCGGAGATGGTGCGGGGAAAGGACTTTCACCAGGTAGCAGCACTCACGGGTGCGGCCTCCTCCGAGGATCATCGGCCACTGGATCTCAGCGGCTGACTGCCGAGACGTCAGAGACTCAGACCCCGGGACTCCCTGGTGGACCCTCCGTTCTCCCGCCGCTGCTCCTTCACCCCACAGTGTCCGCTTCTGCTTTCTAGGTGGGGCCACCAGTGAGAAAGGAGCAGCGGATGCTGAGGATCTCAGCTGCTGTACTAAGGTGACGTCTCTGCCTTCTTTCCTGATCCAGAACCTGGGCTGGGGCCGCCTGCTGTGAGGCACGGGAGGGGGAGCCCCAAGAGGCAATTCTCTAGGGGAAGCCCCATTGTCCTTAGTACTATCGAGAATGTCCAGCAGGGGCCCCTGGAGCCCAGGCAGAAAACTGAGGACTCAAGAGTCTGCACCCCCTCGCCTCCACACCCCCCCACCCCCAAGGATGGCAGAGGAGAATGCGATTATGGTGGGACAGAGAGCTGCCAGCACTGCCAGGGTGCTGGTGTGCAGGCAGAACGGGGGGTGGCGTTTGCCTTCCCAGGGCCTACTTCCTTAGTCTTAGAGGGAACAGAGTTCTGAGGGGATGGATGAACACCAGAGGACAAGGGCCTTATACTGGTGGTCCTGGTTAGAGGCTCTGCAGGACAGAACAGCAGCCATGAGTGGGCTGAGCACACTGGAACACCCATGCCGGAACACCACGTAGCAGCCGCCCCGGCCACCATCCCCAAGTGCCAGGGACGCAGCTTCACCTCTGTACCAACTTCCCCCAGCCCACGTGCTCCCTGACCTCCTCCGCATGGACTGTCCCCATCAATAGGGCCATATGATGCCTTCCTTCCTTCCTCCCTTCCCTCCTCTCGAACTACCCACCCCCGCCCCACTTTTCCCTGTATCCATCAACAGGGCCGTAAGATGCCATTTCTTTCTTTTCCTTCCTTCCGTTCTTGTTTTGGGTCCACACCCAGTGCTGTTCAGGGGTTACTCCTGGTTCTATGTTCGGGAATCACTCCTGGTGGGCTCCATATGGGATGTCGGGGATGGAATTCAGGTTGGCTGCATGCAAGGCTAGCGCCCTATCTGCTGTACTATCTCTCTGCCCCAATATGTAGCATTTCTCCCCACTGCCCAAGAACACTTCACCCCATCTTCCTCTCCACCTACACCAGTACGCTCTTCTCCCCTTCTAGCACACCCCCACTGACATCTGTCTCTCCTGCCTGGCCTCTTCTCTCCAATCCCTCCCACAACCCAATGTCTCCTGCAGTCACCACCCGTGGCTAGACTCATCCTTGCTCTGTCCTCAGACCTGGCAGCCCCCTTTAACAGATGCCTGGTCTCTCCTGCCGAAACCCCTCTTCGGGGAGAGGGCCAGAGCGATAATACCACTGGTAGGACACTTGCCTTGCACGCGGCTGACCTGGGTTAGATCCTTGGCATTCCATATAGTCCCCTGAGCACTGCCAGAAGGGATCCCTGAGCCCGAGAGTAGTCCCTGAGCAATGCCAGGTGTGGCCCCCAAACAGGCTGCACAGCTTGAAGGGCATTTGCCTTGCATGTGACCACCCAGGGTTCAATCTCCAGCATCCTATATGGGCCTAGGGCCTGCAAGGAATGATCCCTGGAGTAAAGGCCAGAGTAAGGTGCTGAGCACAGCTCCTCCAAAAAAAAAAAAAAAAAAGGCATGATCCCCTGAGCACCTCCAGGAGCAACCCTCAAGCAGTGAGCTGGAAGAAGCCCCTGTCACTGCTTGGTGAGGCCAAAATAAATTAATTCAGAATCCTGCTTCCCCAGAGCCCTCCCATATCTGGTCCTCCACCCTTCCGGCGACTTAGGAGGCCCTCTCCCTACTTTGATTTTTTTTTTTCTTTTTGGGTCACACCCAGCGATGCTCAGGGGTTGCTCCTGGCTTTGCACTCAGGAATTACTCCTGGCGGTGCTTGGGGACCATATGGGATGCCGGGGATCGAACCCAGGTTGGCCGCGTGCAAGGCAAACGCCCTACCCGCTGTGCTATCGCTC
This sequence comes from Sorex araneus, assembly GCF_027595985.1. NCBI lineage: Eukaryota > Metazoa > Chordata > Mammalia > Eulipotyphla > Soricidae > Sorex > Sorex araneus. The sequence goes on along the minus strand of NC_073310.1, from coordinate 42,773,548 downwards.
CGGCCCCCCTCTCCCTACTTTGCTCCAGACACATGGGCCTTCGCCTTGGAACTGGTTCTGGAGCACTGGAGGAACCCTTGGCCCACATGGAATTCAACAGGGGGCCTTTCCGGTCCCCCTTGTGTGCAAGCCCATCTCTCCTGCTTTCACCTTTAGTGCCAGGAACCTACCAGGTGCTCAATAAATATTTTCAACGAAAGAACTAATAAAGGAATGAACTTACAAGAAAAAAAAATGCTGGGGCCAAGTAAGGGGCAACTGCTACCTTCAGAATCCCGAAGGGAACCCCGGGCGAGGGTGTCCCACCTCCCCCAGCGCGGGAACTCGGCTCTCCGCCGGGCTCAGCGTTTCGGGAAAACGGCGGGTGTGTGTAACAATCTCTCCCAAGAGGCTGGGAGAAAGGAAGAAGCGGGTCATCGGGTCCGCCGCCTCCCGGAGCAGGGAATCTCCAGAGACCCGAACATCGAGAAGTCGAAAAGGACATCTGGTTCTTAAAACTCCAGGCTGCAGGGTTGCCGAGCGCCTCCCAAAGGCAAGACAGCAGCTGAAGGCGGGCAACAGACACAGCTCCAGGAGGAGGGGGGGAAGGGCGGGACTGGCAGAGCGGCGCCTCACGTGACCTCCAGTGCCCCGCCCCAGAAGCCCCGCCCCCGTCGGCTCCGCCCCCGCAGCTCGGAAGCACCGCCCCGCCCGCAACCCTGTGGGCCCGGCCCTCATTCGTGGGGGAGGGGGAGCTCGTTCCTCGGTGGCGGCGGCGACGCCGAGAGGGCGGCTGGGGACACAGGGCGGCGCGTCAGTCGTCGCCGTCCTCCAACCCACGCCGCGCTGCTGCCACTCCGAGCGGACGCGGGCTCTCGACGAGCACGTGCCCGCGCGAGTGTGCGCGCTCCCCGCCGCGCCCACGCTGCCGGCGCGCGCCCGGCCGAGCTTTTACAAAGGGCTGCGGCCCGCACCCCGCAGCTCGGGCGGGAGCGCCGTCCGCCTCCGCGGCCACCTGACCCCGGAACTGCCCTTCGTGCGTTTGTTTTGGTGGAGGAAGGCGGGCTCGTCGGTCTTGGAGACGCAAATCTTTCCAGGAAGTTTGTCCCTATTAATATTTCACTTCCTGGCAGCGGCTTCCAGAGCCTGGGGGCGGGGGCGGGTGGGCCAAGTTCAATGCCGCGGGCCGGGAGTGGCAGGGCAGGGCTCGCCCGGGCGGTGCTGCGAGGCCGGGGCAGCCCCGGGCCCCCCCACCCCCGTCCTTGGAAGGCTGGAGCCGCCGGGACCCCCCGCTCGAGGGCCGGGAGCTGGGGGCGGAGCGAGCACTGGGCCTGGGAGGGGGCGCGGGGGCGTGCGGTGTTGGGGAGATCTGGGGGGGCAGGACGCCGGGCACGGGCCCGCCGCGGTGGAAACGTGACCTTTACGGCCCAGCCGCACGGTTCTCATTGTCTCCAACCTACCGGCGCGCAAATGGAGTTTGGGGCATGTTAGATAACCCGCGGGGGGCCGCGGGCGGCAGTGCCCCCGCCCAGGGCTCGGGGGGAAGCGGGGAGCGTGCAGCTGTGCCCGGGGCTCAGCCAGCGGCAGCGTCGCCCGGGCTGCGGGCACGGGGACCGCGGTCCAGACCCAGAGCCCCTCCGCGCCGGCCGCTTTTCCGAATCCCCGTCGTTTTTTCCGAGCAGGACCCCCTGGGGTGCCCCCCCCTGCTTTTGCGACAGAAAATGTAATTTTAACTCCCTCAGCTGCATCTGGGGGTAAAGCTGAACAACTGCGGCGCGTGGGCTCCGCACAGGGGTCGTTTAGCTGCTGACAGCCCCAGCACGGCCGTCCTGAGGGACCCTGCCCGGCGAGGTCACTGGCAGGGCCCACGGGCACAGGTGCCCGGCGCACAGTGCCCCAGAGCTCCGCCGCCTTGGCGCTCTCAGCCCAGGGGCCCGCCTGGGTTTGCTTTGGCGCAGCTGAGGTTTTCGTGAGGGGGCGTCTGGTGAAACAAACGTCCTCTCGGGGCCGGGTGGGCCGGGCCCTGCCAGCTGCCTTCCCTTCGGGCTGCAGAAACCCTGCCAAGGCTGCAGTGTGCAAGGGGCTGGAACAATGGATGGCGGTATCAGCTATTTTAATGCAGAGTTAGGCACACAATCCTTGCTAAAAATAAATACAAAGGAAAAACCCCAAAGTAGCTAAGCCTATTTTACTACCTTTTCTTTCTTTTTTTTTTTTTTTTTTTTTTTTGTTCCTGGTTCTTTTGTCTTCCTGTAGCTGCTCTGAAGCTGCATTCTACGCCAGGCCCACCCTGAGTGTTTTCTGGGCTCCCACCCATGTTCTGTGGCAGGCAGCCCTGTTTTGATTATTGGTTGCAGGAACAGGGCATAGAAGGTGGGGGGAAGAGTCCAAAAATCACTTGAGGACAATTTATTATTTTTACTATTTATTTATTTTTTTTTTTGCAGTGCAGGTATTCAAACCCAGCGCCTCACACAGCCAGGAGCGCATCTGTCACTGAGCTCTGTCCTGGCCCCCTTTTTTAGTTTTGAGACCACACTGGTGATGTGCTGGCCAGTCTCAGCTCCATATTTGGGAGTTGCACCCAGAAGTGCTCTGGGTGCCTTGGGGTGCTGGAGCTTAACCCATTTCTCGTGCATGCAAAACTTGTGGGGCCGTAGCGATAGTACAGTGAGTATGGCATTTGCCTTTCATACAGCCGACCTGAGTTTGATTCCCAGCATCCCATCTGGTACTCCAGCACCGCCATGAGTAATTCCTGAGTGTGAAGCCAGGTATAACCTTTTGAGCATTGATGGCTATGATCCAAAAAGTTAAAATAAAACGTAAAAATAATTTAAAAACTTGTGCTCCAGCCCATTGAACTATCCTGGTAACCCTGCACCTCTTGGAGTGCAATTTATATTAAACAGATCAGTGACATCTTTTTTGTTTTTATGGCTACACCAAACGATACTCAGGGGTTATGCCTGGCTCTGCACTCAAGAATCACTCCTGGAGGGTCCAGGGAACAGCAGGGATCAAACCCAGGTCAGCCAGGTGCACGGCAAGTACTCTACCCACTGTATTACCGGCTCCAGCCCAATGATGACTTTGGGAGAGGGGGGCACACCCAGACATACTAAGGGCTTACTTCTATCTCTGCACTCAGCAATAACTCTTGGCGGTGCTGGGGCGACCATATGGGATAATGGAGATTGAATCTGGTTTGGCTGCGTGCAAGGCAAGTGTCCTACCTGCTCTGGCCCTTGATGACAACTTTTTTTTTTTTTTGCTTTTTGGGTCACACCCAGCGATGCTCAGGGGTTACTCCTGGCTTTGCACTCAGGAATTACTCCTGGCAGTGCTTGGGGGACCAATATGGGATGCCGGGGATCGAACCCGGGTCGGCCGAGTGCAAGGCAAACGCCCTACCCGCTGTGCTATCGCTCCGGCCCCTGATGACAACTTTTCTAAGACAACTTAGAAGGACTTGTGCAGATGAGCCAGAGAGGTAGTAAGTTAAAGTGCTTGCCGCCATTCAGCCAATGGTTGTGTCCCTCGCACGGAGTATGCATGTGGGCCCCCAGGTACCACCAGGGTTCACTTCTGAGCACAAGGCCAGGAAGAGCTTCTAAGCACTACCAGGTATGGTCACGAAACAGAAGGAAAAATCTTGGAGTGATGAACCCTCCTTCACCTCCACCCAGTGCCAGCCTACTCTCCACAGCCCTCTGTGGACAGATGGATGTTGGCACAGTGCTAACCTGAGAAACCATTACCAGCTGTGCCCTCCTCTCATGGATAGAAACCATCAGTGCCTTGGGGCTCCTGCAAGTGTGACCTTTTGAAAAAGGCAACAGGGGTGGTGGATGCCTTGGAGGGGATCTCCCTTAACTGGAATCTGACCCTCTTTTCTCTGGGAACTGAGCCTCATTAATATGGGGTCACGGAGGTTGTTTTTACCTGCTTGTTATCGCAAATTTTCTCCACTCCCCTATCACTTCCCCCAGTGCCTCCCCGACAATTGAGAGATCTGAGTGGACGCCTGACTCCCGTAGAGCCTGTGCCCTGGAAATTAGGACAGGGAGAAAGGAAGGGGAGGACAGAAGCAAAGTCTCTGGGTTTTCCATGAGTTTATGTCAATGCCTGTTGTTCCAGAATATGGGTCACACTTTCCAATTTATCATAGAAAAAAAGATATTACGTCATGGGCAATATAGAGTAGCCGCTCTGGGTTCCTATTCCCCTGTTGCTATTGCTGTTTCCGGATTGTGAGCACTGACTAGCTGGGACTTATTTGTCATCTGTCACCACTGTCCTCTCTGCTAAGTGCTGTGGTTGGGACTTTGCCACCACCACTCCAGGGTGATGCCCATGAGTCAGCGACTGGGTAGGAGTTGTGCCCAAAAATTTTGGGGGAGGGGTGTTTTGGCCATACCCAGAGAGATGCTCAGGAGTGATTCCTGGTTCTGCTAGAAATTACTCCTAGCAGTGCTCAAGGGACCACATGGGATGCTGGAGATCAAATCAGGGTCGGCAGTGTGCAAAACAAATGCTCTACCTGCTGTACTATGGCTCCAGCCCCCCTTTTATTTTTGGTGTGCCCAAACATTTTGAGCCAGTGAGCCTTCTACCTTTCAAGGATGCATGTCGGCAGGAACATACAGGGAGTGTGTCGAGTTTGAGGCAGTTGTGACTTTCAAGCAGATCCTTCAAGCCTCTTCTGCATTCCTACAAGGCATGTGGATCATGGGGCAAGACGGACTGTAGAGACCAGGAGCCCCCCTCTTGTTCATGGTGCCGATTTTAGCATGCCTGCAGACTTGCAGACCCCAAGGAGGTGAGTGGAAGTGCCCACTGATGAGAAGGGCCCACCATTTATTCTCCAATGGCCCAAGTTCTAGGCTATTGGAAATCTGAGTCAGGAACGTTAGTTGCATGGCCCAGAAGGATGCCTTTGTGATAGGGCTACCAGCTGAGGGGTCCAGGAGAGAGCTCGGGTCCCCTGCGTCCACAGATAGACGTCAAGTTCCCAAGACCGTTCTAATCTACTCCACCTTGGCTGCTGCTCACAGGAGTCCTTGCCAGACAAGAGCACTGACCTTGGGGAGCGGGAGCGGGCAGGTGTGGTTTCTTGGGACAAGAACCTCAGGGATTGGGGTGGGGAAGGGAGTTGGTAAATGATTAGCTTCAGGACAGTGCCAGGTGCCCTGACTGAGCAGGGCTGGAGGTTGATTGGGGGTAGGGGTGCGATAGTACAGCAGGTAGTGCATTTGCCGTACATGCGGCCCGCCCAGGTTCAATCCCTGGCACCCCATATGGTCCCGGGAGCAATGCCAGGAATGACCTCTGAACACAGCTAATGGCATCTCTACTGCCACCGCTGCCCTGAGGACTGTAGGGCCCACTTTGTCAGAAAGACTGATCTAGTGACACAACATGACCCTCGGCTGTGTCATACTCTCAAGCCCCCCCAACTTTCTCAAGGGCACCTGAGGTCCAGTGTTGGACCCAAACAGGAAGAGAGATTCCTGACTCTTCCCCACCCCGCTCTGCGTCTCTCTGCACCAGCTTTCGTGCCAGGCCGGCCAGGTGCCTCCTGAGGATGATCCCTCCTTGGCACTGGTGAGGGGCTGGGGTGGGGGATGCGGGCTTTCCTGGATGGCACGGGGGCGAAGGTGCTTGGTGTACAGGTCAGAACTTGGAGGGGGGCTTGCCATCATCAGAGGACCCGTTCCGGCAGGGGATGGCACTCCTGAAGGGGGATGAGGGAGCAGAGGATGGCCAGGAATGGGCCTGAGAGTCTCCCGGGAAGGAGTATGGGGTGTCTGTCAGCCCTCTAGGGAGAAAGCAAGAGGGAGGATGAGGAGGAGAGAAGGGGTGTGTGTGTGTGTGTGTGTGTGTGTGTGTGTGTGTGTGTGTGTGTGTGTGTGTGTGTGTGTGTGTGTGTGTGTGTGTGTGTGTGTGTGTGTTGGGGTCAGTTTACTTTCAAGACCAGCCCTCGTGGTCAGTAGCCTCTCTGCCCTGGGGGAAATTCTGGTGTGAGGAGAATTGGCTTCTAGGAGGGAAGGGTCATTCCTGAGTGGGGGTTCCTGTGGAGATGAAGGTTCTCCTGGCTGTGATTGGCTGCAGGACGTAGAGGCCCCGCCCTCAGGAGACTGACAAGTGGCCAGGGCAGAGCCTGGACCTGGAGAGGCTTCTTTTTATTTTTTTGCTTTTTGGGGTCACACCCAGTGATGTTCAGGGGTTACTTCCGGCTCTGCACTAAGGAGTTACTCCTGGCGGTGCTCGGGGAACCATATGGGATGCTGGGAATCGAACCAGGGTCAACCGCATGGAAGGCAATGCCTTACCTGCTGTGCTATCACCCCAAACCCCTGGAGAGGCCTCTTGACTCAGGCAGGCGTGAAGGGAATACATCTTCCCTGTGAGATCATCTCCCTATCCTGACCATGAGCCCTGGGGTCTCAGTTCTGTTCCAGAGGGAGACAGAGGTGTGGGGAGGGGGTCTACATGGTCAAAGTGACCCCCCAGAGCTGCAGCCAGAGAAAGTTCCACCCAGGCCTCACACAGAGTCCCTCTCATGGAGCTCCCATTTCACAGGAAACTGGGTCTCAGAGAGATGGAGAGGCTTGCACCAGGGAAACACACACAGCTCGGAAGTGGTAATGTCGGGGTTCTTCACACCAGCATCAGGAAATAAACAGCACCCCCAGACACCCCACAAAAACCTCTTTATAGCCCCACCCCCTTTTGTTGAGGAGCCTTTGCCCCATGTTCTGCCCCTTTTCCACCTGGGCTTTTTTTTGTTCTAGCATTCAGTACCCACCCAGGGACGGATCCCAGTTCCCGATTCCAAGAGAAAGATCTGAAGGATCCCAGCCTGGTGTTTGTGCCTAACCAGACCTGCACAGGCGGGAGACGCGGCAGAGCCAGGAGGCTTTGCGGGGATGGGAAGGGTGCCTTCTTGGAGATAGACCATCTCTACGGGGTTTGAAACCTAGAATTGTAGGCACTACTTTTAAAATGCTTTTGTTTAAATTACAAATATATTTGTTTTTTATTGAAAACAAAACAACAATTTCAAATGGGGCCAGGGAGATAAAACAGAGATTAAGGCACTGGGTTTCATCCTCTGCACCCACCCGACATGGTCCCCTGAGCCCTGCCAGGAGTGATCCCTGAGCGCAGAGCCAGAAGTAACCCCAGAGGTCTGTTGAGTGTGGCTTAAAAAAACAACAGATCCATATATGAAGAAGTAGAAAACAGATCTCAGCCACCAGTGGGTGGGACAAAAATGAAGACCCGAAAATGCTGTTTGGAATCTGACCTGTAAGGCTCCTTTAGTGTGTTTGTGTTCCTGCGCGGGTGAATGTGAGTGTGAAGGGGGCTGGGTAGGAGGGGGTGGTGTGGGTGATTCTGCCTGAGACAGGGGAGACCCGGGGTGCTGGCTTCACTGGCTTTGGTCTCAAACAGGAGAGGTCTTGGGATGGAATGAACACTTCATAGCAGTCTGGGCTGGAGCCACAGTGCAGTGGGGAGGGCATTTACTTTGCATGCAGCCGACCCGGGTTTGATCACCAGTATCCTGTATGGTCCCCCAAGCACTGCCACAAGTGATCCCTGAGTGCAGAGCTAGGAGTAGCCCCTGAGCATTTCTGGGTGTGGCCCAACAAGAACAAACAGAAAGAAAAAGAGAGAGAAAGAAAACTTCACAGTTTAGGGGATCTAACAGCAGGAAGGCAGCCATGGGCGGCGGTGCCTGGTCACCCAGAATGCCTGGTCATCATCTCCCATCACTGGTGCCCTTTTCCATCCCCTGCCATCTGGAGAGCCAGTGGGGTAACACTGCGGGCATGTCCAGGGGCACTGGACCGTTAAGCTGCTCTCTGGATAGTCTCCAGGTCTCTGCAGTCGAGGCATGTGGGACACCCAAAGAATCTGTCTTGTGTGGGGCGGGATTGTAGGAAGGGGACCCAGCTTCAGTGTCTCCACTGGCAGGACCTGAGGCTTTGCTGGAAGGATCCAGAGAGCCTAGGAAAAACTGGGAGCTGACCGGCAGGAGAGACCGTCAGCTCCCCCAGTCACTCTCACCCCCTGCCCCCACTGGGCCAAGGTCCCCTCCCTGGGGAGACAGGGACTGAGCAGGGACAAACCCCCAGCCCCAGGAATGGAGCTCCCGCACCGCACCCTGAAATGGCTTCCACACAGGAAAAGCCCGACCTCGTCCTGTGTGCCCGCACGGAGCCCCCAACCAAGGTGGTGGGAACCTGGGACTCCCCCCTGAGACCCCCATAGCAGCCCCGACGACTCTGCTCGCTTCTCTGGAGTCCTCAGAGGCACTACGCGACTGTCTCGCCAGGGACAGGCACAATGAAGAGGGCCCGGATCCTGCATGCACAGTCGCGCACACGGCAGTGGCATGCGGTTTACACACGAACACACACTCTCACTACCCACACGGCATGGGAGTCTCTCACACACACGCACACGCACGCACTTGCACACACACGCACGCACTTGCACACACACACACACACACACACACGCACGCACGCACACACCCCAGCCCCCTGCGAGCCGCAGCCACGCTGCGGGGTGCCGGGCGCGCGAGGACGGGGCGGTGCCGGGCGCCCTCTGGTGGCCGCGCGCGGCCGAAGCGCCAGAACCGGGACCCGCAGCCGGGCGGGGACGCGCGGGGTCCCCCGGCTCCGCCCCCGCGTTTCCTCCGGTACCAAAAGAAGGCCGTGTGCGGCGAAGGCGAACTTGGGCGCAATCAGGGAATTCGGAGCGTAGATGAGGGGCGGCGGCGAGCGGGAAGGGCCGGGGAGGCTTTGGCGGCGGCGGGTGGGCGGCCCCAGCCCCTCGGGCTAAGGGGTGCGGCTGTGGGGGCCCCGGGGCGGCGGAGTGGACCCGGCCGGCCTGAAGCCCCGCCCCGCCCGCGCCCCTCTTTGTCCTGCGGCCGCAGCCCCGCCCCAGGCCCCCGCGCCCCTGCGGCCTCCCCTCCCCGGGCCTCGGCCGGGCAAGTCCCGGAATCCGGGTGACCAGACCCGGCCTCCCGCACCCGCACCCGCGCCGAGGACGGAGGGGACACCCCGCGGGCCCTGCACGCTGCAGCGCCCGCCCCCCTAAACTTCTGCAGGGTTGGGGCCGCCGGGAGCGGGGGGCGCTAGCGGGAGGGGCTGAGCTTGTGAGGCTGAGAAGGGCCGAGTGCAAGTGGAAGTGGGAGGGGGTCGCCGGAGTAGCGGGGCCCCTGAGGGTGGGGTGGAGCTGGGAGGAAACGCGGGGCGTTCTGCGCGGGGCGGGACATCCCTCCCCAGCATCCCCACAGATGTTTGCCCAAATGTGGGCACTCCGCGCTCCCTGCAGCCCCGCGCCACCCGCAGGTGCTCGCCGCCAGTCACCTTGGCCTTTCTGCCCGGAGCCGCAGCCTCGGTGCGTGCACCCCAGGGCGACACTGTGGCTCCCGTCCCTCACAGCTGCTTCTCTGAGACAACGGGGGAGCCTGGGGAGCGCCGGGGCAACTGTGCGGGAGAAGGGGCGTGTGACCAAAGCCGGCCACCCTGACCTTCAGGGGAGAAGAGGCGTGAGCTGGAGTTTGCGGGGAGCTGAAGAGCAGCGAAGCGGGCCGGGAACCCTAGGACAGCGGGCACGGGCGGGCTCTGACGCCCCGGCCCCAGCCACTGGCCGACTGCATAGCCCCCTGCCCGTTTCCTTTGTTTTCACTCTGTCCTTGGCTATGTGTTAGTAACTCGGTGTGGATTTGTGTGATTTCATGGCGAACCTCAAATGTTTCCTTGTACAAAAAGGGCCACCCTAAGTGTAGCCCCAAACTCAACAATAAATAAACAAAAATGAAAACGTCGGGGGGTCCAGGGGGGCGGGATGGGGAGAGGGCCCAAAGGGGTGGAGCACACGCTCTGCATGCAGGCCCGGGGGTTCAACACCCTGAACATCTCTGGAGGCCACCCTTGAGCACTAAGCAGGGAGTAGGCCTCCAACTCCAAAACCACATTATTTATTTATTTAATTTTTGCTTTGTGGGTTACACCTGGTGATGCTCAGGGGTTACTCCGGGCTCTGCACTCAGGAATTACTCCTGGCAGTGCTCAGGGGACCATATGGGATGCTGGGAATCGAACCCAGGTCGGCGCATGAAAGGCAAATGCCCTACATGCTGTGCTATTGCTCCAGCCCCTCCAAAACCGATTTAAACAAGAAAAGAAAAGGAGAGGACAGGAAGGGAAGAGGGGCGCTCAGCCCACCAAGGGCAGGGAAGGCGGGGTGCTGTCTCTGTCCCACTTGCTCCGAGGGTGCCCCCAGCAGCCAAGCCTGCTCTGGCTCTGCACCCCAGCTACCCAGGGGATGGAGAGGGCAGGGCCCCAAGCTGTTCACAGAACAGCCATTTCTCTCTCTCTCTTTTTTTTTTTTTTTTGCTTTTTGGGTCACACCCATCGATGCACAGGGGCCACTTCTGGCTCTGCACTCAGGAGCCACTCCTGGCGGTGCTCAGGGGACCATATGGGATGCTGGGATTTGAACCCAGGTTGGCCGAGTGCAAGGCAAACGCCCTCCCCGCTGTGGTATTGCTCCAGCCCCCAGTCATTTCTCTCTTTGGCCCCCAGAGAGGAAGGCAATGTGGTCTTGAAGGGGACCAGCCTGACCACCCTCCTCTGAAAGCCCCTCCCCCCAAAATAAGCTGGACGTGGAAGGACTGCAGAGGGGGATGGACCTCCCTAGGAGAGCCTGGTGACCTGCAGAGGGGACTGTGGCTGGCTGGAGAGCAGTCAGAGCTCTGAGCACTAGCAACTGTTCTGTCCTGGTCATCCTGCCTTCCTCCTTCCTGTGAAGACCCGCTAGACCACTTGTGCACGGATGCGGGGGAGGGGGTTCACAAGGCACTCCCTGGCACAGTGCTCACATTTCATTCTCGACTACCCAGCTTTGTGTGTGTGTGTGTGTGTGTGTGTGTGTTTGGGCACACGTGGCGATGCTCAAGGCCCACTTCTGGCTCTACACTCAGGGATTTGGCTTGACAGGGCTCAGGGGACCGTGTGGGATGTCAGGGATCAAACCTGGGTTGGATGCATGCAAGGCCTTACCCACTGTTCTACCTTTCTGGCCCCTCAGTTGCCCTGCTGGTGCGGGTAGCATGCATTTGGTGTGACACACACCTGGCTGAGGCTGGAAACGGCTCATTCTGTTGTCATGCCAGTCCAGAGAGCGGAGAGGCACGGCCCACACACGGCCCACACAGGGACTGAACTCACTGCCTCACGCTTGCAAGGAGGCTCTTTACCACTGAGCCATCTCCAGGGCCCCAACTTTCAAAAACTTAAAAATGGAGCCAGAGAGATAGTACAGCAGGGAGGGTGTTTGCCTTCGTGCAGCAAGTGGGGCTTGGTCCCTGGCATCCTTTGTGGTGCCCTGAGCCCTGCTAACAGTGATCACTGAGCTCAGAGCCTGGAGTAAGCCTATGAGCATTGCTAGTTATGATCCCAAAACAAAACTTTAAAAATGGGCTGGAGAGGGCTCAGGGGATAGACAGGGACGTGAGGCACTTGCCTTCTGTGTGGAACGCTTTGGCCAACCCTGGCTTGATATCGATCACTTCATAAAGTATCCTGAGCACAGAGCCCCAGCCAGCCTCTGGGCACTGCTGCATGTGGCCCTCACAAAGGGTTGCAGATAGCCTGGAGGTTAAGACACAGGCTAGTTCTGTCCCCTGAGTATCACCCAAGGGTGGTCCTGGAGAACCCCACCTCTGCAGTGATCTGGGCAATGAAGAAACAGAAAGAGAGAGAGAGAGAGAGAGAGAGAGAGAGAGAGAGAGAGAGAGAGAGAGAGAGAGAATAAAGGCAAACAAAATTTAGAGAGACCGAGGATGGTTCAAAGCAAGTGTGCTGAAAAAAATGTTGTGGGGGGCACTATTTTGGGTTCCCTAAACCCCCAGCAGTGTTCAGAGCTTACTCCTTGCTCTGTACGGGGGTCATGACGGGGTTTGGGGGGCCGTATGTGATCCAGGAAATTAAACCTGTGTCGGCAGCATGCAAGGCAGACACCCTACCTGCTCTACTCTCTCCAGCTCTGACTTTCTGTATTTTGTTTTGTTGTGATTTTGTTCAGAGGCCCGTGCCCAAGGCTTTTACTCCTGGCTCTGCACTCTGGGATCATTGCAGGTGGGCTCAGGAGACCATATGGGGTTCAAACCAGGTGAGTTGTGCACGAGGCAAGTGCCTCATTTGCTGTACTATCATTCTGGCCTCCTCTTTTTTGCTTTTTGGGTCACACCTGGCGATGCACAGGGGTTACTCCTGGTTCTGCACTCAGGAATCACCCCTGGCGGTGCTCAGAGGACCATATGGGATGCTGGGAATCAACCCAAGTCAGCCGTGTGCAAGGCAAACGCCCTACCCGCTGTGCTATTGCTCCAGCCCCTCCTCTTTTTTTTTTTTTTTTAATAGTGTCTGTGTTCAAGGGTTGCTCCCAGGGGTGTTCACAGATTCATGCGGGCTTGAGGATTGCACCCAGAGCACTACGGTAAAGCATGTGCTTCAGCACTGGGTCATCTCTCTAGTCTCCTCTTTGATTTTTGTTTGTTTGCTTTTGGGCCACACTCACTGGTGCTCAGGGCTTACTCCTGGCTCTGTGTTCAGGAGTCACTCCCGACAGGACTTGAGGGACCAGATGGGGTACTAGGGATTGAGAGCAGTCAGCCCTGTGTGAGGCAAGTACCTTAACTCTTGGACTTCCACAAGCATGTTGCAAGGAGACGACAGGGAGTGAACTCAGTACCTGGTACCACCCACGTATGCTAACCATGATTCCCAGCAGTACTACTGTTTGGGACCCCCTATACCACAACCAAGGCATGTGACACATAGTTATCACAACAAACAGGGAAGCACCAGAGAAGAAATAAAAATGTAAAGAAACAAAACTAAGAATGTATTATTTTATGTAGTTATTATATATTATATACTATATTATATATAACATATACATTTATTATTATATGTTATGCATATGTATATAATATATGCATATGTATATGCATATGTAGAGATAGGACAGCGGTTAAGACTCTAACCTTGCATATGGTCAACTCTGGTACCACATACGGTCCCCTGAGCTCTGCCAGGAGTGATCCTTGAGCATAGAGCCAGCAATAAGCCCTGAGCATTGTTGCATGTGGGTACCCAAAAAGAATGAATGGGTGGCTGGAGCGGGTAGGGCATTTGCCTTTCATTCGGCTGGCCCGGATTCCATCCCCGCCATCCTACATGGTCCTCCAAGCATTGCCAGGAGTAGTTCCTGAGTGCAGAGCCAGGAGTGACCCCTGAGCATCGCTGCGTGTGACCCAAAAAGAAAAAAGAATGAATGGCTGCTTTTTGTTTTTGGGGCCACATCTGGCGATGCTCAGAGATTACTCCAGGCTCTGCACTCAGGAATTACTCCTGGAGGTGCTCAGGGGACCGGCTGAAATAACCCCCAGTGAATGGCCGGCTGCTTTAGACCCGGGGAACAGCTTAGAACAGCCGCCTTGCAAGTTCAGGATTCTTGACTTCAACTCCCAGTGTCCACACAGGCACCGAGCGCGATCTTCCCCCCACCCCTCCGCATCCAACGATTTCCAGTCACATAGCAGCCAGTCTGGCGTGTGAGTTCCTTAAAGTGAACCAAGCCCGGGCAGCGCAAGTTACAAATGTGAGCACCGTGGCCGAGCAGTGCGCCCCCTGGTGGACACATATGAGAGCACTCCAGCCACTCCAGAGGCCCCCAGTAAGCACCGCAGGCAAGGCTGTGAGACGCCAAGTGTGACTCCCCGTGAGCACGGGTGCAAGCACCATAGCTAAAGAAACGCGGCCTCAGCACGGTGGCGAGGGTGCGAGGTGACCGGTAAGCACCGCAGCTGAAGCCGTGCGAGCGCTGCAGCCAGGCGTGTGTGCAAGCCCGGCTCAGCAACGAGGGGCCGAAGGCTGGGGTGGGAATAAAAAGAGAAACTGTGTCCACTTTGTGCATGGATGTGAGTACAGGGGCTGGAGCGGGAAGGAAGGACCACACGGTGCTGAACAGTCAGCGGGCAGTGCATGCTGGCTAGGATGTGGATGAGAGGGGGAGAGAGACAGAGAGGGAAGAACCAAACCGGGAAACCGATTCTGGGCTGCGGAGAGAGCAAGAGCCCCGACGTGTCCACTAGATGGCGCCAAGCCAGGAGACGAGGCACCCTAGGAGACCAGGGAAGACCCCGCGCCCCCAGCTGCCTCTTTTAAGCAACTGGGAGATTTGGGGCAGCGGTGGGGTGGGAAACAGGTGGTCATGAATGGGGCTACAGGTTGTGCCCTGTCCCAGAGCACTGAACTGAAATTCAGGGGGCGGGACCGGCCCGCACAGCCAGGAGGAGGGCCGTCCCGTCTCACCACACCAGCTCGGAAAGTGCTCGCGGGACGGGCGGAGCGGGGAGGACACCAAGGGTCCCATTCCCCCAGAACAGACGGCTCCGGGGCGCTGTGGGTTCCACGTCTGTCTCTGGCCCCCAGGCACTCATGGCCAAGCAGGCGGAACGTCTTGCACACAGAGTCACGATTCATTTGGAATCCAAGAGTTCTGTGAAGGAAGGTCCAGGGACTCCGTCGCCCCCCACCCCAAAGCCGCTCTCAGGAAGAGGAGGGTGGGTCGTGCTCTAATTTCCTGGAGAGGAGCTGTAGGGGTCCCGCCCTGCTCCCGCTCCGTGCCCCCCAGCCCTGGCCCCAGTTCCTGCCCTCCTGGGAGCGAAGGTTTTGTAAACCCGTGAAATGGCGCAGAAACTTCGCTCCCAGGCCCAGGTCCAGCCCACGGTGCCTGGACTTTGGGGCACAGCCAGATGTCTCAGCTGGCGGGTTAAAGTGCTCCTCCCATTCCTGCCTCGCAGTGGGCTCCCCTGAGCTCACACCGCGGAGCGTGAGGGATCCATTGTGGAGCGGTGCAAGCGGGAGATCACGTTCCAGGCTACAGCCTGCTCCCCGACCATTCCCTTGCTGGGGACTTGCATCCCCCGTCTCTGTTTGAGTCCAGAAGACCCCATCTGCTGCGTGCCCTCGGGCGAGTCCTGGGGTGTTCATCCTCCAGCTTTGCACGGGTTGGAAGGTTTCCCAGACTCAGGACTTCTAGGGCTCCCCCAGGACAGTGGGGCCGGGAGTGTCAGACCCCCTCACCCTGGGGACTCACTGAAAGAAGATGGAGCACTGAGGATGTGGCCCCGGGGAGCCCCCCATTCTGGGAGTGACTCCTGTGTCTCCAGGAAGAGTAGTCCCAATCAATCATGCATACCCCACAAAGCATCCCCCAATCCTGCTCCTAATCCAGAAACATTTCTATGACTGGGCCCTAATCCCCTTCTCTCCCTTTTTTTTTTCTTTTTTCTTTGTTGTTGTTTTGGGGCTACACTCAGGCAGTGGGACCTGCCCACACAGCCCAGAGGAGGGCCGTCTCATCTCACCCACACCAGCTAAGAAAGTGCTGTGTGCCCCTGCAATGCTCAGGGCTTACTCTTGGCTGGGTTCTGGGGGCCATGTTGGGGTGCAGGGGATGGCAAATATTTTCCCTGCTGTACCATCTCTCTGGCCCCTCTGCTCCCAATTTAACATGGGGGGGCAGGGGGTTAATTTTGAACAAGTTCCCAGAGCCTCTTGCTGCCACTGGAGGAGTCCCACCTTCCAGAACATCTGGCCTTGCTGAGGGCTCAGAGCAGGCCTGGCCCTTCCTTCTGCTGTCCATGGCTCTATGGGGCAGGAAAGGTCCTGGCAGATCCACCCACTCCTAAACCCAGAAGCGCCCGCCTGCCGGTGGCATCTGCTTCCCAGCAGGAACCTCAGGCCCTGGCAAGCAGTGAAGTGAACAAAGGTCAGAGCAGAGAGGGCCCCCGGGCTGAGAGGGCACACCCAGCAGGAAGCCTCCAGAAGCCATCTCCCAGCTGCCTTGGCCCGGCACCCCTGCAGGGCCAGGCTCCAGTAGTGGAGGACTCTGGTGTCATCTTTTGGCTCCAGAAGAAGCAAATCCAAGTGCGCTGGCAGCCCCACTGTGTCAGAACAAGGGCAGGGCCAGGTTGTCCACTCAGCCCAGCTCTCTCCCGGCATATGCTCCAGGGCCAGCAAGAAGGAAACCAGGGGTCAGAGCCACAGCAGACAGGGCACGTGCCTTGCCTGTGGCCAACCCGGCACCCTATATGCCCCCTGTGCCCCACCCAGAGTGATCTCTGACTGCAAAGCCAGAAGTAAGTTCTAAGCACCTCTGGGTGTGGCCTTCCCAAAGGAAACAAAACGAAAGGAACAGCAACACCCGAATGGGGGCGCTGTGGGCCGGGTGGAGCCTGTCCTGAGCCACACAGGGCGAGTGGGAGCTGAAACCACAGCCCTCTGTTTGTTTGGAGGTCACTTCCTTCGTACTCAGTGGCCCACGGGGTACCAGGGCTCGAACCTGGGACTCCTGCTGATGCTCCAACTCTTTGAGCTAATTCTCCAACCCGTAACCACAGTCTCAACTGCAAGTGGGGGACCTGGCATTAGCGTTGGATTTGTACTTTCAAATTTTTGTGTTTGGGGCCACACATGGCGATGTGCTGGCCTTCCTCCTGGCTCCGCTCAGGAATCACTCCTGCGGGTGTTGGGGGAACATACGTTCTGGGGATCCAATTTAGGTCAGCTGCATGCAGGGCAAGTGCCTTAACCCCTGGACTGTCTCTGCAGTGCCCACAGCCCTAGGTTTGAGTTTCCGCTCTGCTAAGGATTTGCTGTTGATCCTGAACCAACGGTTCGAGCTCCAATTTCTATGACCAGGGCTGGAGCGATAGTACAGTGGGGAGGGCATTTATCCTCTACCTGGCCAACCCAGGTTAAACCCCCAGTACCCCATAGGGTCCACTGAGCCCCTCCAGGAGTGATTCCTGAGGGCAGAGCTAGGAATAAGTCCTGAGCCAACCCAGGAATGGCCTCCAAATCCCCCCCAAAACCAATTCCCATGTTCACCTCTGAAGCACGACTGTGAGAAAGCGCCGGAAAGCAGCGGGCACCACAGCTTGCATTAGCTCATTAGCTCGCCAGGGTCCGGCAGGAGGAGGGAAGCTGAGGGCGATTCTCCCCAGGGACGGCCCCTCTGATGGCTCCCTCACTCCTTCCTAGGCAGGCCTGGACGCCCGACTCCGTAGCCTCTCAGGACATCATGCCTGCTCCCCTCTCTCCCCTCCAGCACCAAAGCCAGAACCCCAGAAGTGAAGAGGGATCGTGTGTGCGTGTGGGGTGTGGGCCAAGGAGCAGGGCGGGGCCGGGCACGGGGGTGGGGGGCCCGGAGTGAAGAGGAACAAGGGGCCTGCAGGACACTGACTTGAGGGGATGGAGGAGATGGAGGAGCCACTTGCGCCCCTTCTTCTGGGTTGCCCTCCCCAGAATCCTTTCCCGAGAACGGTTCTGTGGGCACAGGCCCTGAGCAGGCGCCCTGCAGGCTGCTGGTGCCCCTAGCTGGCCTGCTCGACTCCCGAGTCTGCTGAGGGGAGACACTAGCTCCCTCCTCGGCGGGCTTCTGCGTCTGTTCCTGCGGGGAAAGCCTCACTCCGGCCCTCATCCTCCCTCCGCCCCGGGGTGGGACCCCCCAGAGGGGACTCCCGGATGGGCCAGGCTTGCCCACCCGCTCTCAGGCTCCTGAGTCGGGTTTGGGAGATACAGCAAACTCTGCTCTGGATGTGGTCGGACGCCAACTCAGGACGGGGTGCTGCAGGGGGCAGCTGGGGAGAGGATGGAATCTCCGAAGTCGAGAGCGACCCAGGAGAGTAGAGGCAGGTCCAGACGCCTCTCCCCCAGCGGCTTTCACCTGAAGAGCTCTGGGGAGCATATGTGTGGAGGGGACACCCTGGAGGGTGGCTGGACAGGAGGTGGCTGCAGAGGGAAGAGGAGGGCTGAAGGCTGCAGCAGGCTGGAGTGAGGGACCAGGAAGGTGGGCACCCACAGACAATCCCACTCAGAGGATTTGTGAGGCAGATGAGGTGGGTTTTGGACACCCCAAGTTGGAGATGCCAGTGGGGTTCCATATTAGAATCCACAGGAGCCCCATGTTCCTGGGGCTTCCCCTTTGCTCTGTGCATGAGGCCTGAGTGGGCAACTCCAGTCCTGTCCCCCCACTACGGACAGGGCGGGCCTTCCCCTCCCCACTGTATGACCGAGGACCCTAAACCAGCTCAGTTCAAAGGGGGACGCTGTGGGCAGGGAGGGCACAGAGATGGTACAGCGGTAAGGCGCTTGCCTTGCATGCAGCTGACCAGTTCGTGCAAGGGTTCGATCCCTGGCATCCCATAGGGTCTCCCAAGGCCAACAGGAGTAATTCCTGAGTGCAGAGGCAGGAGTAACTCCTGAGTGCTGCCGGGTATGGCCCAACAACCAAAATCAGAAAAAAAAAAAACCAAAACAGAGGGGATCTGGTGGGTGTGGTGTCCGTACTCTCCAGCAGGGAACCCCAAAGACTTGGGAGTGACCCAGCAGGCCGCTCAAGCAGCCACTCAGAACAGCCCTGGTCACCTGCAGCTACGAAATGGACCTCGAGTTCAACCCGGGTTTTCCTGGCATCTTGGTTCAAGCCGCCATCTCCTCACCTGGGCCACTGCTGCAGCACAGAACTGGTCCCTGCTCTCCCCAGGTAGCAACCAGCAGTTCCGGGAGATGGCTCGACGCGCTGGGTGCAGGTTTTGCATGCGGGAGGCCCAGGGTTCAATCCCCGGCACGGCATGGTCACAAGAGCACCTCCAGAACTGACCCTGAGCACTGCAGCTGTAGCCGCCAAATCAGTCTTTTGAACACTTCTCCCTCAACTGCCCCCCACCCCGTGGGCTCTCAGGTCCTCATTACTCCTGTCCACCCAGTCTTCCTTCCAGCCACACTGGCACAGCCCTTCTGCCACAGGACCCTGTGCTCGTGTCCCCTCCCCAAGATCCCCTCAGCATTCATTTTCTGTTTTGGGCTTTTGGTCCTACCTGTGGTGCTTGGGGGACCATGCAGCGCGGGGAATGGAACCCGGGATGCTTAGAGCATTGCTTAGGCTGTTGGTCTGTCACTGGCAGAAAACCCCTTTCTGGAGCTCCCTGGCTGGACTGGACAGGGGCCCCCACCTGTCTCCCATCATCCCCTTTGCTCTCTCCATCGCTCTTTCCTTTGACAAGATCCTGTCTCTCGGTTTCCTGTCTCTGCCCAGCAAGCTGTCAGCTGTGTCCCTGTGGGCTCCAGCCAGGTCTGGGTCACGCTGTTTCCGACCAGGATGGCCCCTTGTGCAGAGCAGAAATCAGACTCCTTCCTGCTCAGCAGTGGCCTCTGTGGGGAACCTCCCTCAACTCCAGAGGACGCTGGCAGCGGCGAGTGTCTGCACAGTTCTATCACAGGGCAAACGCTCAGGCTGGAGCCCCAACCCTGCATTCAGGCTTCCCGGGGGCCCCTGGGTCTCACAGCGCCCGCGTGGTTCCCGAAGGCCAGATGAGGAACTTCCTACCCCTTCCCAGTCTTTAAACTGTGAACACCGTTTCCTACCGAAACACAATCTCAGTTAAGACGGTCACTGGTGGTGGGGCTGCAGTGATAGCACAGCGGGTAGGGCGTTTGCTTTGCATGCGGCTGACCTGGGTTTGATTCCCAGCATCCCCTATAGTCCCCCAAACACCACCAGGAGTAATTCCTGAGTGCATGAGCCAGGAGTAACCCTGAGCATCGCTGGGGGTGACCCAAAAAGCAAAAAAAAAAAAAAAAGACAGTCACTGGTATGGTGGCAGGGAGACACCAGACCTGCTGTGAATGTGATGTGGTGTACACAGATGTGGAATCAGAACTAACACTGAGACGTCCATGGTGCACACAGTAACCTCAAAACATTTATTATTGTAGTTTGGTTATGTTGATTACACTCACAAGAGTTAACATTTGTGGTTTTGGTGTACAAAGTCACTTCTTCACCATCACAATACTTGTATCCCTTCTTGCCCCACTGCTTGGTAATCTGTTTTGTAGTCCAGAGATGAGGGCTTATGACCATCCAATACTATTCTCTTGTTTTGATTCTGTGTCATGTGAGTCAGACCATCCTGTATTTGTTCTTTTCTTTCTGAGGTATTTTGCTTAACATACCTTCCAGTTCCATAAGTTGCAGCAAACTTCCAGATTTCATCTTTTCTTACAGCTGAGTAGAATTACATCCACACCACAACGTCTTCATATACTCATCTGTTGCTGGTCATTTGGGCTGTTTCTTAACCTGGCTAAAAATTTTTTTATTAAGAAAAAAATCCTAGGGGGCCGGAGCGATAGCACAGCGGGTAGGGCGTTTGCCTTGCACGAGGCCGACCCGGGTTCGATCCCCGGCATCCCATATGGTCCCCCAAGCACCGGCAGGAGTGATTCCTGAGTGTAAAGCCAGGAGTAACCCCTGAGCATCGCTGGGTTGTGACCCAAAAAGCAAAAAGAAAAAAAGAAAAGAAAAAATCCTAGGTTGGGACTGGAGACAGTGTAGCAGATAAGGCATCTGCCTTGTACACGGCTGGTTCGATTCCTGTCATCCCATATGGTCACCTGAATACCACCAAAGGTAATTCCCTCAGTGCAGAGCCAGGAGTAACCCCTGAACACTGCTTGGTAAGGCCCCAGAACAAAATCTTGAGGTCAGTGAGATACTACAGTGGCTGGGTGCTTGCCTTGCATGCTGTGAACCCAGGTTTGATCTCGGAGCCCCATATGGTCACCTGAACATCCACCAGGAGTGACCCCTGAATACAGAGCTGAGCATTGCCGGGTCTGGCCCCCCAAAAAACAACAACAAAAAAAGTAAAGAAAAACTCCAGCTTGCTCTTCAAATTCATGTTCTCCCTTGGACATGTATCTTTTGCTGGTTTCTATGTTTCTTTGCCTATTTCCACTCTGGAAAGGTCTCTGTTCTCTCCTGAACACAGACTTCCCCTTTCTCTCCTCTCAATCTTTCTAAATAAGTTTTGATAAAAATGATCTCGCTTCACCAATGAAAAAATTTAGAAAAAGTACTACGCCGCAGCAGAGCAGCTCAATGGTTGAACACCCGCCTTGCAAGCCTGAGGTGAATCTGGTGGTTCTGGCATTTGGGATCCCAGGTGCCACGACAAAAAAAGAAGTGTGAGTTGTTCACACCATGATGAAGTGTTGCATGAGCATGACAAAGTGTGAACTCTGGTGAGCAAGGCAAGCCAGCCCAAAGCCTGAGTGCTGCAGTGGCAACAGCAAAAGGCAGTGGGGGTGGGCGGGGAGACCAAAGCGTTCAGTTCCTGGGGTAGGGAAGGCCCTAAGCAGGAGCTGGTGCAGCGGGAGGCAGCTACGGCTCCTAGCACAGGAGCCACAGATGGGGCAACAGGAAGCCTCAGCGAACGCACAGGAGGCGGCGGCAGGAAATGGGCCTACTGAAAGGCAGGGAGGACTTTGAGAAAGGAGTCCACGGGGTCAAGTGTGGCAAAGCAGGGCAGGGTGCGGGGCGGTGAGTGGCTTCCCGGAGCTTACTGGAGGGGCAGCCGACATGGGCAGCTGGCTCCACAGTGATTGGGCAAGAGGTTAACGCGCGGCTGCAGGGATGAGGGCGAGCTTTTCCCCTTTTAAGCTGAAATCTGAGCATGTTTTCATGCCAGAACGTTGAGGCAGTCAGGTCAGGCAAGGGCTTTTGTCTCTGCAGGCCTCAGCAGACATAGGGTGGGGTGCAATGCCCAGGAAGCAGGGTTGGCCAGGGTGAGGACACCGGCAGACATGGAGGCTTCTCCATCGCTGGTTGGGGCCAGTTCCCTGGGAACCGGGCCTCGGGGCAGTGGGCCTATACCGGCTGTTGGCAGGGGGCAGAGTCATCTAGAGTGCCAAGCAGGAGGAAGTTGAGTGGCCCTGAGGTCACATTACCAGGCCATTCCCTGGGGGCAAAGAGGAACACTTGCTTTCCAGCAGCTCGTGCCAGCCAGGAGTTGAGTGGTCCGAGGTTCTGCTTCCTCCAGCCAAGCCTCCTCGAGTGTGGAGGGTAATCTTGTCCCTGTGGGGCCAGCCCGTGCGGCACATATGCTAGTTCCAAGAACATGCACAGCTCACGGAGAAAAGTGTTCCAGCAAACCAACACACCTGGCCGGTATCATGAGCCCAAAATTGCAGGCAAGACCATGCCACTCCACGAAAGCACACAGACGAACACCCCACAAAACGACTGGAGAAAACCAGGAAATGAAGACCAAAGGCTTTCAGGAATGATTAACTGTGTGGCTCTGAAATCAGTTTTGGTTCCGCAGCCAATGACTCTGATTTTTACGGTCAGTGAGCTATTTCCTTGTGCCATTTTTTTTTTTAAAACAACTTAGGGCTGGCCTGGGGGTGGAATGAGACAGTGCACAGGAGGCTGGGAAGTTTCAGTGAGTCAGCAACCCTGGGAACAGCCTCAAGGGTGTCACAGCTGCTTGGGCTAGCTCCAGAGTGGAGGTTCCCCCCAAAGCCTAGAGGGGGGCCCCCTGACTCCAGGAAAACAGCAATAAACAGAACCACCAGGTGGAATGGGATGTCCAGAGACAAAATACCGTGATGAGGCGCTGTTCACAGCTGGCCCCCCTCCCCTCCTTAAACAGTCAGGTGTGGCCCCCCCAAGCAAAAAAAAAAAAAAAACACAAAACCTCAAACACCATCACCCCCAAGAAACCCCAGAAGAAAAATAATGTGTAAATTTTTTTTCCCTGTAAAGTGTATTTTATATGCCCCGTCCACCCAACTCCCACTTTTTTTGGTGTGGGCCACATCTGACAGTGCTCAGGGATTATCCTGGCTCTGTTCTCAGGGGTGACTCATGGCTGTAATCAGGGGGTCATAAGCAGTGCCATTCCATGGGGGCTTGGTTGCATGCAAACCAACCAGTCTCTCCCTGGCCGACGTTTCTTTGGCTCTGGTATGTGTATTTTAACCACAACTTAAAAAAACTTTTTAAAAAATCAACCTGTCACCAATTGGCATAATAGCCACATTTCAACAGATCAAAAGGTTTCGGTGTAAGACTAGATACACCACGCTAAGTAGCAGTCCCTGAGTACTGCCAGATGTAGTCCCCCAAAACAAAACCCAAAGTAAAACACCACTGAAAGCCATATGCGGAATCCCTGAGACACAGGATCCGTAACTGGCAAAAAGATTATGAAAAACTCAATATTTATTGGTGAAGTTGGAAATGCCACTGACAGGCTAGACAGGCTAATGCCTTTTCTGCAAGGTTTTTGGAGTCATTCAATGGAATGATAATGGTCTCTCCAACTGAGGAGCCAGGACGACAGGTCGAACACACACAAAAGGAGCTGGGAAGGCAGCTCGCAGCCAATGGCACATTTGAGGACCAAAGTTCAAAGCACCTCATGGCCCTCAGCACTGCCTAGGTTGCTCTGGAGGCCCCGCCAGCACATCCAGATGGCCCCTGGCACTGCTAAGCCTGGGCAGCTGCATCCTCCAGGTCCAGCACTGAACTTTCCCCCCAGTTGGCCAAGCATCACTGAGAGTGGTCCTTGGGTCCCCAGAGCAGTGCTAGGGAGATTTTCCCTCCCTCCCCCAACTCGAAGAATGAATGTGCTGGATTGTAGAACAGGACCTGCTCAAATTTCAAAGAATGTGGGGCTTAAGGATAGTACAGCAGCTAGGGCATGCCTTGCATGGGGCTGATCCAGGTTCAGTTCCCAGCACCCCATATTGTCCCCAAGCACCACCAGGAGCAATTCCTAAGCGATTCCAGAGCCCGAAGTAACCTCTGGGCATTGCTGATTGTGGCTCAAAAACAAAAAAAAAATTGAAAGAATTTTAATCTCTTATTACTTAATATGCAAAATTAATTAAATAGGATAGATAGGCTATTTGTAAGAACCGGAACTGAAATTACTGAAAATAAACAGAAGGGCATTTTTATGGCCTTCGATTTTTTGTAAGCAGGGTTGAGAGCACACCTGGTTGGCTCAGGTCTCATTCCTGGCTCTGATCACAGGATCACTCCTGGGGGGTTCAGGGGACAATATGAGGTGTTGGGGATTGAACCCCTGTCAGCTGTGTCAAGACAAGTACCCTATCTACTGTACTATCAATCTCTGCTGGTTTGGGGGCTACCCCCAGCAGTGCTCAGGGGCAAGGCAAGCACCCTGCCAGCTGTACTAGAGCTACAGTTCCTCAAAACAAAATTTTTTTTTTTTTTTTTGCTTTATGGGTCACACCTAGCAATGCACAGGGGTTACTCCTGGCTCTGCATTCAGGAATCACCCCTCAGAGGACCATATGGGATGCTGGGAATCGAATCCAGGTCGACCGAGTGCAAGGCAAACGCCCTACCCGCTGTGCTATATCGCTCCAGCCCCCCCTCAAAACAATTTTTAAAAGGGATAAGGAAACATTACTCTCCAAGATTTGATTTAAAGTGTAAGATACTGGTACACTGGTGATAACTAGTACAAGGGCAAAAATGAACTAATCAAAGTTGAGTCCAGAAATGCACAATACGTTTTTAAATGCAAAGAACAGTCTACAAAATAATAGAGTATATTAGAATAATAGAATATATTTAGCCCTTTAGAATACAGAACTATTATGTCAGATTCCTAGTTCACTGCAAAGATAACTTTTAGGGGAAAAGCTCAAAGATACAAAAAAAAAACAAAGATACAGAAAGCCAGGGGCTGGAGCTATAGCACAGTAGGTAAGGCACTTGCCTTGCATGCAGCCAATCCGGGTTTGATCTCTAGCACTCTATATGATCCCCTAAGACCCACCCATAGTGATCCCTGAGCAGTCAGGAGCAGGCCCTGAACACTACCAGTTGGCCCAAAATACTAAAACCAAAAACAAAAAGAAAACAAAACACAAACCATAAAGTTTAACAATTTTTTGTTTTTGGGTCACAACTGGTGATGCACAGGGGTTACTCCTGACTCATGCACTCAGAAATTACTCCTGGCCATGCATAGGGGACCATATGGGATGCTGGGAATCAAACCCGGGTCAGCCACGTGCAAGGCAAACGCCCTACCAGCTGTGCTATTACTCCAGCCTCAAGTTTAATAAATTATAAGCATGCACTTCCAAACAACCAAAGATATTATAAATAAAGACAAGTCAAACTACGGTACCAGCTATTTGTGATGCACATGATCCAAAAGCTGTAGCATCCAAAATACTTTAGAGTACTCCCAAGTACTTGTATAAGTACCCTCTTATGAGAAAAGGTGCAACAAAATATGGAACAAAATGTACAAACAGGTATTTAAATCACAGGCCAATGCCTTAAGAGTCTTGGTCTGATTGTTGAAAAAAATACAAACCTGGGATGGAGAGACAGTACAGCAAGTAAGGTGTTTGCCTTGCAAGTGGTTGGCCTGAGTTTAATCCCTAGTGCTGCATTATGGTCCCTCATGTCCCTCTGCGAGGCAGAGCCTGGCAAGCTACCCATGTGTATTGAATATGCCAAAAACAGTAACAATAAGTCTCTCAATGAGAGACGTTACTGGTGCCCGCTTGAACAAATGGATGAGTAACGGGATGACAGTGATACAGTGATGTCCCTCTAGGAGTGATCCCTGAGCACAGCGGGGTGTGGTCTCAAAACCAAAACCAAATTAAACTTTGGATGAGATTCTTTTTTTTTTTTTTTTTTTTGCTTTTTGGGTCACACCTGGCGATGCACAGGGGTTACTCCTGGCTCTGCACTCAGGAATTACCCCTGGCCGTGCTCAGGGGACCATATGGGATGCTGGGATTTGAACCCGGGTCGGCCGCGTGCAAGGCAAACGCCCTACCCGCTGTGCTATCTCTCCAGCCCCTGGATGAGATTCTGTGACACCCATCAGACTGATAGTCTGACAAGTGCCAGCAGAGATGTAGAGACCAGTTATGCTGGCTTTGGAAGCTCAATTTTATACTACCTAGAGTAATGACTGACCTAGCTCATGACCATCCTGTAACTTGGTACAGATGCTCCAACCCTCACAAGGGCCGGAGCAATGGTACAGCAGGCAGGGTGCTTGCTTTACACTTGATCAGTCCGGATTCTAATCCTATCACCCCTTTATGGTGCCCTGAGCCCTGCCAGGGGTGCTACCAGTGCACAAAGTCAGGTGTAAACCTTGAGCACCACCAGGTGTGGCAAAAAAACAAAAACAACCAAACCAAAACCAAGCCAAAGAAGAAACCCTTGCATATGAGCTAAGTAGATACACACACGAGTGCTGAAAATACTGAATCCTACATGTTCACCAAAAGAATGATTATATAATGGCATAGTGTCCACATGATGAACAAGAAAAAAACAGGGCTGTATGAAGCTGATCAATCTAACAGATCACTTTTCAAATAATAAAAAGCATCACAAAACCATCACTGTATCAGTTATCCCGTTGCTCATCGATTTGTTCAAGCGGGCACCAGTAACGTCTCTCATTGAGAGGCTTATTGTTACTGTTTTTGGCATATCCAATATGCACGGGGAGCTTGCCAGGCTCTGCCACTCGGGCTTGATACTCTCAGTAGCTTGCCGTGCTCTCCGAGAGGGGCGGAGGAATCGAACACGGGTTGGCTGAGTGAAAGGTGAAAGCCCAACAGTTGTGCTGTTGCTCTATCTCCTTATTCTGGAAGCTCAGTTATAAAAATCAAAATGAGCAACCAGAATGCCCGCCTTGGGTAAGATAAGCACCACAACCAAGCATATGTGAGAGCCCGTCGTCATGGCAGCACAGGTAAGATAAAATAAAATGGCTACAGTGGGTGGAGAGTGCCGCAGGCTTGCAAGCAGTAGAACCAGGTTTGATCCCTGGCACGTCATAAGGTTCCCTGAGTCCAGCTCAAGGAGTATTCTGAGCAGAGCCAGGAGTAAGCCCTGTACACAGCCAGGTGTGGCCCAAAAATTTAAAAATGAAGTCATGTTCCATTGTGTGGTGGCACTGGTCACCCTCAATGCAAACCTCTTTCACTAATGTTTAATCACTTAGACAAGATCTGCAGCAAGTAAGGCAAAATGGCAGATGGGACCAATGTGGGTGGAAGGTGCTTATTATGCTCAAGACTTTTCTGCATGTTAGAATTATCATTAATTGAAAAGAGGGAGAAAAGGAAGGGAAGTTAGAACTAGTATCTCTTGGCGATAGGCTTCTCACTTCAGTTTTCCTCTCTTCAGCTATGCATGCTGTCTCAATTTTCTGTAACAAATGTGTGGTGTGCGCCACTTGCAGTGGAAGTCACATATTTGTAAAATTCATGCCGGAGGCAGCCTGCTAGGCATACACGTCCCTCTGCTTTTCTTAGACACCTGCCCACTCCAAGTTTGGGGTGGCACCTGGCACCAGCTGGAGACAATGCCACCAGAATCTGTAGGGGAAGGCAAATGAACAGCACAGATCCTCCACCCTGGTCATCTGGGAATAGGCCGTGCCAAGCCTGCTTCAACACGGCACACAAACACTGTGAACATCTCATCAGGATGGGGGTGGGGGCTCGACAAAATCAAAGAAATCTGGAGCACTCGATCACTTCAAGTCCTGGGGTGCTGCTGCCAGTGAAGGGAGCCACTTTAGGTCACAGTCTGTTGCAGATTAGCTGCTATCCTAACCACGACTGGGGGCGGTGTAGTGTGCGCTGATGTTCTATTACTGAGGTAGATATCTCTGGCCAAAGAGCCATCTTGGAGAGGACCTCCAAATTCTAGGCTTAAGTTAAAATTCAGTAGCTGTGTAGTTGTGGACATTAGCTCTGTGGTAGAGCACACATGCTATGTCTGAGGCCCCGGGTGGGGGGTGGGGTGGTGGGAGGGATACTGGGAACACTGGTAGTGGAGAATGGGCAATGATGGAGGGATGGGTACTCAATCATTGTATGACTGGAACGTATCACGAAAGTTTGTAAGTCTGTAACTGTACCTCATTGTGATTCATTAAAAATAAAAACAACAACAAAATACCAAATACAGCATATCCACCAATTAGAAATTCAATCTAATATATATATGTATATATGCATATATATATATTTCTTGCTTTTTGGGTCACACCTGGTGATGCACAGGGGTTACTCCTGGCTTTGCACTCAGGAATTACTCCTGGCGGTGCTCGGGGGTCCATATGGGATGCTGGGAATCGAACCAGGGTCAGCTGCGTGCAAGGCAAATGCCCTACCTGCTGTACTATTGCTCCAGCCCCTCAATCCAGTATTTTATGGTAAATCCCACTCAGATTTTCCCTGAAGTATAGGAAAGACATACAAAGAGCCAGAAAATATAAAAGACCCACGAGACCTCAGTTCAATTCCTAGCACTGCAAAAACACAAAACCCACTTGGGAGGCTGCGCAGGGCACTTTCCTTGCTCGTGGTGGCAGGGTTCCATCCCTGGCATCCCATATGGTCCCCTAAGCACTGCCACAAGTAAGCCCTGAGCTCAGCTGGGTGTGGCCCCCAAACCCAAAACCCCACCTTGGCTAGGGACAGAGGTCAAAGAGTGCATTGTTTTTTGTAAGTGGAAGCCCACGTTTGGTCACACTGTGCCAGGAATAGCTCCCAAGGAACAAGTGTGTCCTTGCCCTCTACACCTCCCCAAAAAAGGAGGGCGGGGGAGATTTGCAGTGTATCAAAATAGATCTTAAAACTAGAGTAAATTAGGACTAGAAGGACAGCTCAGTAGATGAGAGCACATGCTCTACATACAGCAGGAGCCCGGGGCTCATCCCCGGCACCACAGGCTCTCCCGAGCCCTTCTGGGCCCCTTCGTAAGCAAAAACCTCCCCCCAAAACCAGAGCAATTTAGCACATAAACGGTCAAACAGGCAAAGGGAACAGACCTCAGAAACAAAGATTTCAATGCTTAGAAATAAGTGAAATGTGGGGCTGGAGCGTTAGCACAGCGGGTAGGGTGTTTGCCTTGCACGCGGCCGACCCAGGTTCGATTCCCAGCATCCCATATGGTCCCCTGAGCACCGCAAGGAGTAATTCCTGAGTGTAGAGCCAGGAGTAACTCCTGTGCATCGCCAGGTGTGACCCAAAAAGCCAAAAAAAAAAAAAAAAAAGTAAAATGCAGGGAAAAAATGAGATAAAACAACACGGGGGTCAGAGTTTAAGTAAGCAGCAAGGCCATAACTGTCAGTGCTCAGGATCACATCCGGTGGCACTCAGGGGTGCCAGGGATCAAACAGAGGTGAGGCACATGCAAGGCAAATACCTTAACCTTTCTACTGTCTTTCTGGCTACCTTATGCCAAATAAAAAAAAAAGGGGGGGGCCTCTTCACATCCAGCATACTCAGGATTTATTCCTCTCTCTGCACTAGAGATCACCCTGGCAGGACTCAGAGGACTCTATGTGGGGACCGGCCTCCCCCCTATTTCAGGCCCTCAAATTTTAAATGCTAGTAAGTCAATATAAAAATTATCCAAATGAGGGGCCAGAGCGATAGCACAGCAGGTAGGGCGTTTGCCTTGCACGCGGCTGACCCAGGTTCGATCCCCGGCATCCCATATGGTCCTCCAAGCACCGCCAGAAGTAATTCCTGAGTGCAAAGTCAGGAGTAACCCCTGAGCATCGCTGGGTGTGACCCAAAAAGAAAAAAAAAAAAAAACAAAAAATTACCCAAATGAAAAGTGGGTAAATGACACAATACAGAGGAAACACAAATTATCAATTAAAAAAAAAAGGCTCAGAAAGATGACCGAGGGATAGAGCACATGCTTTGTAGAGAAGACCTCTGAGTTCAAAGCCCTGGTACTTCTCGGTCTCCTGAGTACCAGTGGGTGGTGGCCCCTGCAATAAAGACAACCTTCTTAGTTATAAGGGAGACACATATTACAATGATTCACCCACCAAACCATCAGACAGACCAAAAAATAAAGTTTGGTAATAAAAGAGTTCACTGGAAAATCACTGATAATGAAAATGAAGTATTTAAACATTTCAATGACAGGAAAAAGGCCCAAGAGTCATTCTACAAAGAACACATGGCTGATAAAGAGGAATGGAGCTGAGCTGTTCCAAATGCAGGTGGAATCTCCAGAGCTTTAAAAAGTCTAACTTATTTATATAAAACACATACACACAAAAAATTTGCTACAGGGCTGGTTGTGGTGGTGGTAGAACTTTGGAGATTATCTGAATGATCTTAGTCAAGGATAAAAACTGTTACAAATTGTGCAACATGCCATTAAAGGTTTTAAAAATATCAGCATTGAAAATGTGTATGTAGTTGTACTTGCTTTTTTCAGAAAGTCTTGTCCGTTATTCCTTTCTCCTGGGGTTGAATTAAGCAATCTCCTGCAAGCTTTCATTATAGCTACAAGAGATGAGTTAATCTGGCCAATTTATATTTTACTCAATGTTTGACAGAGTCCAAATGGCAATGTGATGTGAATTCTGAAAAAGCCAGCCACTTCGTTTGAATTAAATACCCTAATCAAACCACTACACAAATGGTTAACTAATAAAAATGGTGGGCCAGAGCAAATAGTATAGTGGGTAGGGCATCTGCCTTGCAGCAGTATCCTATATGGGCCTCTAAGCCTGCCAAGAGTGATTCCTGAGTGAGGAGCCGGGAGAACCCCTCAACAATGCCAGGAGGATCTCAAAAACAAGAGACAAAAAGGCTGCAGCTTTAAGATTTTATTTTTCTTTTTGGTTGTTTGTTTTGGGGTCACACCCAACAATTCTCAGGGGTTACTCCTGGCTCTGCACTCAAGAATTACTTCTGGCAGTGTTCGGGGGACCATATGGGATGCCGGGGATTGAACTCAGATCAACTGTGTGCAAGTCAAGCGCCCTACTGTACTGTATGATCACTTTAGCCCCTACAGCTTCTTTTACCATAAAACAATTCCAGGGGCTTGGAGAGATAGCTCAAAGGCTGGGTATATGCTGTGCTTGTGGGAGGTCCGAGTCTGACTCTTAGGAGACCACCCGATCCCCAACACTGCAGGGCAAGACTCCTGAGCTTGACAAAGCACCAGGCATGGCCCCCAACTGTCCCTCCAATCAAACCAAATAAGAAGCACCAGAAATAATGAAAATACCATAAATCCAAACATACAGGTGTCAAAAATTAAATAACCAACTTGGACTTAAAAACCTTCAGCTCTGAAAGTTAAAGAACCTAAGCAAATATACCTGAGGGAAAAAATAAACCTAACTTTCTAAAAAGTGAGTGAATGGACATTAGTCTGCCCATGACCCTGAGCACTTTTCCAGGTTGCAGGCAGCAGTGTTGATCTGAGAAAAGCCAGGGTAGTCATAATGAGATCTTGGGTTACAGACAGTGGCACTCGTTCCACGGAGTCCCCATCACTTACTACTCTGAACTGACTACTTCAGCACATTTCTAAGATGTGCTCACACATCAACACCTCAATCCTTGACTATTCTCTGGTATTCTTTATGGTATGCCAACGTAATGGATTGAAGCGATAGCACAGCGGGTAGGGCATTTGCCTTGCGAGTGGCTGACCCGGGTTCGATTCCTCCATCCCTCTTGGAGAGCCGGGCAAGCTACTGAGAGTATCCTGCCCGCACAGCAGAACCTGGCAAGCTACTTGTGGCCTATTCGATATGCCAAAAACAGTAACAAGTCACAAAGGAGACGTTACTGGTGCCCACTAGAGCAAATCAATGAACAATGGGATGACAGTGCTACAGTGTTGCTCCAATGTAACAAAAAACTAAAAATGGAAAACAAACCCAAGATCATCTAATTCCAGTTCTCTAAATTTAAACAAAGAGCGAGAGACACAGTACTGGGGGTAAGGCACTTGCCTTACACGTGGCAGACCCTGGTTCAAGTCCCTGCACTGCATTTGGTCCCCTGAGCACTGCAGGAGTAAGTTCTGAACATAGCTGGGTGTGGCCCAAAATCCCAAATAAATTTAAGCAAGCAAAAAAAGATTCAAATCGAGTGAAGGTCATTTTTACAAGTTTCTGGAACTCCATTAATAATGGGGCATTTGTTTACTGTGGCCTTGTAGGTGTGACATTCTAGGAATAATTTTTTTTTTTTCTTTTTGGGTCACACCCAGTGATGCACAGGGGTTACTCATGCACTGAGGAATTAACTCCTGGCGGTGCTCAGGGGACCATATGGGATGCTGGGAATCGAACCCAGGTCGGCCGCGTGCAAGGCAAACCCCTACTCAGTGCTATCGCTCCAGCCCCTCTAGGAACAATTTTAAAGTAGTTTCCCCGTGCATTTCAAAGAACATGTTACTCACATGGTTGAGTCAAAAAAACAATTTTGTAAAGTCACTTTCTAGTAAGCAAAGTCAGTACTGGGCCTGAAAGAGGGTTCAAAGGACTGGTATTCATGCTGTAGTACATGCTTAGTATGCAAGAGACAAGGGTTCAATCCCTGGCAATGTATACTCCCCCTAGCACCAATGGGTTGAGGCATGGAGGCCTATCTATCTAGCACCGCTGGGGTGGTTCCAAAAGAAAAAAGTCAGTGCCACCCATCAAGAAGATAAATTATTTTGGGGGGTTGGGGGATGCACAGAGGTGCTCACGGATCACTCCTGGTGGGCTTGGGTGAGCATATGGGGTGCCGGGGGCGGTACCTGGGTTGGCTGCATGCAAGGGAAGCAAGCGCCTTACCTACTTGTACCATTGCTCTGGCCCCCAGAAAAATATTTTAAAGCCTTTTTGCCCTACCACCCAACTGATGAAATAGACTACTTTAGAGTGTAACTATATTAATAAAACATCAACAAGTTACAGATAAACGTTTTAATTGATTAAATATATTATTCTCAAGATCTTTTTGAAATTGTACTTGTACTGTACTAATCAACAGCCAAAGTCAATAAAAAAGTTTAAAACCAAAAATGTTCTTATATGAACACAAGACAGGAATTACTGCTATGTAAAGTAACATACACTGCTCCCAAGAACAATGATATTTTTAGAAGAGAATTCATCTTAATATATGCAAGGACAAATCTGTAATCAAAGGCTAGAAGAAATATATATTAGTGCCTGCTTTTAAAAGTTTATTTTACATCTTAAATACAGTATTTTTTTTCATTAAAAAAAAAAGAAAAAAGCCAGTAAGTGCCTAACCCCGTGGTTTCTCTACCATATATACAAGGAGTTGATGGATGACCTGAAGACAATTCTAGATGTAACAGTGTGGATACCTGTGAGCTGGGACTACCAAAATCAAATCTAAAACATAAATAAAGCACTGCTCAAGAGAAAATAATCCAGTTTCAGAGTAACTTAAAGAGAGTTAATAGGTACAAAACTAGGTATTAAAAAACAGAAATATAGCACACACACAAAAATCCCTTATGTAGTGACCTGTATATACTGCAGCTTATCAATGGAAACCCTACTAGAAGTGATTTGAAAATTTAAAAATCTATGTATTTCAGTAACAGAGAATAAGCATGTTATGTGTATATTGCCATCTTTGTCATTTTCTACCTACATTACCCTCCCTCCTGAAAACAATTTCAGACTAGTCAATCACATAAATTTGAGGCAATTAATCCATATTTGTTTTCAAGTAAGGAAAACAAAGATGTAACTCATCCCATCAATAAAGACATAATACAGATTAAAGCTATAAAAATTTTAAGCATGGCATATGCATCACATAGAGTTTGTATTTTAGTAATAAAATAAAGGAAAACGAACTATATCTCTGGCAGTGATTTTCCTATTAGTGCAATGTTATTCCCCATACACTGCATTGTACTTACATCAATTTGTTTTTATTTAATAGGTGCCAATCCGAGTTAACAAAATCCCCGACTACATGCTTGTGTTAGAAAGGTTCAACTTGATATGCTCTTTATATAAAGCCAAATCAAGAAAAAACAAACCGCATTTGCTCTGCTACCAGCGGTACGAACACATGAAAAGAAGCCAAGTGTGTGGAGGCTTACTAAGGATATCTGAGATCTTCTTATACTGGGATTTCAACTACAAATTAGGTTTGAATAGTCTTAAGATGATGTCAAAAAAAAGAGCTCCCTGTAACAAATCTCTCAGCTAGACAGCTGCACCCAAGGTAAAAAATGATCTGCCACTCAGAACAAGATCAAGTCAAGATGACTACCTCTTTTCCTATCATAAGATCTTAGTTTTTAATTTAAAAAGTGGCGACCTTTCCTCAAAATCATCTTCGCCTCATGCAGACCATGAACATAAGGATTTCAAATGAGACCACTCTAACTGGGTTTGCAGAAAACACAGCAGGCAGCAATGGACTAACCATCAGCCAGGTGGGGTCAATGTTGGGATATTTTATTTGGGAGACTTTCAAGATTTAACACATAGCTCATGTAACTTCAGCATCCATTAGTGACTCTGCTGGTGAGCACCCACGGGCTGGATGAGTCGGAGACTCCCTTCCACCCCGACATTTGAATGCTCAAGAGTCTCAGGGAAATCCTGATTCCCAGTGAGTTCGCAGACCATCAGAACAAAATCAACAGGGTAAACACAGACTGCAATGTTCCACAAAAGTCAAAAGAAATTTCCAAATTAAATGCTTTCCTCTGCCCAACCCTAGACTTTGAACTCTGTAACAACATTTTTATCTAGTATAATAGACTCTGTAGTAGACAGATTTTGACCTCCACAAAGAGTAGGAGTTGTCAAACTTGAGGAGATAGACTCCTCTCCCTGGATATTGGTGGCTGCCGGCATATACTTCTTCGTGACAGTCCCGTCGGTACACAGGCACAATCTCATCCAGCAGAGGCTTATTGGCATTCTTTTTGGCTTTATCTTCACAAGTGATGTTTTCTGTGAGAAAGCAGGGAGGAGACAATGAGTAGATCCAGGGAAATTGTGGTTTAAAAACCCAGGTTAAAACCCCAAGCAGTGAACCTTGATTCTTTGAGAATTTATTCACTGAAATTCTCTCAGTCTATTCTGCAATTTATGTACATGGAAAATGTATCTAGTTATTCTTTCAGTTGCTCATACATCTGAGCAACTGCTGTGTACCACACATAGTGAGGGTCTGGGCCGCTCAGTGGTGAACCACCAGTGGACGTCTGAATTATAATGACACAAGGTTAGAAGAAAAAGACTTCTCCATCTATAGGAATAGGGCCAGGGATGGAGCTCTGTCAGATTTCTTGTGAGTTAAATTACTTAGCAGGGCTAAGGAGAGGAAAACGGTCTTTCTCTGGGCCACACCCAACCTACTGCTGAACATACACTGTCATCATTACTCACAAAGCTCTTTATACAATGATGTCCACATACACAGAACATCCTTCCTAGACCTTTGCAGAAAGTTTGATTTCCACCCCTCTAGTTTTTAGACCACACCCAGCTGTGCTGAGAGGACCATATGATCGAACCCAGGGATCAAAACCTGGGTCCAGGTGCAAACAAGGCAAGTGCCTTATCCACTGTACTCTCTCCAGTCCTGGAATTGTCTGATTTGAATGAGAGTCTGTGCTGCATCAGAAAGGCCAATACTGGAGCCGGAGCAATAGTACAGCGGGTAGGGTGCTTGCCCTGCACCCTGAGCATTGCTGGGTGTGACCCAGAAACAATAAACACAAAAAGAAACATCAATACAGGGTCCAGGCCCGGGTCCTGGTGTTACTGAGGGGCATGGAAGCAGCCCCTGACCTACAATCTGCCTCACCGCACTCTCAGCGCCTGGATTTTTACATTCCTGTAGTTCTCTCAAGTTAAGTCAACAGTACTTGTGGACAATGTGTTTCTCTGGCTAGTGGTAGTGCTTTAGTATCACTGATCAGAAATAAAGATCAATGAAATTAAAACGCCATATAAGACAAAGCAGTTCCCAAATGGTACTAGTCTTTATATATGTGTGTTTTCAGACATAACACCAGAAGGCCAGAGCCATGGATGGCCGGGAATGATTGAACTGAATGGACACCTCAAAAACTAACAGAACTCTCAGTTTCCCTTCGTGTATCTGCCTCTTATGAGACTGAGCCCAACACAATCGCTGTGCAAAGACATGACTGACCCATGACAGGAACAAGCACTGAGTCATAAGACACCCGAAAGGTCGGTTCAGTTCAAGGACTGAGAAGGCCCTTCCACATCAATACTTGGCGCTGGCTCCTGGTGTGTTCTGAGGCAACTTTGAAATTCTCTGCATAACAGGACTGAGGGGTGGGACCATCTTCTCAAATAAGCAGTATATTTTATTACCTATGATCACTGGAAATATCCAATTGTATCTACTTAGTGAAAAAAAAAAGTTAAACAGGGACTTTAAAAGGGAAGAACAACTGAAAAAATTAAAAATAAAAATTAT
Organism: Sorex araneus; assembly: GCF_027595985.1. Lineage (NCBI taxonomy): Eukaryota > Metazoa > Chordata > Mammalia > Eulipotyphla > Soricidae > Sorex > Sorex araneus. Next base: position 42,737,315 of record NC_073310.1, on the reverse strand, counting down.
CAGATGTTCTGGTATTCTGGAAACAAAATGTGGTAATTTAATTTCCACATTAAAAAATATCTTAGCCAGGGGGCTGGAGAGATAGCACAGCGGGTAGGGCGTTTGCCTTGCACTCGGCCGACCCGGGTTCGATTCCCAGCACCCCATATGGTCCCCTGAGCACCACCAGGAGTGATTCCTGAGTGCAGAGCCAGGAGTAGTTCCTGAGCATCGCCAGGTGTGACTCAAAAAGCAAAAGAAACAAACAAACAAAAAAATATCTTAGCCATAACACTTAAAAAACTAGTATCGGGGCTGGAGCAATAGCACAGCGGGTAGGGCGTTTGCCTTGCATGTGGCTGACCCGGGTTTGATTCCCAGCATCCCATATGGTCCCCTGAGCACCGCCATGGGTGGTTCCTGAGTGCAGAGCCAGGAGTAACCCCAGTGCATTGCCAGGTGTGACCCAAAAAGCAAAAACAAAAACAAAAAAGACCACCAAAACAACAACAACAAAACTAGTATCAGAATATAAATTTATACAAATTCCAAAGGTGGCAAAATTTCTTGTTTGCTCCTTTACCATTTTTTCAAAATGACATTCTTGCATACTAAGATTTTCAACACCCAAAGCTGGAAGCTATAAAACAGCATAAAGAAAGCAATGAAATTAACCGTCAGATAGCTATTCCCAGCAATTAGGAAAATTCAGGATTGGTTCCCAAGCCCTTGAGCAGTGGCCCTCAATCTCACTCCCAACCTTTTTCCTTCCTACTGTCCCCTGGCCTACCAAGTGGCCCCCAAGTCTCATGCCGTGGCCCCCATTTATGTGACCTTCATCCATGGCATATCCTGGGAGCCTACAGGGAACACTGCCTATAAGATGCTGGCCCATCTCACAACTTTCAGCCTCAATCTCACCAAACAAGAAATCAATTCCTGGCTGTGAAGTATGACTGGCTGACAGCCGAACCCCCGTCACTGCCGCAACGCAAAACCCAGCAGCTACTGAATCTGGACCAACAGCTCTACCTTCTTCCTCCTCCTCGTCATCGCTGGACTCACTGACGTGTACACTGACAGCAGTGTTGGGAGAGTCTGTCCATTCAAAATATACCCCAAACCCAATGTCATAATGGTCTGTCGCAAATTCCCAAAAGAGGTATGATCCTTCTTCATGGGTGGGGACTCGAACAGTGACCACTTCTCCTCGGCCCACTGTAATCACGGAATCTGCATCCTGTCGAATCTTTTCTTTAAAGTCTTTGATCTGGGGTCGTGTCCACATGGATGGCGCTGCTATGGCTGGAAGAGAGTCTAAAGGCAACAGGAATTACAGAAGCTAAAGAGGCAGAGCCTGCACGAGCAGGCAGCAACAGCTGCGGGTGACCAAGTGCCCACACCCAGCCGAGGCACCTCGCACCTCACACCACGCCCAGTGACCAAAGTCTCCCCTCAAAGCATCACACATTTGCAATGTCATGGGGTACTCAGAGGTCATCCTACTATTTGAAGTAACAAAGTAATCTATAATCTTAGTGAATTTTTCCCCAACAGTCTTTTTTTTTTTTTTTTTGCTTTTTGGGTCACACCCGGCGATGCACAGGGGTTACTCCTGGCTCTGCACTCAGGAATTACCCCTGGCCGTGCTCAGGGGACCATATGGGATGCTGGGATTTGAACCCGGGTCGGCCGCGTGCAAGGCAAACGCCCTACCCGCTGTGCTATCTCTCCAGCCCCAACCCAATAGTCTTAATTAAATATAGAAATTTAAGAATGACCTTATAAACTTCCTCTTTGGAGCTGGGGAACTTTCTAGAGGAAGAGATATGAATTTAAGGATAAACTCATTTTTGATGAGTTTGAGGCTTTCATTTTAGTCTCTATGTGGAAAAAAACTCTTGGCCTGAGTATCTCAGTTTTGGGGGTTTTCTAAAGGAGTGCAAATAAATAGAAAAATTGGGGTCAAACTGAAACCATGCAGGGCTGAGTGAAAAGGGTGAAATCTTGCTAACAAGCAGGATTGAGAGCTCTGGACAAAATATCCATTTGAAAATACTGGGGAATGCTTGGGCCGGGGATGTAGCTTAGAGCTGTAACACTTGCCTTGCACATAGGAGGCCCTGGGTTTGATTCCCGGCACTGCAAAAACAAAACACAAAAAACACTAGTTTGAAAACGAGGGTGAACTCTCTTAAAGTTGGGATGTAGTGGATCAGGGCGTGGAGGGAATTTCAAGGGTCATCAGAGGAGCATGTGGTGCCGGGGATCAAACCTGGGCTTCCTGTATGCAAATATGGGCTCAGCCCATTGAGCTATCTCTCAGCCCTGAAGTTATTTTCTGTTACTTATTCTAAAATGACAAGCAGCCAATGTTTTTCCTTTTAAATAGCGGATAAGCAGTATTGTGGTGGGGTGATGGGGCCATATTTGGGGGTTGTGGAACCATACTTATAATTGTCTGGGGCTGAGAGAACACAGTTCTGGGGATGGAATGCAAGGCAAGGCCTCCTCTTACTTCCCCAAGCTCTGAAACCAACTTTTTTTTTTTATTATTAAATTAGTGTATCACCGTGAGGCAGTTACAGGCTTACAAACTTTCGTGCTTGCACTTCTGTCATACAATGATTGAGTACCCATCCCTCCACCAGTGCGCATTTTCCACCACCAATGGTCCCAGCATCCCTCCCACCACCCCCACCCCGTCCCCTCCACCCTGCCCCGACTCTGTGGCAGGGCATTCCCTTTTGCTCCCTCTCTCCTTTTGGGTATTGTTGAAACCAACTTTCTTACAACTTCCACCACCATGTCTGACCATTGTCACTGACGTGCTCTTCTCTTTATTAACTCTCACTCATGTTTCAGGTATCTCGGATAATTTGTCATTCACCAAGAAAGACAGGTGACCACTTTGATTTGGTCAAATTCTCCACATTACATGTTCTCAAACAATAATGCACCCCTCTCTTCATCCCCAGCATAGTACTAGTCACAGAACAATTCACATTTTATGTGTTATTTTGCCTCACCACTGTACCTCTGGCAATTCAAAAATATCTCAACCAACTGCTGAATGATTTGCCACGAAATACCAGTAGTTTTGAAGCTGCCAAGTTAACTCTGGTTTCAAAAAATATATATTGCCATATATGGTAACCAGCCTCCAAGACAGTCCTTGATAATCCTCACCCTATTTATCTTCTGCTACTGTGGGGGCCACATCTGGAAGCGCTGAAGGGCCAGGCAGCACTAGGGATGGAACTCAGGGCCTCATACATGCAAAATACTATCCTACCACTTGAGCACACCTCTGATCCACCTCTAGGTATTTCACACGAGTAAGATCACCAACCACAATTAATCAGATTGGTGAGTGTGTGCTCAGAATACAGCAGAGGTATTGACAGATCACCTCCAAATCTAGGCCATAAAAGATACTGACAGTTTCTTTTATTCTCTTTGGGGTCATGAAGCATGGAGAAAGTCCATCACCAAATAGACAATGAGATATGATGTGGAGGAGACTCATGCAGCCCTATGGGTAACACTGCAGGGCAAGTAATGGAGGTCTCTTGCTAACAGCCAACCCCAGGCGAGGGACTCCATTTTGAAAGCAGATCCATTACTCTAGTCACCTTCATTTTCACTGCAATCTCACAGACCAGAGCCACTGTCAACTGAGCCAAATTGCTCCTAGATTTTTTTTTTTGGTTTTGTTTTTGGGTCACTCCCGGCTCATGCACTCAGGAATTACTCCTGGCGGTGCTCAGGGGACCATATGGGATGCTGGGAATCGAACCCGGTCGGCCGCATGCAAGGCAAATGCCCTACCCGCTGTGCTATCACTCCAGCCCGCTCCTAGATTTCTGATCCACAAAAACTGAATCAAATAATCATTTTTAAGCCATTAAACTTGGACATTATTTATCAGACAGCAACAACATATATAATAACCTAAAGTGTTTGAGATATCTACAATAAAGTCACCTGGAAGCATCCACTTCAGAGTACAAAGGTGACCAAACATTCAACTTTGAAAAGTAGTGAATCCAACCTTTTCATCAAGTCTGAATTATGATGGAAGTCTGGATGGAAAAACACATGCCAAATCATACCTTTTGGTCCATTCTCTAGGACTTCTTCTGCAGCTTCTGGCTCAAGCTCTTTTTCAGGATTGTCAGCGTTTGTTTTGGCCTGTCCATTAATTGACATCACATCATTTGCTACAGTTGCATTCACTTTTGATGATGCAGGCAAAGATGCCCCAGCAACTGCGACTTCCTGTTGTTTCTGTAATGCTGCCTAAAAGCCGAGAAAAAGTGAAGACACACTGACCAGGAAGTGCTAACAAAGGGACATTTGCCTTGGTGAGCATTCTGGCCTATGTTTTTGCCCAACCAAAGCACTCTGCTCCAACAAAGTAACTTACCAGATTTTATTCTATCTATAGTGTAGAGTATATAAAAGCTTAAAAATTACTGCAAAAAACACAAGGACAACAAACTTACTTAGGAATAGTATTTTTGTGAACTGAGAATAACTAGAAAAATGACTAAGAAAAACTGAAGTAGGCAGAAATAACGCAAAACAAAAGCGATTGAGAACAAAAATTGGACACAGTAACATATATTCTTTAAGCTGAAAGAAAGCCAGGGATACGACTCAGCAGTTAGAGCTAATGCCCTGTATGTGTGAGGTCCTAGGTTAGATCCCAGGCATGCCACACAAACACACACACACACACACACACACACACACACACACACACACACACGGAAAATCTTGATATAATTCAAATATATAAAATCTGAGTCAGGAAAATTTCAATGTGGTAGAAATAAATGGGCCACAGAGGAAAATTCATAAAGGCAGGGCAATACCCATCTAATATGGGTATTCAGAGTAACAAATCACATATAGACAATTATTCTTATACAAACCAAAAAAACCATCAAGTAGTCACTATAACACAAATACAAATTCAGAGCATAGTTAATTGAAAACTGCTAAAATGTTATGAGATATATTAACATAGGTAATAAATGTTTTTGAAACGGTGGTTAAAATATTCTCTCAACGAAATATTTGTCACTGCTTACATAATTATGGTTAAAGTATATAGCACTGTAGCACTGTTGTCCTATTGTTCACTGATTTGCTCAAGCGGGCACCAGTAATGTCTCCACTGTGAGACTTGCTGTTATTGTTTTTGGCATATTGAATACGCCACAAGTAGCTTGCCAGGCTCTGCCGTGCGGGCGGGATACTCTCAGTAGCTTGCTGGGCTCTCTGAGAGGGGTGGAGGAATCGAAATGGATTCTTTTATTTTTGCTTTTTGCGTCACACCCGGCGATGCACAGGGGTTACTCCTGGCTCTTCACTCAGGAATTACTCCTGGCGGTGCTTGGGGAACCATATGGGATGCTGGGAGTTGAACCTGGGTTAGCTGTGTGCAAGGCGAACACCCTACCCGCTGTGCTATTGCTCCACTCTTGTTTAAAGCATATATATTCATAAATGTGGAATCAAAATGTACCTTGAATCAAAATGGGAAAGTGAAAACATTTCAAATATAAAGAAAACTACTTTGAGATATTTTTTTCATGCCGTTAAGTGGACAGGTGTTACTACTACCAGAGAACCTTATTACTTAGGTAACTTTTGGGGAAGCACTTTGAATAACATGCATACATAAAAAAGTATACAACTCATAAATGTACAGCTTGATCAATTTTCATAAATCAAACAGATGCATATAACTAATACTCAGAACCAAATCCCTCCGAATCCTCCCAGTGCTCCTTTCTATTAAACTCCCACCCCCAAGGGTAATGATCATGTTGACAACACTGTAGATTTGTCTTGCTGGTCTATAATGAATATTTCTTTTTTTTTTTGGTTTTTGGTTCACACCCGGCGATGCACAGGGGTCACTCCTGGCTCATGCACTCAGGAATTACTCCTGGCGGTGCTCTCGGGACCATATGGGATGCTGGGAATCGAAACCCCGGTTGGCCGCGTGCAAGGCAAACGCCCTACTCGCTGTGCTATTGCTCCAGCTCTTCTTTTTTTTTTTTAAATAGTATTGTACACCACAGCACTTTTATTATTATTATTTTTTGCTTTTGGGGTCACACCCGGTGTTGCACAGGGGTTTCTCCTGGTAGCGCTCAGGGGACCATTTGGGATGCTGGGAATTGAACCCGGGTTGGCCGCGTGCAAGGCAAACACTCTCCCCACTGTGTATCACTCCAGCCCCTGAATATTTCTTTTTGTGTCTTTTCTTTCACTGAACATAATTTTTGTGATATCCACCTACTGGCCACAAGAAACTATATTTTGTTAAAGTGCAAAACCTGCTGATGAGCATTTGGCTACGTAACTTTCTAAACTAAAACACTTTAGGTCATATGGGAATATGTATTTATAAAAACTTAAAATATATAGGAAAAATGTATATAATCTCATAGATTAGAATAATGACATTTTGGCATAATCATAAAGCTTTTTATTTAACATTATCATTTACAATCAAATTACTTAAATAGCAGCATCTTTCTTTGCTGCTAGCACACAGCTAGTAACACAGTTAAGATTTTATAATACCTTCTTCCAAGGCCTAGATTGTCAGTAATTTCCACTGTTTTACAGAAAGAGTACCAGCTTCCAGAAGTTCAAACAACCAAAACAAGTCAGCACACTTAGAACATTCACTGCATGACAGGAAAGCAAAAAAAAAAAGAAAAAGTATTTCTGTTGATGATCAAAAGGCCCAATTCAAATGTTCCCTCTTCAATTAAGCCTTTCTGGAAACTAAGCTGAATGAACATCATCATGGGATTTGACTGTGCACAATATGTAACATTACTATTATGTGTTCACATAATCCCCCTTCTACTCTTTGAGACGTCTAAAAGCACAGAAAGGTACAAGAACGATAGAAAGAAAAAATACCCAAGTAACTATACCCTCATATTAACAAGTGCTCCCCTTTTTGAGAAAGGGGACTGAAGTTCTCTATTTCCCAGTTTCTTTCCTCTCCCCAGAGACAACCAATTTGATACATAAAGTTAACTACAGTAATATAGTCTGAATTTTCTTTCTTTCAAAATCTGTTTCAAAGACTTCTGGTTATGCCCATAGGACTGGTTTTGTTCTCATTAAGAGCAACCTAAAAACAAGGACAGTGTACAAGCTCACCTATTAGTACATGATCTCAAAATCAAAGAAGCAGGAAAGGGAAGTGAAATGCTAAAGCAGAAACATGTTTTAGAAGACAGAAAAGAAATTCCTCAAAATGACTACTCCTTATCTTGAACAGGATCCAGGGTTGACATCCTTTTCCTCTACTTATTGCTAAATATGCAGTGTCTTTAAATTTCTCACCAATGTTAAAGATAGAGAAAAAGATTTAGTATAAATACTAATTTTCAAGGAACTTAAAAAGTTTGGCAAAAGCAATGAAGATTACACTTTTAACAAAAAAATGCTGAGCAACTACATGGAATATTCTTCTTTACTAAGATCTGACAAACTAAAGGCTTTATAAGGAAAAAGAAGTAAAACTTAGCTAGGCTTAAAGACACATTTTAGAATCAGTTATCTTCCATATTTACAAAGTAATTTCAAGGAGAAACAAGCTTCTCATTTTATTCTAACAATGCTGTGAAATTAATAGGACATAGTGACAGGATTTTATATCCCACTCCTGATTTAAGAGAAAAAGCAGAAAAATCAGATCAGTAGGTGAATAGTGTGAAATCAAACAAGATAATCAAAACCAAGCAGAATCCCAAGTATTATCTGACCTCCTAGTGCCATGTTATTTCCCCTCAACTCCTATACAGAAGCAAAATATTTGAGGGTAGAGAATTGGAGGAGCCCTACCCAGGTGTTGCAGGTGAGCACTATTTAATGGTGGTACCTAATACAAAAGTAAAGATATGTCTCACACAGCCCAGCAGAACCAGTGATAGTCTGATGGGGTGGGGCTCCCTCCCAGAAGCTGCCTGAGCCTATCCAATGTCTCTGAACTGGTCACCCAAGTGCTCATCACTATCAGAGTCGGTGTTAATATACTAGTTCAGACAACTCTCAAATGCCCTCCCTTAGCAGAACAAAACAGTGGCAACATCATTTACTGCTTCAATACCATATATTCTCTTTCATAATTGCCAGTGCAATGCTAAGATCTCCATTGATAAATATCACCTAGAAGTTACTTATACTATAGAGACTAATGCAAAATTTATTAGCAACTCTTTAAAAAGAAATTGCTTCCAGTGAACTAAAAAAACCCCTAAAGCTGAAACCTACGGTTGTCTAGCATACCTGTTGCTGTGCAAGCTGGACTTGATATAATTGCTGCATATACTGCTGATAGTGCTGCTCCTGCAACTGGCGGATGAGAATTTGCTGCTGCTCGTAGTTCCCTGGATACTGCTGGGCTGCATACTGCTGGAACTGCACGGCAGTCTGGGAGTTTAAAGCTGCCATTATCTGCTGCCTAAAAACATTAAAATATATATATATATATATATACTAGTCTGACTATAGGAGGTTTTTCATGACAAAATATCTTTTTAAATTTTAGAATGTGTAACTTTAAAAAAAATGACTAAACTAGTAATGTATATCAATCAGCATGTGTTCCAGGCCCAGAAGAAAGACGTTAAGAAAATTGAACTTGGAATCTGATTTTTCATTAAGGTTGCCACATAACATATGGGTTGCAGAGGGAGAACAAGCATAATACCCACACCACTACTACTGTCATAAGTGCCAGCTTTTCCTGTGCCCATACTAGGTGTTCTTCAATGGCCAAAGCACTCCCATAGGCTGGGGAGACTCAACAGGCTAGTATGCACACGATGTATATGGGAGGCCTATTCAAATCACTTATTCTGCCTTGGTCCCTTGGGCACTGCTGTAATAACACCTAGACACCAAGCTGGGAGTGGTCCCAAGCAACATCATGTATGGTCCAAAAGCCAAACTCCCCCCCCCAAAAAAAAAAGAGACCAACTAAACCAAAGGAAACAAACAAACAACAAAAAACCCTAAAGCATTTTCATGCACTAAGACCTCAGTTCCCAGTGCCACCCCATGGGAAGGCCTCATAAGGGAGAAAGTGACGGCATTCAAGTAGCTTGCCCAAGATTACACTGCTAATATGCCAAGGCGAGGAGTCAAGTATAAGCCTGGTGGTTCTAGCCCATCTCTTTAACCAGGATGCTTTAGAGGAAGGGAGGGCAGCTAATAGACAGATGAGATATTTAACTAGTGGCCCTGGCTTCTCTACCTAAAAGCAGGGCCAGGGCCAGAGAGAGTATAGAGGGCGGGGTGCTTGCCTTACACACAGCCAATCCGGGCTCAATCTCCAGCACCCCATATGATCTAAGCCCAACCAGGATGGTCCCTAACAGAGCCAGAAGAAAATTTTGAATACAGTGGGGTATGGTCCAAAACCAAAACCAAACAAAATAATGTTGTTTAAGAGCTACTGGAAATAAAGTAAGTCAATGAAAACTTACTTTTTTTTCTCCCCCTTTTTGGAGTGCCACACCTAGCAGGCTCAGGTCTTACGCCTGGTGAGCATGGGGGACCATATGGAATGCTAGGAATCAAACATGGGTCAGCTGTGTGCAAGGCAAACACCCTCCCCGCTATACTATCAAATGGGCCCCAGCAAAATCTTAAGGATCCTGAACATTTCATTAAAAGCCAAATAAAGAGCAACATTACAGGACAGGAGAGGTAGCACAGCAGGTAAAGGGCTTGCCTTGCCCGCAGCTGACGTGGGTGTGACCCCAGCATAATCCCTGGGGTCCACCAGGAGTGGAGCCCCTGGTGCAGTCAGGAGTTAAGTCTTAAACACTGCCAGATGTGGTCACAAACAAATCTGGGCACACTTGGTTTAAGATTCGAACTTTATCTACTGTAATTATTTTAAATTTTCCTTCCTAGAGGAACTACAACATGCTTCCTAACTCACTATGTGACTTGCTTTAACGAAGATCTCAAAGCCATCCAATAATGAATAAATTTCAAATGCAACCTCACAAACTCCTGAACAGAAAACGGCACTGGATCCATTTAGGGCACTCTCTGCCCCCAAAGAGTAATCATAGGTTTACTCCAAAGAGATGAAGCTCTGGGTCAGTTTGAGATAGACCTACAGCTTTCCTGAGGAACTACTCACAGATAGAGAAAATTAAAAAGTGGAGCCTCATATTCTCGTGTTTCAATTCTATGTCCCAACACTCACTCAGAGAACCTCAGGCCTTCTCCCCACTGTGTACTGGATATTAATCCCCTCTGAAGAAACAGTTCCTTCTGAGAGTTGTTCCCACAGTCCTTACTGAAGAGAAAAGGCTTCAGCTTCAAAGTCCTGTCCTAGAAGAGACACTAGTTGTAGGTTTCTCTGTCCTGGGAACTTATACCTAACTGGATCTCCCAGATTTCAGCCAATTTCTCTCATATGCAGGAAACAGACTATCAAAATTCGGGCTGAAATAGCCCTATGTATACCAAAGCAGACCAACAATTTGCAGAGAATAGGAAGAATAAAGCAGAATTAAGCTGAGAGAAGAGATTGTGTCGACCCAGAAAAGATGGCAAGACAATTCAGCTTGTGCTCCAATCCCAGGTGCTAGAGCTAATCCCAAATCCTTCCCAATATGCAATGCTTACTCTACGGTACTCTACAGACCTTTGGAACAAATGGCAAACAACTAACATTAGTCAACTTTCTAGTTATACAAAAAACAAAGGTATTCGAAGACACAATAACAAGCCAAGCAACAAGACATGACGGTACACTTCTCATTCTTCATTTTCACCAGCCAACCAGCTTACTTTTGCTGCTCCAGTCGAAGCCTCTCCTCTTCTATTCGCCTCATCTCTTCCTCCTCTCGTCTAAGTCTTTCCTCCTCTTCTCGCATACGTTTTTCTTCCTCCTTCTGCAGACGCTCTCTTTCTTCTTCTTCACGTCGCCTTCTCTCCTCCTCCTCTTTCCTGCAAGGAAAAGGAAAGAGAATGAACCCTATCCAGAATCTGTTAAAAATAGCTTGACTTATTTCTTAGTGAAAATTGATACTTTTGGGAGAACAATGTGGTATTATCAAAACCCAAAATACATACACTCTTAGTAGTAAGTACATCGTATATTGTCTACCTCACAATATGCAAGATCACAGGAAAGACAATTACTGCTACACAGCAGTAGAAAAGTGAGCTCTCAGAGCAAGATATCATTTAATCCACTCCAACAGATGATCACTCCAATAGATGATCGCAGCACTACAAGCTCTTCTTTTATACTTCTTTGCTAGCTGCTATAAAATCTGTGCAATAAATCTAGTGGCATACCTTCCTGACCCATTATTAACCACGTTGCTTAAGGGCAGAGGTGCCTGGTTCAATTAACTGCATCTTCTAAATTTAACATCTTGATGGGAAGATCCACAACAACAACTGTATATAAGAATACTCTGTACTAAAATGCCATGAAACTATTAAAAAAAAAAAGGAACAGAACTATATAGTCTAATAGAGAAAGGTCATTGGGGGTAGAGGGGGTTGTTTGTTTTGGGATATACTCCTGGTGGCTTCAGGAATCATACCAGGGCTTTCTGGGGCTGGAGCGACAGCACAGCGGGTAGGGCGTTTGCCTGGCACGCGGTCGACCCAGGTTCGATTCCCAGCATCCCATATGGTCTCCTGAGCACTGCCAGGGGTAATTCCTGAATTCAGAGCCAGGAGTGCAGGAGTGACCCCTGTGCATCAGCCAGGTGTGACCCAAAAAGCAAACAAACAAACAAACAAACAAAACCAGGGCTTTCTGCATGCAAAGCATGAGGCTGTTAGCCATTGAACTATCTCCTGTCCCAATAAAGACATTTAATATATCTCTTCAGTGAAAAAATATTGGTAAAATTCCAGAAAACTGCCTGAGAAGATGCAAGTTACAGGTGTTAGTTATTATGTAGGGGAAGAAGAGCACGATAAAGAGTGAGGTGGGGAGGTCGGGAACATGGCTCAAAGGGCTGGAGCACATGCTTTTGCATGCAGGAGTCCCAGCACCACAGAGTCCCCTGAGCACTTCCAGGAATGACTCCTGAGAACCAAGAAAGAGTAGCTCCCCAGCATCAATAGGTATGGCCTTCCCAACAATAGAAATTGGCTATGAGTGCCTGCCTTGTAAATGACAGTCCTGAGCCAGACTTCTGGTGCTGCCCCAACTCATTCCTGGCAGCCCTGCTTTCTGGGACCCCTGGTGAGCACTATAAACCAAACCACTATAAAACCCAAATGTGGGGCTGGAGCAACAGTACAGCAGGTAGGGCATTTGCCTTGTGCGCAGTATCCCATATGGTCCCCCGAGCACCGCCAGGAGTGGTTCCTGAGCCACAAGTAACCCCTGAGCATCACCAGGCTTTTGGGTCCAAGGAGCCAAAAAAAAAAAAAAAAAAAGCAAAGCAAAAGCAAAAAAAAAAAAAAAAAAACCAAAAACCCAGAATGTACAAGAGTATTACAACCACATGAGTGTGGGCCCTGGCAGTAACATGTACAAGCACCACAGTCTTAAAAGCCTGAGTCCCGACCATCACCACAATCAAATTTTTGTTTCTTTGTTTTAATTTGGTGGGGGAATTCCCAAGCAGTGCAGAGGGGGTCCCAGGGCCACCCCTGGAGATACTCAGGCCCTGCAGGGAACTGAAGTTGAGGCATACCTATACCAGGCCTGCAAGTCCTTTGAGCTGTCTCCCCACTCCCACAACCAAGCACCACTGGTGATGACAACAGCAGCAACAAAGGGAAACAGGGGAGGAAAAATAATGATTAAATTAAACTTAAATAACAATTCGAGCTTAGATTTTGACTTTAAAAAGATAGAACAATTGAAAAATCTGGGGTGCAGCTCTAACAGCTATCACTGGCCCCTCCCCACACCATGTAAGCCCAGTCCCTTTCCTAAGAGATACTGCTACATAGGAATGGATGCTATTCTGATTTAAGAGTGGCAGGAAAACACATAAAGAAGACTCCTGAGGATTCTCAGACACCATACCATTTCTTGGTCCTACCACTAGAGCTGTCCAGGATATCATACTTTTCTTCCCCAAGTCCTGTAAGTGATCAGCAACACACCTAAGCCATAGCCAGGGCATAAAATAAATGAGTTCATTGTATCACAGTTGGAATAAAGCAAGATGTTTCACAAATCTGAGTTTAATTTTCAAGACAGAGGAGACATACCTAGTCTTAAATACTTTAAACTAATGCTTTTCAACAACACCTTTCACACCTTGTGGATCAGCACCTGTTTATGGATCAGCAGTTGAAAATCACTTCTTTATCAAAGTTTTGATAGAATTCTATATGGATTTCACCTCAGGAAAAGTGTATTTTTAAAAGGAAAATATTTATTATATATGTTAAGATCACTAGAATCAATTATTATAAAAGGGATAATTTAAGAAATATATTTCCATAAAGCACTATACATCACATAACATCACTACACAGTGGACATAACCATATCCTACTCTTTTCAAAAATTTTCTTTTAATTAAAAAAAATCTTTCTTTGGGGCCAGGGAGATATTACAGCAGGTTGGGCACTTTGCCTTGCATGCAGTCAGCCTGGGTTCAATCCCTGGTATCCCATATGGTTCCCTAAGCATTGCCAGGAGTAACCCCTGAGCATTGTTTGATCCGAAAACAAACAAAATCTTCCTTTGGCTAAGTAGTTTCTAAAAGTGTACCAAGGTATTTCCTAACCTCTCAAACATAAACTACAATGTATTCTCTACTTTTTTTGGGGGGGTGAGGGAGCAGTGCTGAGGATGAAACCCAGGGTCTCATATATGTAAGGTTGTCACTTTACCACCCCCAGCCTAGTGCTCTACTTTTTCACGACTTAGGAATTATAATTATGTACTGTACTATGACAGAGACGTTTACATTCACACCAAATAATCTCTGAATGCCACACTTTTATGATTCTTCGGTTATTTTTTTATGGCTTCTGTCATCACTTTCACTACCAAGGTATTTTCTTTTTCTAATATTATTTCAATCTAGGTTAAAGTGGGAAACCAGACAGCCATTTTTTTTTTTTTTGGTGGGGAGAGTGAGCACTTGAAAGTACTCAGGACTTACTCCTGGCTCTGCACTCTGGGATCACTCCGGGTAGGCACGGGTTGGGAACACAATGGGGGCCAGGGACCAAACCTGAGTTGGCTGAGAATTCCATAAATATGAATAGCATGTTCAGCTATTCATATTCCCTCTTGAACCCCTGGAATGCTGATAACCATGATATGGGACATTATTTTATTTTATTTTTTTTGGCTTTTTGGGTCACACCCAGCTGTGCACAGGGGTTACTCCTGGCTCTGCACTCATGAATTACTCCTGGCAGTGCTGGGGGACCATATGGGATGCTGGGAATCGAACCCGGGTCGGCCGCGTGCAAGGCAAACACCCTACCCGCTGTGCTATCACTCCAGCCCCATATGGGACATTACTGATTGAAGCTGTGCTTATCTTAGGCTTGTAATCAGGGTAAGTAAGCTTCTTCCACAACATTCTGCCATAAAACTCACCAGAGCAGCAGGTAAGGGGGAGGGAATAGTTCATGGTAGAATTAAAAAAAACTTAGCATATCAGGAAAGGAGTGCTGCTATGGGATGGGAGATTCTTTTTTTTTTAAATGTAAAAGCAGCAGCAACCCCCTTTCTCCAAGACTCAGAAGATAAATCCCTGTCCATATCAGGATGTCTGAGCAGCTGCAGTAGTGGGAATCTATGGGAAGTAAGACATTTATTTAACTAGAATTGATGCTCCACGAGAGTAAAACCACCAAATCACTGGGATAACCAGGCTTTGTCCTGGAATGTCACCTTTTTTTCTCTTGCTCTTCCTTCTCTATTTTGTGGGACGTGACGTATGTTGAGAAGAGATGGCAACACCTATTTAGGAGCTTGACAAACTCTACCATGGCATCCTCTTTTGACATGCTTCCAAGGGCTGCCCATTCTCTCCTGAAAGGAACAACAGCAGCAAGTTATAGCCTATGTAACATACTGATAATCTAAGTGAATTTCAATTCAGGTACAAATAAACTGCAATGTCATAAATGAAGAACTATTATAAGCAAAAGGATCAAAACTTCAAGTTTTAATATTTATTAAATTAGTAAGCCATATACAATCTAAACTTACTGTCATAAACTTGTAACGGGGGGGGCGGGGGAAGTGGGGAGGGTGGTGGCAATAAAAAAATAAAATACCAAAAACCTGTAACTCCATTGCTGTTAATTGCCATATTAGGGGCTGGAGCGATAGCACTGCGGGTAGGGCGTTTGCCTTGCACGTGACCGACCTGGGTTAGATTCCCAGAATCCCATATGGTCCCCTGAGCACCACCAGGGGTAATTCCTGAGCTCAGAGCCAGGAGTGACCCCTATGCATCACTGGGTGTGACACAAAAAGAAAAAAAAAATCGCCATATTAGCAAAAGGGTATCAACGTTTAATTTTTTGTTTTGTTTTTGGGTCACACCCCGGCGATGCACAGGGGCTCTGCACTCAGGAATTACTCCTGGCAGTGCTCAGGGGACCATATGGGATGCTGGGAATTGAACCTGGGCCGGCCACGTGCAAGGCAAATGCCCTACCTGCTGTGCTATTGCTCCAGCCCCTCAACGTTTAATTTTCCTTACATCACTATTTAGTCTCAATTGAATATTTGATGTATTATTTTCTCATGTGTCCCAAAAATAAGGACATTAATCATCAATTATTATATATATATATATATATATATTTTTTTTTTTTTTTGGTTTGTGGGTCCCACCCGGTGATGCACAGAAGTTACTCCTGGCTCATGCACTCAGGAATTACTCCTGGCGATGCTCATGGGACCATATGGGATGCTGGGAATTGAACCCGAGTCGGCCGTGTGCAAGGCAAACGCCCTACCCGCTGTGCTATCACTCCAGTCCCCTATTATACATTTTAAATAACCTTTTTTTTCCTTTTTGGGTCACCCCGGCGATGCACAGGGGTCACTCCCGGCTCTGCACTCAGGAATTACCTCTGGCAGTGCTCAGGGTACCATATGGGATGCTGGGAATCGAACCTGGGTCAGCTGGGTGCAAGGCAAATGCCCTACCCGCTGTACTATCCCTCCAGTCCCAAATAACTTTTATTCTTAATTAAAAAATGTTTTTTGGGGGGCCAGAGTGATACTGTGAGTAGGGGGCTTGACCTGCAGGCAGCTGACCTGGATTCAATCTGTCACCTTATATAGTCCTTCAAGCACCAGGAGTAATTCCTGTGCACAGAACCAAGCGTAACCACTAAGGTATGGCTGAAAAACAAAAGAATAAACACATTTTTTGTTTGTTTTGGTAGACAGGTGGAAACAACAACAAAAAGGAAATAAAAACAAAAAGTGTGTTTTGTTTTGAGACCATACCTGGCAGTGCTCAGGATCACTCATGGTGGGCTCCAGGGACCATATATAGTGCCAGGGAACCAAACCTAGGCCAGCCATGTACAAGGCAAGCATCTTACTCGCTGTACTATCTCTCCAGTCCTAAGCAGCTCCTTAATACTTATGAAGAACCAAAATGAAACTGTGCTTATTTGATTTTCATAATCAGATAAGCAAACTTCTTCCACAATATTTAGCCATAAAAACTCCAACAACGACAAACCAACAACCTCCAAACCAAAACATGATAATCATATGAAGTGCAGAAATATTTTAGTTAGTTTTTTTTTTTTTCAGGTAAGACCTTTACCTTGCATGCGGCCAACCCAGGTTCGATTCCTCTGTCCCTCTCGGAGAGCCCGGCAAGCTACCTAGAGTATCTTGCCCGCACGGCAGAGCCTGGCAAGCTACCCATGGTGTATTTAATATGCCAAAAAATAGTAACAAGTTTCACAATGGAGATGTTACTGGTATCCGCTCAAGCAGACTGATGAACAACGGGACTAGAGTGCTACAGTGCTTTGAGGGGGTCACACCTGGCGTTTACTCCTGGCTCATGCAGTCAGGAATTACTCCTGGTGGTGCTCAGGGACCATATGGGATGCTGGGAATTGGACCCAGGTCGGAGGTGTACAAGGCAAACGCCCTACCCGCTGTGCTACTGCTCCAGCCCCTAGCTTTTAATCTAAGCTCATATCCAGCTATTTATATTTCAATCAATTCACTGTGTACCCTTTTCAATATTTTTCTCATTAACTTTTTAATACAACAAAACTGTTACCTCCTGTCATTCCCTAGTACGTCAAAGAATCCAACCTCAGGACAAGTGTCTGGATTATATGGACCCATAAGAACCTGCTTATGCAGGGCCACAAGTTTCAATTTTTCTTCATAAGTTGGATGAAATGCTTTGCAATCTTTTTCTATGAGAAAAAAGAAACACAAAGAGAACAATTAGCACTGGCAAAATACATCATTTTCAGCACAAAATATGGAAGTTTTATTATATCACAACTGCCTAGAATAGTCATAAACATTACTATAAGATTACACTCTTATTATTATTAAATTTTAATAGTCTAAAGCAGATGGTGGGAATGCCGACTGGTTCAGCCCTTCTGGAAAACAATTTGGACGATTCTCAAAAAATTAGATATTGAATTCCCATTTGACCCAGCAATACCACTGCTGGGAATATATCCCAGAGAGGCAAAAAAGTACAATCGAAACAACATCTGCACATGTATGTTCATCGCAGCACTGTTTACAATAGCCAGAATCTGGAAAAAACCCGAATGCCCCAGAACGGATGACTGGTTGAGGAAACTTTGGAACATCTATACAATGGAATACTATGCAGCTGTTAGAAAAAAGGAGGTCAAGAATTTTGTAGTTAAGTGGATGGGCATGAAAAGTTTCATGCTGAGTGAAATGAGTCAGAAAGAGAGAGACAGACATAGAAAGATTGCACTCATCTATGGTATATAGAATAACAGAGTGGGAGACTATCACCCAAGAACTGTAGAAATAAGTACCAGGAGGTTGACTCCATGGCTTCGAGGCTGGCCTCACGTTCCGGGGAAAGGTCAACTCAGAGAAGCGATCACCAACTACATTGTAGTCGAAGGCCATGTGGGGGAAGGGAGTTGCGGGCTGAATGAGGGCTAGAGACTGAGCACAGCGGCCACTGAACACCTTTATTGCAAACCACAACAGCTAATTAGAGAGAGAACAGAAGGGAATGCCTTGCCACAGTGGCAGGGTGGGGTGGGGGGGAGATGGGATTGGGGAGGGTGGGAGGGACGCTGGGTTTACGGGTGGTGGAGAATGGGCACTGGTGAAGGGATGGGTTCCCGAACTTTGTATGAGGGAAGTATAAGCACAAAAGTGTATAAATCTGTAACTGTACCCTCACGGTGATTCTCTAATTAAAAATAAATAAAATTTAAAAAAAAATAGTCTAAAGCAGAAACCCTTTATGCTTTTTTTTTTTTTGAGGGTGTGGTGGCTAATATTCAGCAATGCTCAGGGCTTCCTCCTGGACCTGCACTCAGGGTTCACTCTAGTGAGGTTCAGGGACTTGCTGTACTTTCTTTTTGGCCCTGGATTTCTCTTCTTTTTATTTTTTCTTTCTTTCTGGGTCACACCCTGTGGTACTCAGGGGTTACTCATGGCTCTGTACTCAAGAATTATTCGAATTACTTCTGGTGGTACCTGGGGGACCAAATGAGATGCCTGAGATTGAACCCAGGCTGGGCGCGTGCAAGGCAAGTGTTTATCTGCTGCACTATTGCTCCAGCCCCTAGATATTTTATTTTTAAAAACAAACATAAGCACATACAATACTTGGAAAAATGTCACTGTCATCCCATTGCTCATCGATTTGCTCAAGCGGGCACCAGTAACATCTCCATTGTGAGACTTTGTTACTGTTTTTGGCATATTGAATATGCCATGGGTAGCTTGTCAGGCTCTCCTGTGCAGGCAACATACTCTCAGTAGCTTGCCGGGCTCTCCGAGAGGGGCGGACGAATCAAACCCGGCTCAGCCTTCGTTGCAAGGCCCTACCCGCTGTGCTATCGCTCCAGCCCTGGAAAAATACTATGGAAAAAAAATGAAAACAACCAATCATGGCACTGACCTCATTTTATAAAAATTGAAACTCAGTAATCTATGACCCATCCATCTGTTTTTACCAATGAGCAATTATCACTAGATAATGAGCAAAAAGGGTAGGAACTTCCTCTAAAGTGCTTAGAACACAGTGATAGCTCACCAATTAAAAGGAAATTCCCATTTCAAAGCCTAAGCTTAGAATTCTATTTTAATCAATGAAGAATTATGTAAGTTTTTCCAACGTCTTAGGTTGACCAGTAATTGTGTCTTTTGAAAGTCCAACACAGGAGATCAGTGAGACAGCTCCAAAGACTTGAGTTCGTGCTTGGCCTGCATAGGACCCAGCACTGCTAGGGAAGCCCCAAAACACCAAAACCAATTCTAACATAGAATATAATCAATAGAGTCAAATTAATTTGAGTACATATCATTAAAATACATGGTTTGGTTTTGGCCGGGGGTGGGGGGAGATCAGTCACGTTCAGCAATGCTCTAGAGCTACTCCTGGCCTAATGCTCAAAGATCATTCCTGCTGGTGTTCATATGTGATGCTGGGGATCAAACAGGGGTTGGCAACATGCAAAGCAAGTACCTTATCTCCTGCACTGTCCCACTCAAAATACACCTTTAACAAACCTAAAAGAATTGCTTTTTTGCTTCATTCTCTTCCCAATGAAACTTCTAAAAACAAAGTTGAAAACCTATCTTTTTTTTGCTTTTTGGGTCACACCTGGAGATGCACAGGGATTAGTCCTGGTTCTGCACTCAGGAATTACTCCTGGCGGTGCTCAGGGAATCATATGGGATGCTGGGAATTGAACCCAGGTCGGCAAGGCAAGGCAAGGCACTGTGCTATCGCTCCAGCCCTTGAAAAACTATCTTGGCAAAAAACTTGTGGTATACTTATTCACTTGTTGCGTTAAAGTTATTTAAAAAATCTAATGGCAGGCCAGAGAGATAGTATAGGAACTAAGACTCTTGTCTAGTATGCAACCAACCTTGGTTCAGTCCCTGGCACCCCATATGGTCCCTCAAGCACCATCAGGAGTGACTCCTGACACAGAGTTAGGAGTAAGCCCTGATTAGTCAACTGTGGCTCAAAAAAACAAAACAAAAACCAAGAGGTAATATAATATTCAGAGAGAACAGTAGCAACCAAATACATACAACCCCCTTGGTTATTAACAGAAATAAACAAAGGGAAGAAAAACAGAAAAACATTTTCTATAATTTTAATAAAATAAAACATGCCCTTCCACTAGCATTACTATTACTTAGCATAAACTAGTATTTAAAAAAAATAATAAAACCCCGCCCTCGGCCCAGATAAATCCGGAGCCGCTGAGCGCGAATCGGACCCTTTGCGCCTAAAGACTTTGATTCCAAAGATGTAACACATTCGGGCATCCAGCGCAGCATCTGATAGCGATGCACTGGGACACCGAACTGGGCTACAACTCTGTGGGGCCGGGGGTGGATTTTTTTTCCTCCCCACCCTGTCTTCCTGCACGGAAAGCGGCGGGCTGGCGGCACCCATGTGGCAGGCGCCATCTTCTGTGACTCCAAACCCACAGGTATTCGGATTTTACTTTAGGGGCTCCCAGGAACTCATGGGAAGGGGGCGTAACCGGCACACCCTCGGCCCAGATAAATCCGGAGTCGCTGAGCGCGAATCAGACACTCTGCGCCTAAAGACTTTGAATTCAGAGACTTCTTACAGCAACGCACTGGGACTGTGAGCTGGGCTATGTAATTTCTGGCAGAATTTTCCCTGGACTTTATACAGAAATCCAAAACCGCGCGGACACGGGTTCAGTCCCTGGCGGGAGCGTCCACGCGACTTAACATTTATAATTGTCAGCAATGTGAAACGGTTCCATTTGAACAGGTCTGACTTGGGGGGGGAAACTCCAAATAATAACAGTAAGTTTTTGTTGAAATATTGAAGGTTTTTAATGTAGCAGCCACCTCTGGACTGTGAACTATGCAAAAGCCCCACGCTGGCCGACGAGGCGTGGCGTACACCATACTATGAGGCGCAGGAAGGGGGATAAGGGGGAAAAAGAAAAAAAAAAAAAGGGAAAAGGAAAAAGAAAAAAAAAAAGAGAGAGAGAGAGTTATGTACTTGTAGCAGTGGGGCTACATATCTCTTCATTTCCAGCAATGAAAAACTAACTATCAAATGTAGTAGGTCTGTCTCTCTTGGTTGGAAACTCCAACAACTATAGTGAGTTTTGTGTTGAATTATGGAATGTAATCAAGGTAAAGAAAAAATGGGATGAACCGAGAGCCGCGGCACGAGAAGCAGAGCCTCCCGCCTACTGACTGTGATCCTGAGGTCTCCTAACCCATTTTGGCACCAGAGCGGATGCATGAGCCATGCATTTTGACTGTGAACTGAGCTACAACCCTGTGCAGCCCGGGGAGGGATTTTTTTCCCTCTCCACCCCATTTTTCTGAGCGAAAATGGTGGCAGCGGCAGCAGCCACGCGGTGAGAGCCACCCTCTAAGACCCCTCCACCAGGAGGTAGGACTTTCTTTAGTGACGTAGCCTGTAGGTGGTCCTGGGAGGGGAGGTGTTCCCGGCGCGCCTTCCGCCCAGAGATGAACCGAGAGCCGCGGCACGAGAAGCAGAGCCTCCGCGCCTATTGACTGTGATCCTGAGGTCTCCTAACCCATTCTGGCACCAGAGCGGATTCTTGCAGCCATCCATTTTGACTGTGAACTGAGCTAAAATATTAGAAACCCAAAACTCAAAGTCTTCACTCTTACCAATGAAGAGAAATTATTAGATGATGCCTATTCGGCAGGCCTGATTGTTGGGGAAAATTTCCAATCAATAATAGTGAGTTCTGTATGGAAATATGAAATGTACTCAATATATATAGAGAATAATGGGAATATCATTAGCTACTTAGATGGGGGGTGGGGTGGGAGGGGGGGTGTATTGGGGTTCTTGGTGGTGGAACGGGTGCACTGGTGAAGGGATGGTGGTTTAATCAGTATTTGACTGTGACTTAAACCTGAAAGCTTTGTATTTTTTTCTTGTTTTCACGGTGGTTCAATAAAATATTTCTTAAAAAAAAAAAAGAAAAAATGAAGTGAAATTCATTAGTTATACAGTAGGGGGTAGGGGGTGGGGGCGGGGGGTATACTGGAGTTTCTGGTGGTGGAATGTGGGCACTGGTGAAGGGATGGGTGTTTGAATATTGTATAACTGACATATAAACCTGAGAACTTTGTAACTTTCCACATGGTGATTTAATAAAAATTAAAAAAAAAAAAAACCCTTCCCTGTAAGATGAAGCACATGACAAAGTTGCCACTCTTCACCACTTCTATTCAATACAGTACTGGCAGTACATGCCATACCAATTAGGCACGAAAAAGATATCAAGGGCATCCAGATAGGAAAGCAAGAAGTCAAGCTCTCACTATCTGTGGATGGTGACTTTATTTAGAAAATTCCCCAAGACTCTACAAAAAAAGCTCCTAGAAACAAAAGATTTGTATAGCAAAGTAGCAGACTACAAAATCAATATGCAAAAGTCTATGGCTTTCCTGTATGCAAATAGTTAAAGAGAGAGGTGTTTAAAAAAATCCCCATTCACATTTGTGCCTCAGAAAATAAAGTACCTTGCAATCAACTTAACAGGTGAAACAAAGAAAACAACAGACTACTATTTCAAGAAATGAGAGTAGACAAAGAAATGTAAACATATCCATTTTTCATGGACTGGGATGATTATTATCATTAAAATGGCAACACTGGAGTATATTTTCGGAGCCAGTGCATCAGCAGCCTGATGGTGCCTTCAGGCTTCCTGATACCCCCAAATTGCCGCTGTGCCTTTGGCTGAACCCCAACAACTTGGGACCAAGTTTACCAAGAAATTAAACAGCCAAAACTTAGGTATGTGGGAGCTATGCCCACAAACCACCTCTGGCTCAGCTATACAAGCTCATTTATTGGCCTTATTTCAGAGATCCATAGATAAATAACTGAAAGAGATCAAAAGCCACAGTTAATCTCAGACCCTCAAACAGCTGAATAGACCGGGGTAAACTGGAGGGGGGTGGGTTGGCCTGCTGGCCTGCCCAAGCAGAGCCCCCAGCAGCCATTTGTTTCCACAATCCAAAATCGCTGCTATACCCCTTGCCTGACTCCACTGTCTCAGGACGAATCTCACCAAGATAAAATCTGCTGAAAATTTTAGTATATGGGGGTTTTGTGACTGAAATCTCCAGGCTTTCTCGGTGTCAGGTTTGGCTATCTTCCTCTCCCCCCAGCTGTACTTCTGGAAGCCTCATCAGTCACATCCATATCCCAAAGCAGCCACCAAATTGAAAAGTTACTCCAGCCTTACCATACCCAATGCCCTGAACACCATGACCTCTTAGCACCTGTATTGCAAACCATAATGCATAAAAGGAAAAGGAGAAAGGGAGCAAGAAGGAAAGTGCCTTCAATAGAGGGAGACTGAGGGTAGGAAGTGGGGGGATGGTAGGGGGGAAATGAGGGAAATGTGCACTGATGGAGGGATGAGTGCCGGGTCATTGTATGACTGAAACTCAATTATGAACAGCTTTGTAATGGTCTATCTCATGGATATCCAATTAAAAAAAATTTAAGAAAAAAAAGTAATGTGGAGTTCATGCCCAGTTCAATCAGTTTAATCAATGGCTGAATAAATAGCAGTACTTCCTACATTAATAAATAAAATAAAATGGCAATATTCCTGAAGGCATCATATAAATTCAATGCAGTCCCCATGACATTTTTCAAAGAAATAGATCAAACACTGAAATTCATACAAAATAATCCCCCTCCCCCCAAGTAGCTAAAACAATCCTTGGGAAAAAAGAATATGGGAGGCATCACTTTCCCCATCGACAAACTGTACTACAAAGCATTAGCAATTAAAACAGCATGGTACTAAAATTAAGACAGACTCTCAGATCAATGGAATAGAGCTGAAAATCCTGAGACAGACTATGAGGAATATGATCAGTTAATCTTCAATAAAGGAGAAAAATAGGAAGTGGAACAGAAAAGTCTCTTTAACAAGTGGTGCTGGGAAAAGTGGTCAGCTATGTGCAAGGAAGCCAGACACAAAGTCAAATCAAAATGAATTAAAGACATTGATATTAGACCTAAAACCACAAGTTATACAGAGGAAAGTGCAGGCAGAATTGTCTGACATTGAAGCTAAAGGCATCCTCACGGATGAAATACCACTGATCAAGCAAGTGAAAGCCAAGATAAGCAAATGAGACTACATTAAATTAAGAAGCTTCTGCACGTCAAATAAAATGACCAGGATACAAACATAGCCCACAGAGTGGGATAAATTATTTGCCCAACACTCATTTGATAAGGGGTTAATATCAAAGATATATAAGACACTGGTAGAACTTCACAAGAAAAAAATTAATCCCTATCAAAATATGGGGAGAAGAGATGAATAGAAACTTCCTCAAAAAATACAAATGGCCATGGGGCTGGAGTGATAGTACAGCGGATAGGGCATTTGCCTTGCACTCGGCCGACCCGGGTTCAATTCCCAGCATCACATATGGTCCCCCAAGCACCGCCAGGAGTGATTCCTGAGCGCATGAGCCAGGAGTAACCCCTGAGCATTGCCAAGTGTGACCCAAAAACGAAAAAAAAAAAATGGCCAAAGCATATGAAAAATTGCTCTGCATCACTAATTATCAAGAAGATGCAAATCAAAACAATGATACATCATCTCATATCACAGAGACTGGCACACATCAAAAAGAACAAGAACAAAACCTGAAAACATACAATCTTTTAATGGAAAACTAATTATCAAATGCTTCCTTAATAGGGTTATCTTGTTTGGGGGTATAACTCCCACAACAATAGTGAGTTTTGTGTTGAAATATGGAACGCAATCAAGGTGAAGAGAAAATTAAGTGAAATTCATCAGTTATACAGTTGGGGTGGGGGGCGGGGGGTATACCGAAGATTTTGGTGGTGGAATATGGGCACTGGTGAAGGGATGGTGTTTGAATACGGTATAACTGAGACATAAACCTGAGAACTCTATAACTTTCCACATGGTGATAAAATAAAAAAAATAAAAATAAAATAATAAAAAAAAAAAAGAACAAGAACATCCAGTATTGGCACAGATGTGGGGAGAAAGAGACTCATACACTGCTGGTGGGAATGTCAACTGGTCCAACCTTTCTGGAAAACAGTATGAACATTCCTAAAAAATCTAGGAATTGAGCTTTCATTGGACCCAGCAATTCCACTTCTTGGAATATACAGTAAGGGCCCTAAAACAGAATGGGGGAAAAGACATTTGCACCCCTATGTTCTTTGCAGCACTACAATAGCCAAAATCTGGAAATAACCCAAGTGTTCAAGAATAGATGACTAGATAAAGAAACTATGGTATATATACACAATGGAATATTAGTCATAAGAAAATATAAAGTAATGAAATTTGCTGCTACCTGGAGGGACCTAGACAGTATCATGCTGAGTGAAGCTATTCAGAGGGAGAGAGACTAACACAGATACTAACACAAAAAATTTCTCATATTTGGGATTATAAAGATACATCAAGGTAGAATAATAAATACCTGCAGACAATGGAAACAAACATGAGAACCGGTATTCAGCAGGTAACACACCACCTGAGGGAGCTGTGAAACAGGACATGGAAGAGCAAACTCTTTGGCGAAGGAACATTAAACTGGCAGGAGGTGGTGCTGAAAGGTGGTACAGTGTTGTGTATGAAACCCTATCAATAGCAGTACTGTAGACCACATTACAAAAAGTTATTATTGAAAAAAAAAACCCTCTTAGAAGCAGACTTGTGGGAGGAAAGCAAAGGGTGGTGAGGGTCCTTAGTGAAGGGAAGTAGATGCTAGTGAAGGGATAAGTGTAATACTGTATGCCTGAAACCCAATCACAAATAACTTTGTAATAAATGATTTAAAATCCAAGTTAAGGGGCTGGAGCAATAGCACAGATGGTAGGGCATTTGCCTTGCATGCAGCCGACCCAGGTTCAATTCCCAGCATCCTGAGCACCACCAGAAGTAATTCCTGAGTGCATGAGCCAGAAGTAACCCCTGTGCATTGCCGGGTGTGACCAAGGAAGGAAGGAAGGAAGGAAGGAAGGAAGGAAGGAAGGAAGGAAGGGAGGGAGGGAGGGAGGGAGGCTGGAGTGATAGCACAGTGGGTAGGGCGTTGGCCTTGCATGCGGAGACCGGGGTTAAAATCCCAGCATTCCATATGGTCCCCTGAGCACTGCCAGGGGAGATTCCTGAGTGCATGAACCAGGAGTGACCCCTGTGCATTGCTAGGTGTGACCCCCCCAAAAAAAAAGGAAGGAAGGAAGGAAGGAAGGAAGGAAGGAAGGAAGGAAGGAAGGAAGGAAGGAAGGAAGGAAGGAAGGAAGGAAAGAAGGAAGGAAATCACAGTTAAGGGGCTGGAATGATAGCACAGCAGGTAGGGCGGTTGCCTGGCATGCAGCTGACCTGGGTTCGATTCCCAGCATCCCATATGGTCCCCTGAGCACAGCCAGGGGTAATTCCTGAGTGCAGAGCCAGGAGTGACCCCTGAGCAACGCTGGGTGTGACCCAAAAAGAAAAAAATATCACAGTTAAGATTTTTTTTTGGGGGGGCGCCTTTTTTTTGGGTTATACCTGGTTCAGGGTCTACTCCTGGCTCTGAACTCAAGAATTATTTTGCTTCAGGGACCAGATGGGATGCCATGAAAAGAACCAGTTTGGCAGCATGCAAGGCAAACACCCTACCTGCTGTACTATCGCTCTGGCCCCAGTTATAGTCAGATTTTTAACATTTTGTTTGCTTGTTTTGGGGCCACACCTTGGCAGTACTCAATGCCTGACAAAAAACTGAAACCAAACCCAAAGCACCTTATTAAAAGGGAACCAAGGCCCAGGGTTAGCTCAGTTGTAGACCTTGGGCATGAGGTCTGGGTTTGACCCCTGGTACTGCTCCACCTATTGACAGTGATCTCAATAGCACAACTGTACAATTTCAGTGAACCACAACCAAGTGAATAGTTTTGTCTAATTTTATGTTTATCAGTCTCTATTTAGATCAGTGTTTCCCATAGTGAGCATTACTCCCCCCTCCAAAATCCTATCATTAAAGGAATACAAGGAAGGAAAATTTTTAATTTTAAAAAATGGAAATGCACCACTAGTGATTTAAGGAAATAAAAGTATGGCAAGTCTAAGAAATAGTGAGAGTAGACTGCATAACGGAATAAAACTTCCTTAAATTGTTCAGTCAAGATTCCTGGAATTTCATTTTGCTTTTGGTCTTAAAGAAAAATTAAGGGTTGGGGAGATAGCTCAACAAGGTGGAGCCATGCTGTGCATGCAAAAACTCTGGGGGCTGGAGAGATAGCACAGTGGGTAGGGCGTTTGCCTTGCACGCAGCCAACCCAGGTTCAAATCCCAGCAACACATATAGTCCCCTGAGCACCACCAGGAGTAATTCCTGAGTGCAGAGCCAGGAGTAACCCCTGTGCATCGCTGGGTGTGACCCAAAAAAAGAAAAAGAAAAAAAAAAACAAAAAAAACTCTGGGTATGAGCCCTGGAACTTCATGGTCCCCCTAAACACTGAGCTTAGAGTAGCCCTGGAGCACTGCTGAAAGGAGGATGGAAGTAAAATTTTATGAAAGGGGGTACTGTGATCTAAATTAGTTTTCCAAACTTATTTCACTTATTTCCCCTTTCCTGGGGCAGGGGAAATTACTCAATACCTTGAACATCTACCGTAAGAGAACAGAAAGAGACTCTCAATTGCATCCAGGGCAACTGCTACACCCTTATAGTTCTAGCACCCCCGGAAGATAGGAGGGGGGAGTAATGCCCACTATAGGAAACATTGATCTAAATAAAGACTGATAAACATAAAATTAGATAAAACTATTCACTGGAAGACCAAACACTTTTCTGTTTAGTCATGTAATCCACACTTAAAAAAATTAGTATTTACTGCAGGGAAATTACATGAAGCTGACAGGGCAGTAGGCATGAAAAAACACCCATCTAATAGATGACTATTAATTTTAACAAAGCATTCATTCCTTTGCAGGTGAGAAGTTTGCTTATTTCAAACATTTAATGGTGTCAGCTAGGTTAGGTGAAATAGGAGAGGGTGAGGAAATAAGCAAACTACCAATTATTCAGCAAGGCGTGAATCTTAACTCAAGTGCTCAAAACGAATTGACTCATTGAGAGGCAGGAGAATTTCAGGATCTGGGAATGTTCATTTTTATTAACACCTTTTTGTATCTGACAAAAACTGAGACTACATTTCTAATACATAAAGAACTGTTCAAAATACAAATTTAGGGGATGCTCCTGCTGCCAGCTGCACGCAGGAGTTTAAGGACCACTTCCAGGACTTTGTAAGCTGGAAGCCTGGATTCAAATTCAAGCATCACAGTCACCTGAGCATTGCTAGGAGCAACACTTCCCAAACCACCCCGGGTGAGGCCTCAAAATCAAAGGGGGTGGGGGGAGGGGGAACTTATCCAGTCTAACTCCAGTTTGATAAGAACTAAAATACAATCAGGGTTCGAGCAACAGTGAAGTGAGCAAGATGTTTGTCTTGACCATGGCCGGACCCAGGTTCAATCTTGGCATCCCACAGGGTCCCTGAGCACTAAGAGAAATAATTCCTGGGGCTGGAGTGATAGCACAGTGGGTAGGGCGTTTGCCTTGCACGCGGCCGACCCGTGTTCGAATCCCAGCATCCCATATGGTCCCCTGAGCACCGCCAGGAGTAATTCCTGAGTGCAGAGTCAGGAGTAACCCCTGTGCATTGCCGGGTGTGACCCAAAAAGAAAACAAAAAACAAACAAACAAAAACCACCCAAAACCAAAGAAATAATTCCTGAGTACAGAGCCAGGAATAACCCTTGAACATGGCCGATTGTGGCCCCCAAACCAATAAATAAATAATAAAATATAAAAAGCTGGGAATTTGGAAAGATGAAAAAATAAACATTTTTTTTGGGTGGGGCTCACACCTGGCTGTGCTGGGGGAATGTGCAAACAAGCATCCTACCTGCTGTACTATCCCCCTGGACCCTCTTCTTTTTTTTTTCTTTTTAGGAGTGGCGTGGCACACTGGGCATTGCTCAGGACCCACTAGTCGCTTTGTGCTGAAGGATCACTTCTGGTGGCCCGGGGAGTGATATGAGGTGATAAGAATTGAACCCAGGTTGATGTGCAAGGCAAATGCCCTACCTACTGGACTATCTTTCTGGCCCCCCAATTTTTTTTTTTGGTTTTGTTTTGAGGCCACATTGGTGCTGCTCAGGGGTTACTCTTGGCTATGTACCAGGGGGGATCTTTGGGATACCTGGGATCGAACCCAAGTCAGCCATATGCAAGCTCCCTACCCATGTACTATTGCTCCGATCCCCTTTAAAAATTTATTTTTAAATTTAAGCAGCAGGAAAAATTAAGATAAAAACCTGAAGGAACAGTTAAAACAATAAAAATTATTGCCTAGGAAAAAATGTTTTGGAGACAGAAAAAACAGAGATAACAATTCTTCATTATACATTTTGTAGTACAATTTGGACTTTTAAATTTTCAGTTACTTGGTTTGGGGCAGGAGGGCTCAAGAGGCTGGAGCAAATTCTTTGAAGCAGGAGCTCTGGGCTGGATCCCCGGCATCACCTATGAGCACCACTGGTGTGGCTCCTGCCCGCCAAACCAAATAAAGAAATAACTCTGGTTTCCATCTTCATAAAAAGACTAAATTAATAAATTCGCATAGTCACTTTTTGGTAATCAGTTCATGGGATATATGTGGTTGGCGAATAGTAAAAGATGTCCTAGCGCCTGTAAATATATTAATTACATAAAAAAAGAGGGTGAATAAATCTGTAACTGCCCTTATCCTGGAGTACCCACATGAGTTCTATAAAATCACAAATGTCCTTATTAATGGAAGGGGGGAAAAAAGAGTCAAGAGACCTTTGAAGTGGAGCACACTGTGTAGATGAAGGGGCCACATGCCAAAATAGTTAGGTGACCCCAGAAGATGGAAAAAGAAAGGTTACAGTTCTCCCCTAGTTTCTAGAAAGAACACAGCTCCGCTGACGACCTCATTTTAACCCAGTGAGACCCATTTTAATCTTCTGCCCTCTTATAAGACAGTATGTGTTATTTCAAGCTACTAAGGAGCAGTAGGAAATAAATTTAACATAATTTCCCATGCAATGTGTTTCAAAAGCAAAAAAAAAAATGGTTTCTAGATAATCACTGTCATCCCATTGCTCATCGATTTGCTTGAGCGGACACCAATAATGCCTCCATCGTGAGACTTGTTGTTATCTTATTAAATAGCTAACTTTATAGTTCTAATAAAGATAGCTTCAATCATTTGATAATTGCATTCTAATCAGATACCAATACCCAAAGTTCTGAAAGATTAAAATCAAGTCCTTTCCATCTGAAATTAATTATACAAAATGTTAGTCATCCCAAATCTCAATTGCTAAAATAAATTTGAGACAAATAATATTTTTCTCTTAATCTGTGGAGGCAACGATAGATTACTTTAATGTCCTTTCTAGACTTTATTTTGATGAAAGCCATACCATAAATGGGTGTAAAGCAAGACCAAAGCTCAAATCCCTTCCATACATTTGCTTGGCCTAATACTGGCTGTAACAATTTAAAAATGAATACATTATAAGACATGAATTTTAACACCAATAACCTAAAATATAAGAAATAAATAAAAATACAGCATTTCTATATGTTAAGGAAGTTATCTACTCAAACTACTATAAGGTATTTTCTCATAGCAAACATAAATACACAAGATAATAAAAATTAAGGAATCAAAGCATATCTACCTAGCAACTGCTAAACTAAGCACGAATACTTTTTTGGTAATGGGAATTCACTGTTCTAAAGAAGTCTGTTTATTCCATCTTTAGTTTACTGTGATCTTTAATCTCTTTATTCTCAGTTGATTGTTGTACTCACCAAGGGTGCGCTGCTACTTATATTTTTAGTTTGTTTTCTTAATATTTTGATCACACCCAGCAGTGCTCAGAGCTGACTCCTAGCTGTGCACTCAAGGATCACTTATTGGTGGGCCTGAGGGATCCTTGATCAGTTTTGAGGATCGAATCTGGGTTGGTCGCATACAAGGCAAGAGCCCTACCCGCTGGACTATGTCACCCTGCACCAGGGTTACTTCTCATCCTCAGCATTAAGTTAAATTCTTCTCACAGATTAGACCTCAAAAAGGGACATAAAACATTAGGGCTGGGGAGAGAACTCAAAAGTGTATGATTTGCAGCACAAAGGAGGCCTGAATTTGATCCCTGGTACCATACAGTCCCCAAGCACTACTGGGTATGAACCACCCCCCCACCCCACCCCAAGCACATAGCCAGTAGTAACAGCCCTTGAGCACTGCAGTGTATGACCCCCAAATCCAAAAAAGGGTCTCACAAAACCCATGTTTGCCATGAGTTCTCTGTTTTTAGGTCAAACATCCCTATTTAACCATATGAAACTTATAGCTAAATTCCAGAGCTGAAATTTACTACACTATCACTGGCAAGTTATATATTGAAGTTACAGTTCTGTTATCAATAAAATGACTGTATTATGTTGTGTAAGTTAGAAATAATGTGCCCAAAGTCTTGGCATACAGTGCCTGCATGAAGCAGTCCTTGCCTAAATAGCAGTTATTAACAATATGGCAGGGACTCATCCCCACTTTATACACTGTTCTCTTCTGAATGAACTCTACTTTGTCTTTAACCCCAACGGACAACATTTCAAACTGAAAGCAGAATCCAGGAAGTGTATTATCTGCATAGGAGAGCACAGGGCCATCTCTTACTTTCCTCCTCCTAGATAATGTATTTCCACCAACGCAGTCTAAGATTAAATCTGTTTTCTTTCCTGGTCCTATCACACCACTGTTTCAGAGACACAATACTTTGAATAAAATGATTTTTTATACAGCCAAGAGGGAAGGGCATTTGCCTTGCACGCGGCCGACTCGGGTTCAATTCTTCTACCCCTCTCGGAGAGCAGCAAGCTACCGAGAGTATCTCGTCCCCACGGCAGAGCCTGGCAAGCTACCCAGGGCGTATTCGATATGCCAAAAACAGTAACAACAAGTCTCACTATGGAGATATTACTGGTGTCTGCTCGAGCAAATCCATGAGCAACAGGATGACAGTGACTAAAATTAAAACAAAAAAAATAAAATTAAAGCAAAATTTCTGGGCTGCAAAAAAACTCCTAATGAGTACAATTTTAACCTATTTCTAAAAAGAACTATAATATAATGCAGTATTTCTAAGTCAATGAATAAAAAACACTGCCTAACATACATGCTAAGTGCTTAATAAAAGCTGGCTTCTCATTAATTCAACATATCCCATATAAGTTCTCAAATATTCTCTCTTATTCAGTAACAAAAGCAGCCACAGAATACCAATTTCCTGATACTCTGATAGTTCATAAACATATGTAACTCCTTATAGTATTTTGTTTTTGTGTCACACCCAGTGGCGCTCAAGGCATATTCCTGTCTCTGGGATCACTTCTGGCAGGGACTGGGAAAGCAATGGAGTGCTTTTCTGAAGACAGAATCTGGGTCAGTCAAGTGCAAAGTAAATGTCCTATCCTCTGTATTACCTCTCCAGCACCAATTTACTTATACTCTTACAATGACCCCGAGTTTAAAAAAAAAGGGCAGAGTACTCCTGGCAGAACCAGAAAAGTACCGCAGGTTTTGCTGATACCAGAGCTCCTAAAGAGTAAGCCAGAGAAGCTCTCTGTTTTAGTGTTAAAAATGGGGACTGACATTTTCGACAGGTCTCACTGTTTGGGGGAAAACTCCAAATAATGACAGTGAGTTTTCTGTCGAAAATTGAATGTAATCAAAGTAAGGAGAGAGTAAAGTGAAAATCACCTGCCACACAGGCGGGGTGAGGGGGTATGCTGGGGTTCTTGGTGGTCGAACATGTGCACTGGTGAAGGGATGGGTGTTTGATCATTGTGTGACTGAGACTTGATCCTAAAAGACCTGTAACTGTTCTCACAGTGACTAAATTTAAAAAAAAAAAAAAAAAGGCGGGGGTGCTGGAGAGAGGACAGCAGGTAGAGCAACTGCCCAGCACACAGCCAACCCAGATTCAATCTCCGGTATCCCATGCTCACCCCATGCACTGTCATGAGTAAATTCTTGAGTGCAGAGTCAGGTATAACTCCTGAGCTTTGCTGGGTATGAACCTGCACCCTCCAAAAATAAATAAATAAATATTAAAACAGACATTTCAGGCCAGGGAGAAAGCTCAAAGGTCTACTTGGGTGATTTGCATGCAGAATCCCCAGTTCAATCCCCACATCCATCATCCTCACAGCAGTGTTGGGAGGGACCCACCCTCTCAGCACCTCGAGGTGTGATCCAGAAACCCTCCAAAATTTAAAACTAAAAGACCCTATTACATCCTTTGGGTGCTGGTTACCAATGTGTTTGCACTTTGTGAAAATTCATCAAGTATTTTTGTACCTTTACGCATGTGTGGTTAAGCAGGCAAATGTTAAAATCACATTAAGTGTATGCACATTAACATATCCTTATATCCAGCTGTCAAAACCTTGAGCATGAACAGCACTGCATCAGGCCCTTGCACTGAGCACAAAAAAAGGGTGGAGGGGCGCATGAAATAAAAAGAAACATGAGGGGCTGGAGAGATAGCACAGCAGGTAGGGCATTTGCCTTGCACGCGGCCAACCCGGGTTCGATTCCCAGCAGCATCCCATATGGTCCCCTGAGTGCAGAGCCAGGAGTAACCCCTGTGCATCGCCAGGTGTGACCCAAAAAGCAAAAAAAAAAAAAAAAAAAAAAAAAGAAATATGAACTAGCAAACATAAATTCAGATGTCTGAGAAGCATCGTTATTCTTGGTAGTTATAAATTCATTCATTCATTTAGGTTTTGAAGCCACACCAAGCGATGCTCAGGCACAACATGTGGTGCCAGGGATTAAAACAGAGCAGGCTGCATGCAAGGCAAATGTCTTAACCTCTGTACTGTCTCTCCAGCTCTATAAATTTATTTCCTACAACTATCTTTAAGTCTTTAAGTCCAACAGTACACACCTATGTCTAAATCTAAAGACAAGAAAAAATAAGCTAAAAATGTAAATATTCAATAATAACAAATAAATTTGAAATTACCTGAAGCTTAATCACTAACATCTAGGAGGAACACACCAAATACATATAAGCACCAAAGTATAAATTATAGCTGAATAGTATTTTAGTATTATTCAGGATGTGAGGGCAGGAGCAGGCAGAATTAGGCACTGAATCCAGGACCTGATACATACAAGGCAAACAAGCTTTCTACCACTGAGCTCCATCCTCAAATCAAATATAGTATTTTTACAACTAGAGCCATTTTTCTGGCCCAGAGATAGTACAGAGGATTGGGTAAGTACCTTGCACTCAGCAGACCTTGGTTGGATCCCTGGCACCCCCATATGGTCTCCTGAGCACAACCAGGTCTGATCCCTGAGCAACAGAGCCAAGACTAAACCCTGAGCACCTCAAGGTGTGGCAAAAAAAAAAAAAAAAGCCAAACCATGAACCATCTTCTGAAAGTTCGTATAGTTCTATATTGAAAGGAGACCATCCCCCCAAATGAAACCACTTCAGCATGTCAGTATAATTCTCTGTTTAGTAATATAAGTGTAATCAACAGCAATGCTAGCAGATATGTATCTGCATCAACAATTCCCTGAAAATGGGTCAAGACTAATTCCTTCAAAATCAACTCCAAATTTCCTTTTATAAAGCATGCCCTCGCCTGGACCAGGGAAAATGGGCCAGGAGGACTGGTAACTGGTTGGTCAATGGTGTGAGAGATGGAGGATAGTTAAGATACAGTAGGGATCATTATGACAATACCAGCTGGAAATGATCACTGTTGAAAGCAGGTATAGGGATATAGATAACTTCTCAATATCTGAATTGCAAACCATAATGGGAGAGGGGGAAGGAGTGAGGGGGAAGGGCAGAGAAGAGAGGGGGGGAGGGAGGGAGAGAGAGAGAGGGAAAGGAAGAGAAAGAGAGAGAGGGAGAGAGAGAGACAGATGCTTGCCACAGAGGCAGGAAGGGGTGGGAGGAAACCAGGGGACACTGGTGCTGGGGAATTACAATGGTGAAGAGATGGGAACTGGAACTTATATGATTGAAACGCAATCACAAACAATTTTGTAATGCTCTATCTCACGGTGATTGAATAAATTTTTTTAAAAAATCATACACCGGGCTGGAGCAATAGCACAGCGGGTAGGGCGTTTGCCTTGCACGTGGCCAACCCGGGTTCGAATCCCAGCATCCCATATGGTCCCCCGAACACCGCCAGGAGTAATTCCTGAGTGCATGAGTCAGGAGTGACCCCTGTACATCGTTGGGTGTGACCCAAAAACAAACAAAAAAAAAATCATACACCATAAAAAAAATATGCCTGGGGCCAGAGAGTTAATACGGTAGGGAAGGGTCCTTGCCTTGCATGATAAAAAATCCAGGCTTGATCCCTGGCACCCCCATGGTCCCAGAGTCCTGCTAGGGATAACTGCTGAGTGAATCCCTTCCAGTGCCCTTTCCATGGAAAGAAACCACATTTTACAGAAATGGCTGATTTCCTGCTGAGGAATGAACCTGGAATATCTCATGTCAGATAGCAAGGAAGTTATTAGTCATGTCAAAAACACTTAGGAGACAAACTGAAAAGGCTTCTACTTGGTAAAGATGTTACAATTTGAACAGCTAAGGGGGAAAATAAAAAATTTAAAAGCATGAGCACCTAACATTTTTAAAAAACTGACACTTTTTTGAGACTGCTAGAAACAACTATTTTGAAAATCAGTTAAGGAAAAACAGCATATTTTTCCTTTTCTGTTGAAACTGTGCCCCAAACCAAATAGCATAAAAGGAAAAGCATTCCTCTGGAATATAATTAGAATATCGCCAGTATCAGTTAAAAAAATAATAATCATTACATCAGCTACATGCAGGCCGTTCAATATCTCTACACTGTAGCAGTAGTAGTACTTATCCTATCATTTGGGATGAGGGACATCAGCATTATTCAGTAGCTACTCCTGGGTCAGTGCTTGGGGGTTGCTCCCAAGGGGCACTGAGGGGACCATGTGGTGCTGGGAGGTTGAACTCCATCCCCCCCACCCCACCAGTCTCCTATATGTAAAGCATGCACTCTTGTCTGCATTACTCTGGCCCCCATATCAATTGTTTTTTATGGGGACATTTAATTCAGTCATTTGGAGGGAAATCTCATAACACTCAATCTTCCAAATGTGAAAGAATCATTATATAGTTAAAAAAAAAAAAGACTAGTTTCAAAAATTTCTTGTGTAGACAAAACCAGTTTAGTCACCTAAGAAATGTTTCTGGGACCAGAGAGAGTACAGTGGGTAGGGCACCCACTTTGCTCTGCCTAACTGCTTTGTAAACTGCTTCCTAACACCATCCCTAGTCTCCTTCTGCATTCTGAGGGAGAGAAGTGCTCCCAGGTAAAAGTCTTTTAGCGTGCACACAATAAACTGGTACTAATTGCTTCAGGCATTTGGCTTGTTATTTCTGAACTTTTGGCCATAAGAATTCATAGCAGGGGATTTCTCCCACATTTTACTTTCCCAGTTATCTAAAGACGCTGTAGTTTTTCTAAAGTGTATAAAAAATATAAAATCTTTCCATTAGCTCTATGAATGTATTTACATATTTTTCTATCTATCTATCTACATATATATGATTTTGGGCCACAGCAGTGCTCAAGGTTCTAAGTTCAGAGATTATTCCTGGCAGGGCTCAGGGTATCATACGGGTTGCCAGGGATCAAACCTGGGTCAGCTGCAAGAAAGGTAAGTGCCCGGGGCTGGAGCAATAGCGCAGTAGGTAGGGCGTTTGCCTTGCACATGAACGACCCAGGTTCCATTCCCAGCATCCCATATGGTCCCCTGAGCACCACCAGGGGTAATTCCTGAGTGCAGAGCCAGGAGTAACCCCTGTGCATCGCCGGGTGTGACCCCCCCCCCAAAAAAAAAGTAAGTGCCCCAGTTCTTTATAATATACATTAAAGAAGTCCAAAACCGGAAACAGTAGGACAGGTTGCTCTGAGAACACCATCAGAACGCAGGGTTCCTATTCGCTTTTCCTCTCCTGTCATCAGAATCAGAGGGCACACTAAGGGGCCAGAGCGACAGTACAGTGATTAGGGCATTTGCCTTGCACCTGGCTGAGGTCAAATCGCCACGCGAGCACCACCAGGAGTGATCCGTGAGTGTAAAGCCAGGAGTAACTCCTGAGCATTATCAGGTGTGGCCCTCCCACTTTCCACAAAAGGCCAGGCCATAAACTTTTTTGGAAAAAGAAAAAACTAGTTTCAGAACTGAAGAGATATAAGAGGATAAGGAGCTTGCACTGTATGCAACTGCCCAGGTTCAATCCCAGACACCACATATAATCCTGGAGCACTGCAGGAGGATCTCTGAGCACAGAACCAGGAACAAACCCTGGGCACCACTGAGTATGGTCCAAAAACCAAAAATGGAATTTAGGGACTAGCACTGGCTAGGGATGTAGCTCAGGGGTAGAACACTTCCCTTGCCTGTGTGAGGCCCTGGGTCAGAGCTCTGGCGTTGACTGTACACCCTTCCCACTCACTCACAGCATTGGGTGTGGTCCCAATAACAAAAACAAAACAAGAAAATCAGTTTAATCTTGCTAAACTACAATTAGGCAACTTTGTTCCTCCCATTAGGAACCTTCAATGATTCCTCACTATAGAGAAAGGAGAACTACTTACAATGGCATTCAAGTCTGCCCCCTGGATAAGTCAACCCACTTTCTGGTCCTGAACTAGTACTGCCTACTTGCTATTTCCTAGATACACACATGCCTAGCCCCTTCGTTCCCCCTGCCTGGAATGACATCTACTTCCTTGATCCGCCACTTTAAACTGCAGTTGTCACTGGGCACTTAGTCTCTCTTTCAGACTATTACTATTAAGCTCTATTACTATTAGTAATAGCAAGTAGTACTATTCATTTACAGTGTTAACACAACATAAAATGATATCGTTTGTACTGATCTATCATTATCAGAAGCTTAATGGTAAATACATTTTCTCATATTTTTCATCTATTTTACGTTTATCTTCAAAAAATTAACCAAGTATATAGTTGAAATAGTGGGTTTAGTTATCAGGCTAACAACTACTGTGATAGGGATGATGGAAATACTGGGTTCCTAATTCCCAGTCAAAGTTACTCTCAAAGGAAAATGTTATTGGTGCTTTTAAGACTTATACTTACCCCACAGCAGAAGATAAAATGTAATATTTCTAATTCTTGTGGACTACTTACAAAGCCACAAAACAGTGATCTATTAGAAGTCTTTGCAAGACAAAAATACCAAGGTGGTTCATACATTACAACAAAGGCAGCAACACTTGACTCACTCCAGTTTTCATAATTCTTATGCTGCTTCTAGACCCTTCTTTCCCTTCAAGCAAGAATCTTATGTACCAACAGTCTTTTCACAACTAAGTAATAATGACCCATGAAGAAAGGTAGTTTTTAATGCTTCAGTGCTGCTTTATTATTCCTTTTAAAGAATACTGTATCTGAGAGTTTAACAGGAAAGGAGGGAACTGTAATTATCAACGCAGTTTTCTCTGAAGTGACTGAAAGCGAGCCTTCCTTCCCTACACGGTACTGGTTCCTTCAGGTGTCCTACTACTAAACAAACATGAGGAGTTTAGATCACTAAATCTTAATCCAGAGACATCAAATTTCACAAAATCAACACTCTCTTTTGATATAAACAGAAACTTAGTATGGTTTCTAGGTGCTTATATAGCATATAGAATCTAGGCTACCTGTTCCCAAAGAAATGTTTCAACCCACCAAATGAAGATATAACTTATTTTCAAGAGGGATTCAAAGAAATTAAATTCAAAGAATTTAAAAACAAAAAAAAGGGTTTTTTTGTGTGTGTGTGTTTTGGGGTCATACCTACCAATACCCAAGGGCTCATGCCAGACAGGAAAGAGAATGTCACTCCTAGTGGTGTTTTGGGAGATGATGCCACAATGGGGATAGAACTTAGGCCTCCTGCAGAAATTTACCCACTTTTCAGTCACATAGCAAAAGCTAGGACTAAAAGAAGCTAGGACTAAGCAACTAAGAAGTTGTTTCTTTTCTATCCTTAGCCACTCTTCTGTTATACTGTTAATCTTAATAATCTTATACCTTAATCTTAATGAACACTGAAAAAATATATTCCAAGAATAAAAATTTAAGGTAAAGTGTAGTTCTATGCCTTATACTTATACCAGGGGTTTTAATATGAGTGCCAATGCAGGAAACTCTAAATTTAAGCCAGTGACCCTCGGGTCAAGCGATCTAAGCCCCATTAGCCATTACCAATTCCCCAAGCTAGCTCGCAAGGAGAGAGGGCGGAACTCACTGTCAATGAGTATTTCAAGGGCAAGCTTTTTAATTTAAAAAACAACGAACTTGGCATGAGCAAATGTTCGAGAACTGTCTGGACCTCTTACTCCTCTGCGCGACTTCAAGTCCGTTTGCTCGTACACAATTTTTGCAGGTATCACGCCCTTGGAACTACTCGGCCCGGAGCAGCAGGTAAAGGATGTACTCCGAGACACTCCTCTGGGAAAAGTGTCATAAATAAGCTGTTCTGGAATGTACGGGGGGGGAGGGGGGAGGGTGACCTAGCAACCACTTTCAAAGTTTCACTTGCGATCTCTCTCCTCGGCCATCCGCCCCACGAGACCCAAATATCAAACTAACGGGCTTTTCCACAGACAAGATCACGCGGCTGATCATACCCAGTGAATCACCCGACTTCAAACGGTCCACACAGCAGGCACACACAATACTACTACTGCTGCTGCTGCGAGCTACTGTCCAGAAACACTAAGAGCACTTCTGAACCTCGTCGTACCAACATGATCCGGAGAGCCGGTGGCGAGGGCTGCCTGAGACCATCCCGGGCCGCCGTCGGCCGGTGGGGCGCCGAGCGGCTGGAAGTTACGAGAACAGGGAGGCACCCTTTCTCCTCAGGGCCGCCGCACAAGCTCCCCGGGAACGTCCTTGCCGAATGCTTCCTCCTCCGACGCCAAAACGCCGCCAGGTGATTCGGCTTGGCGGTTCCCCGAAATGAATGGGGGGAGGGGGCTCGGCTTCCACCGGGAAGATGGGTTCACCGCGGCCGGATCGGACCTGCCGGGCCACGGGCGCCGGGAGGAGGCAGGCGAGGGGGCGAGGGCGGCCGAAGGCGAGACCGAGAGGGGCGAGAGGGCTCCTGCTCGTCCCCGGCCTCGGGGAGGAAACTCGAGCCGCGCGATCAAGCCAAATGGCCCGGCAACCCGGGCAGCCGAGACGCTCGAACTCGAAACCAAGGTTCCAGGGGGGCGGGGGGTGTAACCGAGAGGCCGGGCGGGTGGTGACAAATTCCCGTGGCCCCAAGAGCGGGGCTCCAGTCCCGGCGGGGTCGGGCCAGCCGCAGCGCCCAGGCCCGCTGCGGCTCACCTTTGAAGAAGCGCAGCGCCAGGCCGTAGAGCTCCTCCAGGCCGAAGCCCCAGCGCTGCTGCAGCCGCCGCGCCTCCTCCGCCGCGCCCCCCGCCGCCGCCTCCCCGGGCTCCGGTGGCTCCCCTCCGGCGCCCGGGCCCCGGCCGGCCCCAGGAGGCGAAGGCGGAGGCAGCGGCGGCGGCAGCAGCGGGGCACCCTCCGCGCCGGGCCGCTCCTCCGGGTCTGGGCTCAGCGTGAGGCCATCGACGGAAACCTCCAGTCGCTCCGCGTTCAGCACCGCCGCCATCTCCGGCTGCTGCGCCTCCTCGGCGGGGACAGGAGGCGGCCACGTATCGACTTCCTGCTGACCTCTGACCTCCACTCACCCCGACCGGAACTTCCGGCGCCGCGGAGGAGCGCGGGGGAAAGGGCTGAGGGCGCCGCCCCTCGGCGACCACCCGTCACGCTCTCGCCTGCGCCCAGTGTGTTTCCTCCCCGGGCGCGTGCCGAGCCTCGGTTCCCCGCTCGCCGCCGGTTCGGTTTGGGTTTCGGTGTCGCCCGGAGCGGGGCCGAGTAGCCGGTGCTGAGTCTGGCGAGCGCACCTCGCCCCAGGTCGGCCACTGCCCACTAGATTTTTTTCCTTAAGTTTCCCCGCGGCGGCAGCGTGGGAAACTCAGGGCAAGTGCCTCTTTTTGTTTTTAAGGAGGAAGGGAGGGTGCAGAGAAGTTCAGTGGCTTCTCTCCAGGTGGTTGATCGAGAGAATGGTGGTTGGATAGGAAGGGGATAGGGTTTTTCGAGAATTGAGGCTCGTTCAATGAGTGAAACCCTAAGAAAAAGTGGTTCCAAGTAGGAAGATAGGAGAGTGATAACCTGATTGCAGACAGAAAGGTTACGTTTTTGAAAATAAACAAACTCTACAAACTTCACACGCCTAATCATAAAATTGTAATTGCATGGCACTTATTCAAACTGTCCAAAAGTCCAGAAACTGTTTGATTTGGAGGCATGCCCAGCAGCGTACCAGGCTCTGTGGACCTTGCCATGAGCTGGGAGATAACCCGACTTCCTGCATGCAAAGCCCTCTGAGCAGTCTTGCCAGACCCCCCAAACTTTGATTATTCATTTTTGCCATACCCGCCTGTGCTACTATCAGTAGATTTGTGAAGCTCAATTACAGTTAAGGGAATCTTGATTGTCTTGTTAAACCAACATAGGCTTATTTTCTTTGTAGAAATTATAATTATAGAAATGGTCAACATAGGACAAAAACCAGGGAGACGAGAAATAATCAAGATGGAGCTCATAGAGTCTAGAAACACAGGTGAGCAGTAATGCAACTCTGCTGATAGTAGTTTACTTATTTAGGGTTCTTGCCAACTCTTGAAAACCTGCATCAAATTTTCCTCAATTATGAGCTATCCTATTTTAGGGCTGTTTGATGATGTCAAATGGCAATTTGATGTCTGATTTTTTTCTGGATTCCCTGTGTTTTGTTTGCTATGCTAAGATAGAATTAAACAGGCAGTCACTGTAGTACAGCTGCAAGTTAGTTTCCCATAGCACTGTAGCACTGTTGTCCCGTTGTTCATTCATTTGCTCCAGCGGGCACCAATAACTTCTCCATTGTGAGACTTGTTGTTATTGTTTTTGGCATATCGAACACGCCATGGGTAGCTTGCCAGGCTCTGCCGTGTGGGCGGGATATCTTGGTAGCTGGCCAGGCTCTCCGAGAGGGACTGAGGAATCAAACCCTGGTTGGCCGTGTGCAAGGCAAACGCCCTACCTGCTGTGCTATCACTCCAGCCCCTGTTTCCCATAAACACAGGAATTTTTATTTTGCATGATTCAAAATAAGAATTACTCTGATGGATGTAATTCAGAGTACAGGTACACTGGCTGTTTGCCTTGTATACACTGACCCATGCTGGATCCTGGCACTGACCAGCCCCTGTCAGGAATGATCCCTGAGCCTAGAGCCAACTGTAAGTGCCAGCACAGCTGACTCAAAAAACACAATAAAATCAACATAGCTAGAGCTTGCCCTGTGTGCAGCTGACCACAATTTGATCCTTGGCATCCCATATGATCCTGTAAGCACTGCCAGGAATAATTCCTGAGTGCAGAGACGGAAATAACACCTGAGCATCACTGGATATTACCAAAAATCAAAACCAAGAAACAACCAACATAGCAAGTCTACCCCTCACTGTTCTCTCTACCTCCCTACGACTTTCAACAGATACTTGTTATAAGGCATTTGTCACATAGAACCTGATTTCTATGCACAGCAGGTCATAGGAACTACCAGTTTTTCCATACTTTTGTCTTTTATATGTGAGGAGGTACACCTGGTTACCAAAAGGGACAGATTGGTAACCCAGCAAGCTGAGTACACTACAGGCCCAGACACTATGCCCAGCACTGCATGGTCCCCCACATCAGCACCTCCAGGAGCCATCCCCAGAGCACACAGGGCTAGGAGTAGCCCCCGGCACCCAATAGAGTGTGGCCCCAGTCTACACTCACAGGATTTTATTTGTTTCGTTTTGGGACCACACAGCTGTTCTCAGTATTTATTCCGGGCTCTGCTCAGGGATCATTCCTGGCAGTTTTGGGGGGACCATCTGGGGTGCTGAAGATGGAAACTCTGGTCATCTGCATGCAAGGCAAAAACCTTACCTGCTATGCTGTTTCTCTAGCCCAGGAACTTTTTTGTTTTTAATTTTTTTTTTGAGGGGCTGGAATGGATAGGGCTTTGCCTTGCACCCAGCCGATCCAGATTCAATTCCCAGCATCTCATATGGTTCCCCGAGCACCGCCAGAAGTAATTCCTGAGTGCAGATCCAAGAGTAACCCCTGTGCATCGCCAGTGTGACCCAAAAAGAAAAAATATATAATAAAATAATTCTTTTTTTGAGGAGCCACACCCAGAAGTGCCCAGGGCTTCTGGCTCTGCACTCAGGGATCACTCCTGGCGGACTTGGGGATCATATGGGATGCCAGGGATTAAACCTGGGTTGACTACTTACAAATGCCCTACATGCTATACTGTCCCTCTGGCTCTCCCAGAAGTATTTTCTAAAACATTAGAAATACCTTGTTCAAGTCTGTTCCTATACAAAGTAGGCAATTTTCAAATGAGTTACAAATTTACAGTGTAAAATTCATTAAGCTTTCATTCATTTGGTCATTAACCAGATGATGGAGTTTTATCATTCTGAAGTGCTTTCTGAATTTCTTCCCTAAAACCAAACTTTCCCTTTGTACTCTCAACTTATCCTCACCTATTTTTTGAAATCCATATTCCTGAACAGAAACCAAGTTTAATTACTTTATCTGGGGAATTCATCGTACTTGATAGAACAGGATAGGTAATCTTTCGTAGTAAGGCGGTGCGCTTCCATAGTGATTATCACTCTGTGCTCTTTGGCTAGAAGTGTCTGGAGGACAAAGTCCATGCCCTTAGCCTCCCTGGCTT
This sequence comes from Sorex araneus, assembly GCF_027595985.1. NCBI lineage: Eukaryota > Metazoa > Chordata > Mammalia > Eulipotyphla > Soricidae > Sorex > Sorex araneus. The sequence continues at coordinate 42,693,101 of NC_073310.1, read as the reverse complement.
CCTAGCCCAGGATGGGAAGCCTTTAGGTTCTTGGAGTAATTTATTGAGTGAGTGAATACAAGTTTAATTCTAGCCAGTATATGAAGTATCAGTTCAGCTCAGTGTACATTTTAGGAGTGAGTCCCTTCTGGGTGCTGTAGAAATGGAAAGGTGAATGCTTGGTAGCTAATGCTAAGGAGGATGGTACAGAGAGTGAGACCAGGGGCTGGAGGGATAGCACAGCGGGTAGGGCATTAGCCTTGCACTTGGCCAACTCGAGTTTAGTCCCTAGCGCCTCATGGAGCTCCCCAAGCACCGCCAGGAGTAATTCCTGAGTGCAGAGTCAGGAGTAACCCCTGTGCATCGCCGGGTGTGACCCCCCCCCAAAAAAAGAAAGTGAGACTAAGAGACTAAGTGAGAAATGCCATCACAGGCCAGGCTGCCAGTGCTGGAACAACCTACTCAGTGACTGGGGGCAGGTTCTTAACTTTTATTTACTCCTTTGTTAAATGAATAATAATAGTGTTCCTGTCTTAGGTTGCTATAAAGACTGGATTCCTGAATACATGTAAAGCACTTTGAAAAGAACCTGCCTGACCCAGAGTGAGCTTGGAATTAAAATTTGCCCATTGCTGTGTGTAATATTCCATTAATAGGAAGAGAATCATTTCCTCAGGCCCCAACGGTGCTTTATGTATTTATTTTTGGTTTGGAGGTACACCCAGAAATGCTCTGACCTTACTCCTGGCTCTGCACTCAGACATAACTCCTGGTGGTGCTCAGTGGACCATATAGGGCACGTGGATTGAATCTGGGTTGGCCGCCTGCAAGGCAAGTGCCTTACCCACTGTACTATCTCTCTGGTTTTCTCGTGGTGCTTTAAATATGAATTGAAGAGATAGTCCAGTGGACTAGAGTTCATACTTTGCATGCAAGAGGTTCATATTTGTTTAGTTTTATATAGGCCCCAGTGATTTGCATAGTTGTTTACAATGGGTTTTCAGGCATCCAATGCTCCCACCTCCATTCCCACCAGATTCCCTTCCACCCCTCAACCTGACTCCTTGACAGATACATTTTTACGTTTAACTGTAGTTTGGGTCAAGCTTATGGCAGTGTTGGATATGGTGGTTTAGAAAGATGTAGATGCTTCACAGAAGGCACAGAAGGTGCCTCACAGAAGGACCGCCCCCCCCCCCCAAGGATCAGCATTTGCTGCAGGATTTTAAAAAATTGTAATTTTAATGAAAAATCCAGATTTATGTCTAACCTTAAGATTACTAAGAAATTTGATGCCTCAGGACGGCTTTGGTGCTTGTCGCCTGTGAGCAGAGTAGAGCTGCCCCCAGAGGGGGCCCCTGTGCTCTCAACCAGCCCAGAGTGATGAACACGGTCGGGCTGTCTATCAGGGCACTCCTGGAGCGTTTCAGACCCGGGTGCAAGGGGGAAACCTAGGTCACAGGGCAAGCGCCAGGAGAGCTCAGAACTGAGGCGCCTTTTAAGTCCAGGTGAAGACAATGAGGCCCTGAAAGGAGTAGCTCAGGAAGAATTGGGAGGAAATGAAGGCCCAACCACAGAGGGTGCCACAGAGGCCAGCCAGCCGAAGGGCAAGGCATTGCATCTGTTGCTTTCAAGCGACTGTGGTGCTAGACCCCCCTCTGAGACTCTTTACCTGTACAAAGGTAGAAATTGTAGGTACCAGAGAGATAGCCCAGTGGGTAGGGTGGTTGCCTTGCTGTGGCTAACCCAGGTTCAATCTCCAGCAACACATGTGGCCCTCCAAATCCCTCCAGGAGTGACCTCTGACCACAGAGGAGTCAGACCTGAGCACAGCCAGGTGTGGCGCAGAGAGAGAGAGTTGGGGGTGGGGTGGGCGGGTGGGAAGAGGAAAGGGGAGAAGGAGGGAGAGAAGGGAGAAAGGGAGGGATGGAGGAGGGAGGAGAGAGGGGTAGGAGACAGGCAGGGATGGATGGAGGGGGAGGGAGAGACAGAGACAGAGATTGTTTTACCCAGGTTCCATCTATCTTGGGGTTGAGAATGTGACTCAGTGGTAGAACATATGGTTACACATGTGAAGTCCTGGGCTTAATTCTGGCACACATTAAAAGAAAAAAAACTTATCTCTGTGAAAGTGCTTTAGGAACTATAAAATACCTTGAACAGATAAGATATGATTCGTATTACTGCTCTTACCATGTCTCTCGAGCTCTGACGTCATCAAAACCACTTTTGGAGTGTTCACCCATTATGAAATTATGTGTATCTTTTTCAGGTGCAAGAGTGAAAAGATTCTGCGGCTGGAGCAATAGCACAGTGGGTAGGGCGTTTGCCTTGCTTGTGGCTGATCCGGGATCAATTCCCAGCATCCCATATGGTCCCCTGAGCACCGCCAGGAGTAATTCCTGAGCGCAGAGTCAGGAGTAACCCCTGTGCATTGCCAGGTGTGACCCAAAAAGCAAAAATAAATAAATAAGTAAAAAGATTCTAATAAAGTAATTTTTTTTTCTTTTTGGGTCACACCCGGCGATGCACAGGGGTTACTCCTGGCTCTGCACTCAGGAATTACTCCTGGCAGCGCTCAGGGGACCATATGGGATGCTGGAATTCGAACCCGGGTTGGCCGCGTGCAAGGCAAATGCCCTACCCGCTGTGCTATTGCTCCAGCTCCTAAAGTAAAATTTTTAATTGGAGCCGCAGCGATAGTATAGCAGGTAAAGTGCTTGCCTTCCATGTGACTGACTGACCCATTGATCCCTAGCACCACCAGGACTGATTCCTGAGTACATAGCTAGGAGTAAGCTCTGAGCACTACTGGGTGTGACCAAAAACCAAAAATAAATAAAATAATATTTAAAGCTACAGAATTTGTAGGGAGGAGTTTGAGCCATACCCTGTGGTACTCAGTGTGTCTTCCTAGCTGTGTGCTCAGGGATCACTCCAGGCAGTGCTGAGGGATCATGCATGGTGCTGAGGATGGGATCTAGGCCAGTCGCCTGCAGTTCAAGGCTCTTTTTTGTTTTGTTTTATTTGGGGTGGGGGCACACCTGGTGATGCTCAGGGGCTACTTCTGGCTCTGCATTCAAGAATTACTCCTAGCAAGTCTCAGGGGCCACATGATCAAACCTGGGTTAGCTGTGTGCAAGGTAAGTGCCCTTACCACTGTAATATTCAGTCCTCCAGGTACATACCTTAACTCCCTCACTCTCTCTCCAGCCTCAGAATGATATGTTTTCCCTTTGTTTTTACATATTGATTTTTTGTCCTGTGGCCACTCTTGTCTTTACGCTCCTGGTCACTCCCAGCAGTGCCTGGAGAGCTGTGGTGCTGGGTAAAACTCCATCTCCTGCATGCCAGGAAGGTGCTCTGCCCACTGCTCTATCTCCACAGCCCCGAACGTTTTATTTTTAAAAACCCTCCCATTACTGACAGCAACCAACTTCAGCAATGGAGGGAAACTTCTTTGACCTGTCTTGCAAATTATTCACATAAAAAGAATTATAATTATTACTAAGTAATACTTTCCATCTGCAGTATGAAGTAGTGAAGTTTCAAGAAAGAAGGCTTGGATTCCAAGGGTCTTGTAAAGGAACTCAGAGACTAAAAATGCACAGACTGGTGTTAATCTTTAAAAAAATTTTTTTTCAACTTCTTTAGCTTCTGGTTTTTGGATCATGCTCCTGATGCTCAGGGGTTATTCCTGGCTGTGCTCTCAGAAGACCATAAGGGATGCTGGAATCAAACCCAAGTTGGTCACGTGCAAGGTAAATGCTGTGCTATCATCCTGACCCCTGAGGCTGACTTTAAAGTAGAGTGTGTGTGGATATGGGTGTGTGTGTAGGTTGTACCTCAACTCCACCTGCCGGCCAGAGGAGGTAGTATTTCCCAGAGGAGTTCCTTCTCCCCTTGCCTTCTGGGGCTGCTAGATTTGTCTTCCCACCTGAGGTTCTGTGGTGACCTCCTGGGATGGAGGAATGTGCAGGAAGAAAGCCCCTCACTTGGTTTCTTGAGATCCGCTATAAAAGTTGGGACTCTGGGGGGCTGGAGAGATAGCACAGCGGGTAGGGCGTTTGCCTTGCACGCGGCCGACCCGGGTTCAAATCCCAGCATCCCATATGGTCCCCTGAGCACGGCCAGGGGTGGTTCCTGAGTGCAGAGCCAGGAGTAACCCCTGTGCATCGCCAGGTGTGACCCAAAAAAGCAAAAAAAAAAAAAAAGTTGGGACTCTGGGCAAGATACTGTGGGTGATGAAAATTCTTAAGTGATGAATACGAAAACCAAAGTTCAATAAACCACGCAAGAGAAAACACTGGATTTTTTTCATGTTCCCAGTAAAAAAAAAAATTAAGTTCCATGACCAAAGAAAATGGACCGGAGGAAGGATCAGTGGTTGGAATCTAACAAGTGTGTGTGGGAGAAGGGTAGTAAGACAGAGAAGGGATCAAGTATGACAATAATAATTGGAAATGATCATGCTGGATAAGAATTGAGTATTGAAGGTAGATGAAGGGATATACATGATAACCTTTCAGTATCTGTATTGTAAATCACAGTACCCAAAAAGAGAAAGAGAGAGGGGCGGGGAGAGGGAGAGAGAGGAGAAGTGGGGAGAGAGGGGAGAGAGAGAGAGAGAGAGAGAGAGAGAGAGAGAGAGAGAGAGAGAGAGAGAGAGAGAGAGAGAGAGAGAGAGAAGTGCGAGCCATAGAGGCAGGCTGGAGGGTAGGGAGTTGAGGAGGGAGGGAGGGAAGCTGGGGACACTGGTGCTGGGAAAGTCCGCAGGTGGAGGGATGGAGGGATGGGTGTTGGCACACTGTCTGACTGAAGCCCAATCAGAAACAGCTTTGTAGTGGGCTATCTCCTGGTGATTCAATAAAAAAATTAAAAAACTTAAGTGATGAACTTGTGGAATATGTAGACCAAAAACTTATGAAGAAAAATAAGCATAGACATGTTTCAGGAAGTCGAAGAATAGTATAGTTGTTAATATGTCATTTGAGTTTTGTGATGCCCATCAACTTTTTTTTTTTTTCTTTTTGTGTCACACCTGGCGATGCACAAGGGTTACTCCTGGCTCTGCACTCAGGAATTACCCTGGCCGTGCTCAGGGGACCATATGGGATGCTGGGAATCAAACCCGGGTCGGCCTCGTGCAAGGCAAATGCCCTACCCGCTGTGCTATCGCTCCAGCCCCTGCCCATCAACTTTTAAATGACTTTCCCTTTTGTGAGGTTTACAACATCGAATCTATTATCATGGGTATTTGGGGAGAGGGAGATGCTGGCCACACCTGGTAGTGCTCAGGGGACCATGTGGGGCTGGGGATCACGGGCTGCATGCAAAAGGAGCATCTTAATCCCTAGGCTATTTCTCTGGCCCCGCTAGGCAGCTTTTTCATGTTTGTGGTTTATTGTGGTTTCATTTCCCACTTTAAATAAACATTCATTTTTATACCTAGTGTTCTCTTCTTTAAGAACATCCATCACCCACCTCTGCCAATCTACTTAATAAGCTACATGTTTCCCATCTTGCTGTCCTTGAGGGCTGCTGCTGAAGAAGCTCAGAGCGGAAACAGGAGCCCTGACTTCAGCACGGCTCACTTATTCACTGCCGGCCGAGCTTCCTTGTTCCCTCTCTCACTTGCTCATTGCACCCTTCCTGTACACACAGCCGAGCTTGAGCGCCCTACCAGCTTGGCTGAAGAGAAAAAGGTTGCCTGAAGGATTCCACTACAGCAGAGATCCGTTTCCACTCTCCTTACACAGTGCCTAGAGCCTGGAGTTGTTCTCCAGAAAGTGAGGACACACCAGAAAATTAGCAAGTGCAAACAAATGGGAAGAGTGGAAATTGTCCCCTCCCCAGCTGACTGGATGACCTGCCCGGAAAGATGGCTATTTGGAAAGGCTTCCTGGAGGAGTGGGGGGACTCAGTCGTGTTTGTTGAAAGAGCATAACTTTGAAAGTTACAGAGGACGGACCAGTTCATTAAGAGGGAGAACTTTTTTTTTTATTTGGCGGGGGGGATCACAGCCAGCAATGCTCAGGATTTACTCCTGGTAGTGCTCAGGGACCATGGGATTCTGGGGATTGAACCGGGTCAACCACATGCAAGGCAGATGCCCTACCCACTGTGCTATGGCTCTGACCCAACAGGGAGAACTTCCTAACAGAATTTTGAAGCATGTCACTGTTGTACACCAATATCAGTAATAGCTACTAAACACATTGTATGTATTAGAAAGTGCCTAAATTCTTTTTTGCATGTCTCATTTAAGCCTCACAATAGTTGTTAGAAATAAGCACCAGGGGCTGGAGTGATAGTGCAACGGGTAGGGCATTTGCCTTGCACGTGGCTGACCCGGGTTCGATTCCCAGCATTCCATATGGTCCCCTGAGCACCGCCAGAGGTGGTTCCTGAGTGCAGAGCCAGGAGTGACCCCTGTGCATCACCAGGTGTGACCCAAAAAGAAAAAAAAAACAAAAACAAACAAAAAAAGAAATAAGCACCATATTCCATTTTTTGATTGTTTATTCAGGTTTTGGGCCACCTGGTTTTGGTCCTACCCAGCTCTGTTACTCAGGGGTTACTTCGCTCAGGGGTTACTAACAGGGGTGCTCCTGGGACCATGTGGTGCTGGGATCAATTTTGGGCCTCCTGCATGCAAAGCACACACTGCATTGAGCTATCTCACCTGCCCCACCATGTCCCATTTTATTTAGTTTTTGTTGTTTTTGTGCCACACAGCAGTGCTCAGGGCTCCTGGATCTAAATTAAGAGATCTAAGGGGTCACTCCTGGTGGGGCTCAGAGGGCCATATGGGGTGCTGGGCTCAAACATGGGTCAGCTGTGTGCCAGGCAAGCACTGTATCCACTGTACTATCACTCCAGCCCCCGTTGCATCCCTTTTTTGGGGGGTCACACCAGTGATGCACAGGGGTTACTCCTGGCTCATGCACTCAGGAATTATTCCTGGTGGTGTTCGGGGGACCATATGGGATGCTAGAAATCGAACCTGGGTTGGCCACATGCAAGGCAAACACCCTACCCACTGTACTATCACTCCAGCCCCTGTATCCCTTTTTCAAGTAGGAAAACTAAGGCATAGAAGTTTAGCAATGCACTCTCAGAGACACACCCTTGGCCAGAGCTGAGGGAGGACCCTCATACTCAGCCTGGTCTGTCTCACTCCAGTGTCACCCAGATCCCACTCTGAAGATCTCACAGAGCCCAGATCTGCCTCAACTATCTGAGTCTTGTTTTTTTGTTTTGTTTTTATACCAAGGTACCATTGGTAACCAAGATTGTACATGTTTGGGGTCTAGGGCTTCTTAAGTTCTTTGCTTTGCATGCAACTGACTTCAGGGAGTATATGTGGTCCTGGGGATATTGGGTCAGCTGTGTGCAGGCAGGTGCCTTACCTGCTGTACTATCTCTCAGCATCCATTTTCACCCATTTAATTTTATTGACCACTTACTATACTCACGGCACAGAGCAAGGAATATGTGTCACCATTACCAAAGTCTTTTTTATTTCTTCATGGTTGGGTTACTCATTCAACAAATATTTGCTGCGCAAGTACTCCAGGGTGGGGTCAATAGGGTGGACAAACAAGTGCAGCCCCCATTCATGAGCCAGGAGACCAATGTTCCCTTAGCTCAACCCCATCAGAAAATTGATCATTTCTAGTATCCCTTTTATTGCCTGGACAGCTTTGTCAATAAAACTGTATCTTTGCACAATGATTTGTTTGTTCAGTTGTATGTTTTGAGGCCACACCTGGTGGTGCTCAGAAAATCATATAGGGTGCCGAAGATGCAGGTGGCTGCATGCATGGGATGCACCCTGTCTGCTATACTTTTACTCCAGCCCCTTTCTCTGGAAATTTAATATACATAAAACTCGAGCAGAACTCCAGGGTTTACTCCTATAATGCAGGCCCCACAGACGGATCCAGTGGGATGTAGGAGGTGGCAGGTGAATCACTGGCGCACTGCCAGGTGTGGTGTCCCCACTGCCCACAGGTGTCCCCACACTGGAGAAAAGCAGAAATGTGTTGAGGGGACAGCCCATCAGTGGGAGGGAATGCTGGTATCACGACAGCCACTGAGCGCGGAGCCCAGATCTGACTCAGAACCAGTCACTCTGCTTATCTTCCAACAGCAGGAAACTCTGACGCCCTGGAAAATGTTGCTGGGCAGCCCCAGAGCAGGGCCCGGGAGCTTGGCAGGCGTCAGACAGCAGATTCTGACTGAGGCAGATACTAGAAAGGTGATAATCAAATAAACCCCATCCCCCCAAATACCCCTTAAAGGACCAAGTAAGAACCAAGAGGGTACCAGCTCTTCCCTCCACTTCCCGGGCCGGCCTGTGAGCCAGGTCACATCCATGTATGAAACAAAAACTAAAGCTGCCTGTGACACAGAGCAGAGGCAGTTTCTGTCAGGGTGTGAACAGGCTGAGAACCCAGAGCACACACCCACAGTCCAAAGCCAGACTACGGCTTCGTTCTAACTTTATTCCTTAGGGATCTGGTGTGTGTGTGTGTGTGTGTGTGTGTGTGTTTTGAAGACAAAACCCAGCTGTGCTCAGGGCTTACTCCTGTCTGTACTCAGGGACCACTCCTGGTGGGGTTCTGGAAATCATCTGGGGTGCCAGAGATTGAACTTGGGTCAGCTGCCTGCAAGGCAAGCGGTCTGCCTACTGTACTATCTCTCTGGCCCCTGAATCTGATTTATTTCTCATCAACATTGGTTGTAATGAACACATTTCAGTATGTCATGTATTTTGAGTTTCACTTTAGCCATTTATATAAATAATGAATTTATATGAACCCTTGAGAAAGGAGCAGTCTTGAATAACTTCCTTTTTTTTCTTTAAATTTTATTTATTAGTTTTTTTCTGGGGGGCCACACCAGGCAGTACTCAGGGCTTACTCCTGACTCTATGCTCAGAGATCACTCCTGTCAAGCTGAGGGGACCATATAGGTTGCCGGTCCTTGAACCCCAATCAGCTCATGCAAGGCCCTTGTCATTATACTATCTCTCCATTCCCCATTTACTTTTTAAAATTTATTTTAAATTTTTTAAATTTTATTTTTATAAAGTTGCTCACAATGATTGATTACATTCAATATTCCAACATCAATCCCACCACCATTCATTCATCATAAACAACCCAGATGAGTGGTAGAAAGTGTTCATGAAAGAGTACAAACATGAAAAGTATAAACTTCTTCCTCACCTGAAACACCAGCCTCAGATTGAGATAAATTTCACTGTTTGCCCCAGCAGTTTTTTTCTAGATACATCTACACACATGGATATACAATATTGGGCCGTTAAGAACAAACAACAGACGGGAGCCCATATCGATAGTACAGCAGGAAAGGCAGTTGCCTTGCATATCGCCGACCCGGGTGCAATCCTGACACTTCATATAGTTCCCTGAACACTGCAAGGAGTGATTCCAGAATGCAGAGCCAGGAGCAATCACTGAGTAGCGCCAGGTGTGTCCCCCAAACAAAAAGAAGCGAACAAAACACAGATGGGTCTAAAGTACAAGAGTTTAGACACATACATGCACCAGCTCTATTTTTCCCCCCAACCTGGTTTAATCCTCATCATGCATGATCCCTTGAACCCCTCCAGGGGGGACTGAGCCCCTGAGCACTGCTGGCTGTGACCTAAATGCCTCCTCCCTAAATACAAGGATGCTTTCTCTTTTTTGGTGGGGGGGTTTGGGGCCACACCTGGCAGTGCTCAGGGCTTACTGCTGGCTCTGTGCACAGGGATCACTCCTGGCAGGGGAGTGTTGGGGAGGCAGGGATTGAACTGAGGTCAGCTGTGTGCAAGGCAAGCACCCTATCTGTGAACTATTGTTCCAGCCCCTAAATGTGCTGCTTAGTATTATTGTCATTATTAATTCTCCCATTGGGCAATGCCAGGAGTGACCATGAACATCACTAGGTGTTGGCCACAACACTACATATGAAAAACAGAATATAAAGGCTGGAGCGATAGCACAGCGGCTAGGGCGTTTGCCTTGCACGCGGCCAACTCGGGTTCGATTTCCAGCATCCCATATGGTCCCCCGAGCACTGCCAGGAGTAATTCCTGAGTGCAGAGCCAGGAGTAACCCCTGCATTGTCAGGTGTGACCCAAAAAGCAAAAAAAAAAACCCCAGAATATATATATATTCATACACACACACACATATATATACACTATTCATGCTTTTGCATAATGCCAAAGAGGCATTGGGTTTTAAATTTGTTTGTTTGTTGGGCTACACTCTTACTCCACAGCTTACTCCTGATTCTTTGCTCAGGGGTCACTCCTTGATGCTCAGTGGATCATATGAAGTGCAGGGGATCAATCTGGGATTAGCCAATGCAGGGCAAGAACCTTAACACCTAAACTATGTCTCTGGGCCCTGTTGGTGCTTTGTCATCGGGGCCACACCTGAGCTTGGCCATGTGTGGACCGAGCAGTGCTGGTGAAGCTTGGAGCCACAGGGGCCACCCTGAGTAAGGCTGGGGAGTTGTGGCTCTGGGGCTCAAGCTCAGGACTTTATACATGGTAAGCATGTGCTCTGCCTCTAGGGTCTCTCCCTGGCCTCTCAGATCAGGTCCAGCACTAAGCTTTGCTTGAGCAAGCAAAACAGATCTTGAATAATTTGGCCCCATCCAAAAGCCTTAGTTTCTTCATCTGCAAAATAATGGTGCTACCCATACTATAGAATATTATATAGCCATTAAAAAGGAATGAATTTGAACCAGGGATGTGACTCACTAGTAGAGCTTTTACCTTTGCTTATGTGTAGCCCTGGGTTTGATTCCTAGAACCCTATAGTCTCCTGAGCACTAAACCAGGAGTAGTTCCCAATTTAGGACCTCAAAACCAACAACTCACAAAGACGTTGGGGCCAGGAGACAGTACAGTGGTTAGGGTGCACACCTAGCATGCATCTGATCCAGGTTCTTTCCCCTGACAATCACCAGGTTGGAGGAGCCTGAGTACAGCCAGGGATGCGCGGGGAATCCCGTGCACTGCAGGGCCCAGCAGCATCACATCCTCTGAACTGATACCTGAGGGGCCAGAGAGATGGTGTAACAGGGAAAGGTGCTCGCCTTGCATGCAGCTGAGGTTTGATCCTTGTACCTCATATGGTCCCCTGAGACTGCCAGGAGTCATCTCTGAATGCAAAGCAGGAAGTAATCTCTGAGCATCACGGGTGTGGCCCCAAACCCCCAAATTAATAAGATATAAGCAATATTTGCTCTGTGGCTGGGGAGATAGTTAAAGTTGCTGAGCCTTGCACACAGAAGGCCTGAGTTTAATCTCTGTTCCCCATGGACCAAGCACTGCTAGGAGTGACCCCTGATTCCAGGAATTAAACACAGGGATTCACATATAAGTCCATCCCTGATGCAAATTCTTTCCTCTTCGATGACTTTTTAATGGCCTGTCCCTGACAACAGAGTCGGGAGTAGGTCCTGAGCACCCCGCTATGTGGCCTGACAATAAATAAAACCCGAAACACACACCCCCAACAACTATTTGTTCCACTATCACCTTCTCAAACAAAACCCCAAACACCTGGTACCAATATCACCTTTTCTTGGAGGCCTCCCTGTCCATCCTATTAGAAGTGTCACCTCCACCCCATTCCCTTTTATCCCGTTGCTCTTCATCCCACTCATCGCAATGGGCCTGTGATGATTCCTGCTGGGGTCCAGTAGCCGCGATTGTCTTCTCTCCGCAGCACGTGCGCCCCCTGGTGGCCGCTATTTGGCCCGTACGCTTCACCCCGCAATCCGGGTGCCCAAGCCCGCTCCAGGCTCCTTGGGCCCCCTCTCGGGCCGTAGCATCTCCCAGAAATTTTGTGCGTGTAGGAAGCGAGGAGCAGCGAGAGTGTTTGAGGCTCACGGAGAGCCCTCAGCGGCTCCAAATCCTAAGTCTTTAAATCCTAGATTTCTGCGCCAGGCCACTGAGAAAAGGCAGGGGGTCGGCACATTGACCTAAGCGGCTCCCACAGAACCAGGGAATGGTTGGTTGTTTTTTTTTTTTGGTCCCCAAATCTGATGTCACAAGAATAGCATTGTCATCTCAACACTAGATCCCTTGGTATTCTCGTGGGGAAACAGGTTGATGTCTGTCCACTCCTAGATGGAGGACAGAGAACAGGGCAGGTACTGAGGAAGGTGACTCTGGCATTTCCGTCATCTAACGGGGTGCCCTGAGGATGGTGGCAGAATTCTGGAACTTGGTGGTATAGGCAGACACATCCCTGCCACCACAGCTGTGGCTCCTTGTCCCGACAGGCACATTCTCGGTCTTTGTTTCCCCACATGTAGGGTGGGAGAGAAGGGACATAAGGAGTGCATGATGGGGGGTGACGGGTGCAAAGCATGTAGAAAAGTGCCAGGTCCAGCCTGGGTGCGCCTTCCCTCTCCTGCACACCGCCCGAGCAGGGCTGACTTGACCCTGAATCCCAACCCGTTCCCAGCCAGCTTGAATGAGTGGCAGCTCTCCAAAAAGCTGGTCCACAAGTGGTACCTGGGAATGGAGAAGGGTTCATGCTGGATGTGAGAGACTTGTCATAAAAGGCCATCCAGGGTCTGGGGAGAGTACAGGGGGGTGGGGAAGAGCTTGCCTTGTATCTCACCCACCTGGGTTTGAATCCCCGGCACCACATGTGGTCCGCCAAGCGTTCCAAGAGTAAGCCCTGGGCACTTCTGGGTATAACTCCCAAACCCCCATCTACTCTGAAAACAGGCAAACAGAAAAGGCCGATGTGCTGCTTTTCAGTACCAGTCAGAGGAGTCCCCTGACCTCTCTCCACACACGGATAAGGGTGCTGCCAGGCCACCACCTCCCGTCTGCTCAGGCTTGTGGCACAAGGAGGTGGGGGACATTCTGGAGCAGTGAGTCAAGAAGGCAAACAGTGAAGCTAACTACAAAGGGACCGAGCTCCAGTGCAAATGCAAAAGGGCATGTGACCACCATTTTTTTTGGCGAGGTGCAGGGACGGGGTGGGGGGTGGGGGGTGGGGCAGTCACACCTGATATTGCTCAGGGATTTCTTTTGGCTCTCAGGGATCACTCCTGGCAGTGCTCAGGGACCATATGGGGTGCCAGGGATCAAACTCAAGTTAGCCACATCTAAGGTGAGTGCTCATCCCACTGTGCCCATTGCTCCAGTCCCACATGGGTGCCTCTGTCTGTCCTTCCTCCATTCTAACACAGCACTCAGCTCTTTCTTCCACTACCGTCAGTTCTTGGAGGTAGGTGTTGGAGGGCTACTTTGAGCTGGGAGACCCCTGCACCCAGGCCGAGTGTGGCTGGGTGGGTGGCCACAGATCCCCTAGGTCACCTCCTATCTGAAGTGATCTCTACCTCAAAGAAAAAGTTATTCATGGCCAGAGAGATAGGAAAAGGACTAAGGTATTTACCTGCACACAGCTGACCTGGCTTCGGTACCCAGCACCCTATATGTACTGATGGTCATGGCCCCTGAGTACTGTCAGCCATGACCCCTGAGCAAAGGGCCAAGAGTAGTTTCTGTGTACAGGTGTTTCCCCAATGTCCCTCAATAATAAAAATAAAAGTAATAGATTAAAAATAGGATAAGAAGAAGCTATTGATGCATGTATTAAGGACAGTAAGGCAGATAACATTCAAGACTGGCTTGAAAGATCTAAGGGGCTAAGGAGATAGAATTTCTTGTTTGTTTCTTTTTTTTTGGGGGGGAGACACACCCAAAATGCTCAGGGGTTCCTCTTGACTCTCCGTTCAGAGATCACCCCTGAAGGTGCTCAGGGGACCCATACGGGATGCTGGGGTTCGAACTGAGGTCAGCCACACGCAAGGCAGCACCCTACCGCTGTCCTATCACTCTGACTCCCAGACCCGAGTTTGTACCCAGCACTGCATGGCCCCTGAGCACCACCAGGTGTAGCCCTGGTGGTCCCCAACACAGTGTGTTCAAGAGCTCCGCATTCTTGAGAGCCAGAGTGATAGTATAGCGGGGAGGGCGCTCGCCTTGCATGTGGATGACCTCAGTTTGATCCCCAAACACTGAATGGACCAGCTGGCTGAGTGTGGCTGAGAGTTGCCTCCAGGTTCCTTAAACACTGTTTGCGAGACAAAATCAAAAGCCAAAAAAGTACTAGAGGTACTAGAGTGAGAGTACAGCAGTGTCCCATATGGTCCCCTTGAGCACTGCCAGGAGTGATCCCTGAGCACTGCTGGGTATGGCCCCCTGAATAAAAAAAGTGCTGGAAAGATTTTAGATGGGCATCAATTCTTCCAACTCTGCCATAGAGAAAGGGTGGGAAAGAATAACTAGTGGAGCTCTGCGCAGAGGCTCGGTTACACCTCACGGTCCCCACAGGCTCCTTACATGGCAGGTAAGTGGCTATGAGGAGGGAGGAGAGCACTAGGCATTCTCCTGTCCGGGTCCTCACACAGGCACTCTGGAACCTGGAGCCAGCGGGGAGTGTGGAAAACTTCACGTTGCAGGGAGGTGGAGTGGAGGCCTGGGAAAATCTGCCGGGGAGAAAGTGGCCTGCAGGCTCTACCAGCCCCTCCGTTTCTTTTTCTTTTGTTTTTCCCCTTTATTTTGGGAGGGAGCGGGTGTTCTGGTCCACTCCTGGCAATGCTCAGGGCTTACTCCTGACTGCACACAGGAATTACTCCTGGCAGACCATGTGGAATCCTGGGGATCGAACCCGGGTCGGCACATGCCAGGCAAGCCCCTACCCTTTGTACTATCACTCAGACCCCAGGCCCTCCTTTTACAGCCCAGGAGACCCAGGGCCGACCATGCCGGAGGCCTGGCCTTTCTGGCAACCATCCCTCAAACAGGGGTCTGCAACCCCTCAGCTCAGCCCGTTTCCCGGAAAAGGACCGGAAAAGGAGGGACTGAGGGCTCCCCACTGCCCTCACGCCAAGGTGTGGCTTCGCAAGTACCTGTGAGCTGACCACTTCCTCCCCGGCTGCTCCTCTGAGGCTTGGCCTCTGCAGAGAACCCCACGCCTTTCATCAGCACCTTTTCAAGTGCAGGAAAAGTTTCAACCCTCAATGCCCCCAGGAAGGAGAGATAAGGCAGGCCCCGCTCTTCCCCTTTCTCTGCTGGCAGGGCCCCCAGGCTCCCGGGAGAGAAACCCGGGACCACAGAGCATGACCTGGAGCCCCCAACACAAGGGGAGCAGCTCCAGCTCCTGTGCAGACACCCACACAGTGCGCTCTAGGGGTCTCCACACCTGCCCACCCCAGCCGCCCCACACTTCTGAAACCTCACCTCAGACGGCCCCTGCCCGTGCCAGCCTCCAGCACCCACCCAGGCCCCACCCACCAGATGCTGCCCACCAGGAGCTCAGAGGCCAGATGGAGCCCAGATGAGCACACCTGAAAAAACACCTACAAAGCGGGTGTGAGGTGTGTCAGACGGGCAGAGTGGACGCCGGGTGTGGGCAGGGCCAGCTGGAGTGTGCAGTGTCCCCATCTCAGCACCCCAATCACGTAGCAAGGAGCAAGGAGATCCCTGGGTGCTCTGCTGTGTGCTCACGACCAAGCATATGGCAGCCGTGACTTGTGCTTGGCCCGGACTGCCCAGCTCTCGGTAGCCGACGCCTGCTGACTAATGGCTCAAGCCTCCCTGCCAGCACTGGGGTTGGGGGAACAGCCCACTGAGAGGTCAGCTCATCTCGGGAGCCAGTGAGAGGGGCCAGGCTCAGAGAAAGGGTTTTCCATGCCCCAAGTCCAACAACTCAGAAGGGTAAAGTGAAGTCAGATTTGAGAATCCGCCCCTTTCCCTGGTGCTGGAGCCCTCCACCCGCCTTTTTTACCCTGGGATGGAGGATGCTCAGGGGCTACTCCTGATTCAGTGTGTGGAGGCGTCTCCTGGAAGTTCTCAGGAGACCCTGTGGTGAAAGGGACCAAACTTGGCCTTGTCACTCGAAGCCTGACTTCCTGCCAGTTGAACTATCAACTCTCAGTCTCCAGGCAGTGATGTCTTTTTTTTTTCCCCTTCCCAGTTGGATAGGGGTACACTCCTGGCTCTTTGCTCAGAGATCACTCTTGGTGAGGCTTTGGGGACCATATGGGTGCCAGAGATAGAACTGGTGTCTGTCACATGCAAGGCAAGCACCCTAACACCTGCACAATCTCTTCAGCCCATAGCCTGAGGGTTTTCAGAGCATCTTTTGCTCAAGTCAAAAGTCAGGCCTTCCTCAGTCCTTCCTCATCTCTTCTTCTTCATCCAGAGTCAGGCCTCTGCTGGTGCTTATCAAGCAGGGTCAGGCCCACAGACAATAGGATACCCCAGAGAAGGCCCATGGGGACTCCCCCAGGGCATCCAGGTCTATACTGTGTTATCCCAAGAGAACACACAGCATATAGGTGGTTAAGAACAGCTGTGACAAAAACGCAGAGACAGTACAGTGGGGAGTGCCTTCTATGCAGCCAACCCTGGTTTGGCCCCCCTGACACCCCATATGGTCTCCCAAGCCTTGCCCAGAATGACCCCTGGATGAGGAGCCTGAAGGCCTGAGCACAGCTGGGTGTGGCTCCCCCTTTCCACTTCCCCAAAAAAGAACAGCTGTGGGGCTGGGAGACAGTGTAGCAGTTGGGGCGAAAGTGGCTCAGTTGGCCAAGGTTGCTGGTAGGATTCCTGGCCTTCTCAGAAACACTTGGGAGTCCCCTGCCCCCAACACACACATTATATCTCTCCAGCCTGGTTGAGGGTCAGAGAGATAGAACAGAGGCTAAGGCTCTTGCCTTGCACTCAGCTTCAGCCCAGAATATGGTTCAAATCCCAGCCCCATAAACACCCCCCTGGGCACCACCAGGAGTGATCCCTGAGTCCAGAGCCAGGAGTAACCCTTGAGCACCAGTGGGTGTGATCCCCAAACCCAAAATATAATTAAATATATTTTTTAATTGTTCAAAAAGAATAGTTGCAATAATATGCATTTTATTTCTCTCTACCTAATTTTTCCTCAGATAAATTTGGTTCTATTATCAGTGCCCATTGGCTGGTCTTTTGATAAAAGAGTTATTCTTAAATTTTGTTTATTCTGATACTAGGAATTGAAACCAGAGTGTCTCCCTCATGTTAAGCATGACCTTCATGATCAAATTACATCCCACACCCCAGAAATACTTATTATACTAGGGCTACTCAGGGTCTGTGCGGTATGGTCACAAGGCTCAGCCTGTTGCTCTCTCTCCAGGTCAAGAGATCCTTTTTGGTTTGTTTTTGGGGACACACCTAGAGGTGCTCAAGGCTTACTCCTAGCTCTGTGCTCAGGGGTCACTTCTGGCAGTGCTGGGGGGAGCATATAGGGTGATGGGGATGGAATCTAGGTTGATCACATGCAAGGCAAGCACCCTATTCACGGTACTATCTCTCCTGCCCCCTCAAGAGATACTTGTAGTAGGTTGGTAGTACAGTGCATAGGGCATTTGCCCTCATGCGGGCAACCCAGGTTCGATCCCCGGCATCCCAGATGGTCTCCCAAGCACCACCAGGAGTAATTCCTGAGTGCAGAGCCAGGTGTAACCCCTGTGCACCACCAGATGTGACCCCCAAAGCCAAAACCAAAGAGATAACTTTTTTTTCTTTTTGGGTCACACCCGGCAATGCACGGGGTCACTCCTGGCTCATGCACTCAGGAATCACCCCTGGTGATGCTTAGGGGACCATATGGGATACTGGGATTTGAACCCAAGTCAGCCGCGTGCAAGGCGCCCTACCCGCTGTGCTATCACTCCAGCCCCAGAGATAACTTTAAAAAATTAATTAATTAATTATTTTTTATTGAGTCGTCATGAGATAGACCATCACAAAGCTATTCATGATTGAGTTTCAGTTATACAATGTTCCCACACACATCCCTCCACCAGTGCACATTTCTCACCACAAGTGTCTCAGTTTCCCTCCCACCATCCCCCTACCATCCCCCACTTCCCACTCCCACCCCCCTTCTCTATGGCCCTTCTCTATGGCAGGCATCTTTCTTCTTTCCAAAGAGATACTTTTAAAGCATGTAATGTCAAGTCTACCCCCTCATCATCTCCCTCTTCAGCCCTCTGACCCTGAAGATGGACATTATAGATTTTTTTTTTTGCTTTTTGGGTCACACCCGGTGATGCACAGGGGTTACTCCTGACTCTGCACTCAGGAATTACTCCTGGCGGTGCTCAGGGGACCATATGGGATGCTGGGATTCAAACCCGGGTCGGCCGCGTGCAAGGCAAACGCCCTACCCACTGTGCTATCGCTCCAGCCCCCATTATAGATTTTTTAAAGAATTTTTTTATTGAATCACAGTGAGCTACACAGTTACAAAGTTGTTCATGATTGGGTTTCAGCCATAAAATGTTCCAACACCGTCACTCCACCAGTGTAGATTTCTCACCACCAATGTACCCAGAGTTCCTATCGCCCCACCCTCCCCACCGCCTCTATGGCAAGCTCTCTCTCTCTCTCTCTCTTTCTCTCTCTCTCTCTCTCTCTTTCTCCTTTGGGGCTGCAATACATATACTGGAAGGTTATTCTATGGATATCTCTTTACCTACTGGACATTATAGATTCTGAAGTATCAACTCTTGAGATTTCTTTCAATGAATCAGATATGTATTGAAAGGCTATTATTGTGTCCTGGACATTTGGGGGACACAGTAATATTAAAGTTATATCCACAATTTACACAATACCCATCAGATAAGGGGTTGATATCAATGGTATATAAAGCACTGGTTGAACTCTACAAGAAGAAAACATCCAACCCCATCAAAAAATGGGGCGAAGAAATGAACAGAAACTTTACCAAGGAAGAAATACGAATGGCCAAAAGGCACATGAAAAAGTGCTCTGCATCACTAATCATCAGAGAGATGCAGATCAAAACAACTTTGAGATACCACCTCACACCACAGAGACTAGCACACATCCAAAAGAACAAAAGCAACCGCTGTTGGAGAGGATGTGGGGAGAAAGGGACCCTTCTACACTGCTGGTGGGAATGCCGACTGGTTCAGCCCTTCTGGAAAACAATTTGGACGACTCTCAAAAAATTAGATATTGAATTCCCATTTGACCCAGCAATACCACTGCTGGGAATATATCCCAGAGAGGCAAAAAAGTACAATCGAAACAACATCTGCACATGTATGTTCATCGCAGCACTGTTTACAATAGCCAGAATCTGGAAAAAACCGAATGCCCCAGAACGGATGACTGGTTGAGGAAACTTTGGTACATCTATACAATGGAATACTATGCAGCTGTTAGAAAAAAGGAGGTCAAGAATTTTGTAGTCAAGTGGATGGGCATGAAAAGTTTCATGCTGAGTGAAATGAGTCAGAAAGAGAGAGACAGACATAGAAAGATTGCACTCATCTATGGTATATAGAATAACAGAGTGGGAGACTAACACCCAAGAACTGTAGAAATAAGTACCAGGAGGTTGACTCCATGGCTTCGAGGCTGGCCTCACGTTCCGGGGAAAGGTCAACTCAGAGAAGCGATCACCAACTACATTGTAGTCGAAGGCCATGTGGGGGAAGGGAGTTGCGGGCTGAATGAGGGCTAGAGACTGAGCACAGCGGCCACTCAACACCTTTATTGCAAACCACAACAGCGAATTAGAGAGAGAAAACAGAAGGGAATGCCTTGCCACAGTGGCAGGGTGGGGTGGGGGGGAGATGGGATTGGGGAGGGTGGGAGGGACACTGGGTTTACGGGTGGTGGAGAATGGGCACTGGTGAAGGGATGGGTTCCCAAACTTTGTATGAGGGAAGTATAAGCACAAAAGTGTATAAATCTGTAACTGTACCCTCACGGTGATTCTCTAATTAAAAATAAATAAATTAAAAAAAAATAAAATAAAGTTATATCCACAGGGGCTGGAGCGATAGCACAGCGGGTAGGGCATTTGCCTTGCACTTGGTTGACCTGGGGTTCGATTCTCAGCATCCCATATGGTCCCCTGAGCACCACTAGGGGTAATTCCTGAGTGTAGAGCCAGGAATGACCCCTGTGTATTGCCAGGTGTGACCCCAAAAAGCAGAAAAAAAAAGTTATATCCACAGAAGGGGCTGGAGCGATGATAGCACAGTGGGTAGGGCATTTGCCTTGCACACGGCCGACCTGGGTTCAATTCCCAGCATCCCATATGGTCCCCTGAGCACCGCCAGAGTGATTCCTGAGTGCAGAGCCAGGAGTAACCCCTGTGCATCATCAGGTGTGACCCAAAAAGCAAAAAAAAGAAAAAAAATTATATCCACAGAAAAATATACTCTGGTTAGAGAAACCAGATTAGTTAATAACCATAAATGACATTTATAGATATAGGTGCATATATGTGAACACACACCTATACATATGCACATTGTTGAAAGATAAACTATGGCATAGCAAACATTTACACTTGTTCTTAGCCAAAAGGTCGAGAAGTGATGCATAGCAAACATTTAAAGAGTTGTTTGAGGGCTAAAATGAGTACAGTGGGTTAAGGCACTTTCCTTGCATGCGGCTGACCAGGGTTCTTACCCCCAGTTCTGAGCCACGCCATGAGTGATCCCTGAGCACAGAGCCAGGAGTAAGCCCTGAGCTCTGTAAGCCTGGGCATGACCCAAATACAAACAAGCAAAAAAGCCTGTGCTTCAGCCTGCAGAGCCATCCAACTAGGAAAAGTGTGTGTGTGTGTGTGTGTGTGTGTGTGTGTGTGTGTCTGTTTTGTTTTGTTTTTGTTTTGGGGTCACACCCAGCAGTGATCAGGGGTTACTCCTGACTCTGTGCTCAGGAATTACTCCTGACGGTGCTCAGGGGACCCGCTGGGGATCAATCCTGGGTTGACCATGTGCAAGGCAAACGCTCCTCCCCCCTTGCTGCTCTCTGGTTCTGCCTGACCCAAACAGGCTGGAGCGGGTCTCTCAGACTACTGTGGGTGGCTCTTTCCTTTCTCCTGTGGTTGATATCTGACTTTTGCAGAAACCCTGACTCCCAGGTGTGTCAGTGTGAGGTGGAGGTGACAGCAGGCCCTCAGAGAGAAAGCTGGGGGTGGAGGCCTTGAACCCTGTTCTTCAGTGTGAGCAGGATTGGACCTGAAGGAAAACCCTGACTCTAGGGAAGAGCTGGGAGAGGACTAGAGGGTTCGAGTGGCGAAGAGGAGGAACTGAACTCCGTCAGCCAGGCTGGTGTGACTCTGACTTTTCCTCTCAGGCGAGTTTTCTCCTGCCACACCTCTCCTGAGGGAGCCTGGGGTGGGGAGAAGGGAATCCGGTGCCAAGGCCTGTGGAGCTGCTGCCTCTGAGCCGAGCAGCCCATGAAAGCGCCCCACTGGGCAGCAAGAAGGGTCCAGGGTCCCCAAAGCCATCTTTCCTGTCTATTCTGGAAAGTTCCTAGGCGAGCTTCTCAGCTCAGCACTCCCGGAAGAGTTCTTCTCTTACTCTGATCCTTGTTCCTGGCCAGGACAGGCATCTGGGTGGGCTCCCAGAGAGCTGAGCCTCCGTGGTACACCGCACCCCAGCAGGGCTGCCAAGGGGTGCTCCTGGGCCAGGACAGGAGTTGGGGGGCTCTCTGAAGCCCCACACGGGCGTCTTCGGGACTGTGGCTGTGACTGGTCTGTCTTTTCTACTCAGCTGCTTCTTCTCTGTTTTGAGGCCAGAGCTGGTGGTGTCCAGGCACTGGTCCCTGCAATACTTGGGGGACTGTGAGGTGTCGGGGACTGGACCGGGGTTCCTACAGGCCAGGTACTTGCTCCAGCCCTTTCAAGCAGCCGGGATGCCCCAGATTCTACAGGACCTGACCTCTGACTCTACCACCTGTGCTGACGAGAGGCCTCCCACCTCTGCAGCGGGGCAGACTTAACACGGATAAGATCAAGAACCCCAAGATCCCTGTTCCCCCAACCCTCAGACTTCAACTCAGAGCCCCCGAGGCTGCAGGAGACAGTGGGGAAGAAAAGCATGCCGAGAGCTGAGGGGGGAAGAAGAGGAAAGAAATTGCCCCAGAAAGAGCGTTGGAGCGAGAGCCCAGCTGTTGCTTTCTGGGGGGACCCTGCCTTCTCCCTACAGTGCTCTCCTGGCCCTGCTGCCTGCGGCTTTGCTCAGCTCTGTGTGTGGTGGGAGCCGCAGGCCCAACCCAGACCCCGGCCAGCTGCTCCCCAAGGGGTCTCCTCAGCTCAGGCCAGGCAGCAGCTCCCGCCTCGCCTCTGGGCCCAGAGAGCCGCTCAGGGTGGGGAACTTTCCTTCCTAAAAACAGGAGTTTCCTGCCCCAGATCCATACCTTCCCCATCTTTCAAAGATCCTGCCTCTTGCCAGGAGAATGGGTCATGGTACCCATAGCTTATCACAAGTAGGGTATGGGTGTGGGGTAGGGCAGTTAAGACAGAGAAGGGATCACTATGCCAGTGATAACTAGAAATGATCACTCTGGACAAGAACGAAGTGCTGAAAGGAGGTAAAGGGGGGTCTGGAGCGATAGCACAGCGGGTAGGGCGTTTGCCTTGCACGCGGCTAACCCGGGTTCGATTCCCAGCATCCCATATGGTCCCCTGAGCACCCCCAGGGGTGATTTCTGAGTAGAGAGCCAGGAATAACCCCTATGCATCGCCAGGTGTGACCCCCCAAAAAAAAGAAAAAAAAGGAAGTAAAGGGATATACATGGTAATCTTTCAGTAACAGTATTGCAAACCACAGTGCCTAAAAGGAAAATACGAGAGAGAGACAGAGACAGAAAGACAGAGAGAGAGAGAGAGAGAGAGAGAGAGAGAGAGAGAGAGAGAGAGAGAGAGAGAGAGAGAAGAGAAGGAGGAGGAGGAAGAGGAGGAGGAGGAGGAGGAGAAAAGGAATGTCTGCCATAAAGACAGGCTATGAGGGTTGGGCTGAGGGAGGGAAACTGGGGACACTGGTGGTGGGAAATGTACACCATTTCTTCAACTGGGACCAACCCAGCCCCGTCCCATTTCCTCCTTCTGTGCCCGCCTGCTCCTTACTCAGCAGCCCAACTAGATTATTTTGAGGCAAATTCTAAACATCTTATTTCACCTGTCAATATTTCCCTGTATCTCTAAAAGATGAGTCTTTTCAAAGCTAAACCAAATCAGAATCATCATGAAAAAACATCTTAACTACAATATCCCCAAAGCACGTCTGGTGTTGAAATGTCCCTGCTAGACCTAGAGATGGACTTTACAGCTGGCCTGGCCTGGTTCATCAACATCCCCATGTTGCACTGGGTTTCTAAGTGTCTTTGCCCTCCCCGAGTCTAGCTTGTCGCTAAGGGGCTTGAGGAGGCAGCAACTGGCTATTTGTCCTCCAGAAGGCCCCAATCGTGGCTTTGTGGATTGTATTCCTCGGCCACGTGGTGTCATCGGCTGCTGTTGCTGTGCTTCTTTAGAAAAGATGCCAGCTTTAATGCCTGGGTACCCTTCTGGCTCTACCTTTGGCAAATATGATTAGAAGACGGAGTGGTGAATTTCCACCAAGAAAGGGATTTAACAACCAGGCTGATGATTGATCAGGTCCGTGATTTCATTGCAGAGCAAGGAGTAAGCTCTAAGCACCACCAGGTAAGCCCCCCACCCCCGACCAAATAAAGAAATTTCTTTATCAGCAATGTGTTTATCTTGAACTATAATCCTATAGAAAATGCAGGATAAATATTTACTCCTTTCTTTCTTAGCCAATTTTCAGACTAAATCTCAGTCCCTCTCCCCTCTTCTTTCATTATTGTGGGATTTACAACCAGCTGCTCTGTGGATGCCGGGTCACTCCTGCTAATGTTTTGGGTGGTCAAGTAGCACCAGCCATCAAACCCAGGGCCTCACTCATAAGCCACAATCCCGGCCCCAGAATAAAGGGTTTGTTCCCTGGAACCCTCTAAAAAAGAGTTTTTGGTTTTAATGAAAACTTTTTTTTTTTATGAAATCATGAATTTAAAACTACTTGATATCTTTCTATCGGTTGCCTTTATTTTTCTTATTGATACACTAATTGTCCTATATTGGCAAGTGGAATTTTCTCTTATTTTCTATATTTTGCTTTGGGGACCACAACTGGCAGTGCTCAGGCCTTGCTCCTGGGTCTGTGTTCAGGAATCACTCCTGGCGGGGTTCAGCAATCATACATGGTGCCAGGGACCAAACCTGGGCCAGCTGTGCACAAGGCATGCGCTGTGCCCGTGCTACTATTTTTCCATCCTGGGACCCTCTTTATTTCGCATCTCCCAGGCAGTGTTCAGGGGCCCAGGGACCTTCCTGATGAGTCTCAGACTAGCTGTCCAGGCCCAGTAGTTCAGGAGTCAGTCCTGACATGTCATGGTACTGAGGCCTGGTGGTGTTTGGGGCCAATCCAGCAGTGCTCAGGGGCTCCTATGCTTCACTGGGCAGTGCTCAAGGAGTCAAAATTGGGCCTTGGGATATCAGGCACATGCTCTAGCCCTTTGAGCTATTTCCCCCACCACTGAGTCTCTTCAAATGATCTTTTGTGACAATTGCCTCTGTCATGCTTAATTATCTTTCTAAGTCTTTTTCAGACAGGATTGCCTGTTCCAGATGCAGACGTTTGCTATTCTCTAAGGAGATGTTTCTCAAAGGAAGGGTTCTCAGGATTTTTGTTTTGTTTTGTTCTGGGGTCACTCCCTGTGGTGCTCAGGACTTACTCCTGCTCTGCACTCAAAGATCACTCCTGATACTGCTCAAGGGGTGTATGGGGTGCCAGAGACTGAACCTGGGTTTGCTGTGTGCTAGGTAAGCATCCTACCTGCTGGACTATCATTCTAGACCCGGTTTTAACAATTTTTTAGTGAGAAATGGTACATAGAGATCTTTGAACTCTGAATGCAGAGCAAGGAGCCCAAGGACAAGTGTGGTCCTTTTGAGCCAGGGAGGTGGCACAGAGGGCTGGAGCATATGCTTTGTATATGGGAGCCCTGGGTTCAATTCCTGACCCCTCATAGTCCCTCTGAGCACTGCCATCAGTGATCCCCAAGCACCAAGTCAGGAGTAGCCCCCGTGCACCACCAAGTGTGGGCCCTAAAACAAAAATTGAAAATTAAGTATCTCCTTTTGGTGTTTTGTTTTGTTTTTGGGCCACACCCAGTGGTGCTCAGGGCTTATTCCTGGCTCTACACTCAGGAATTACTCCTGGTGGTGCTCAGGGGACCATGTGGGATGCAGGGGATTGAACTGGGGCTGGTCATGCGCAAGACAAGCACTTTACCTGCTGTACTATTGCTCCGGCCTCAAATATTAGTTCTTTCTTTCTTTCTTCTTCTTTTTTTTTTGACTGAATAATTTCTTTAAAATTCGGGGTCTTGGGGGCTGGAGCTATAGTACAGCGGGTAGGGCATTTGCCTTGCACAAGGCTGACAGGGGTTCGATTCCCCTTGAGAACCACCAGGAGTAATTCCTGAGCACAGAGTCAGGAGTAACCCCTGTGCATCACTGGGTGTGACCCAAAAAGCACTGTAGCACTGTCATCCCGTTGTTCATCGATTTGCTGGAGTGGGCAACAGTAACGTCTCCATTGTGAGAGTTCTTGTTACTGTTTTTGGCATATCGAATACGCCACAGGTAGCTTGCCAGGCTCTGCCATGCGATGAACACCCTACCCGCTGTGCAAAAAAAAATTAAAAAATCGGGGTCCTCAGGGCTGGAGTGATAGTACAGTAGGTAAGGCGCTTTCCTTGCGTGCAACTGACCCTGAATCAATCCCAGCACCTTAAGCACCACCAGGAGTCATTCCTGAACACAGAACCAGGAGTAACCCCTGAGCACTGCTGGGCGTGGCCCCAAAACCAAAAATAAAACAAAATAAAAATCAGGATCCTTTTGGGTCTTTGGATGAGCAGGAAGCTTGATGGAAAGGCAGGCATGCTGAGAGCACGGACTGAAGCAGGCTTTGTCCGATCTTTAGTTGGTTCCCCGAGCAGGGGTGTCAGCTACGCTGAAGGGCTGCATGGTGCAGGCTGGAACTGGGGGGCAGGCAGGAAGGAGAGATCTACCTCCCCCCGCCCCCACAGACCACTTCAGGGTGCCTGGTGGAAGGAGGAGGAGGTACCAGCTTCCTGGATCATCTCAGTAAGTCCTGAACGTCAGCCTCTAGAACCAGTTTCCTGAGGCTGGAAAAATTTGCCTCAGACTAGCCTCACACCCACAGAAAAGTGAGATTAGAATCTGCTGGAAAATGCCTGAGAGCCTTTTGAAGCTGAGTTTGGGGGCCAAATCTTAAGGCACTTGCCTTGTGTGGGCCTACTCTGGTTCCCTGAACACTGCCCAGTGTCACCTCTGAGCACAGAGCCGGGAGCAGTCCCCAGAGCACCGCTGGGTGTGGCTGCAAAACCCAGAAAATAAAGAATCTAACTTTGACTCTCTTCAGTATTACAGGCTTACAATTTCTAGCAAAGGATGTCTTGGAAATACATATCCAGAACATGCTGCTTGGGACAGAGTCCAGAGTGATCTTCGCTTACCGGGGCACTTGGAAACGCTCAGATAAATTACCTGGGAGCAGAGAGGTGTGGGCAGTCTCTCTGATTGACCAGGCTCCCCTGGTGCCACTCTCTATTTGTCCTGCTCAGTGTGACCTCAGGGAAGATGCCTGACTGCCACTAAATCGCCACAAAGCCACAGTGCGCTGAGATGAAGACGAGTTTCAGAAGTGAACAAAATAATCAGCAAGAAACAGGGGCTTCAGTTAAGTGTTAAAGAAATGGCAGCCTCACGGCTCTAGCCAGCAAGTGCACACACACGGTCACTTTGCAGGAAGACCATTCTCGAATTGTCCAGTACTATTTCAACACTGTTCGGCCAGGGTGCCAGAGAGCTAGCACAGTGGGTAGGACATTTATTTGCCTTGCACATGGGTGATGTGGGTTCAATCTCTGGTGACCCATGTGGTCATCCGAGCCCATCAGGAGTGGGTCTGAGTCACGAATTAGCCTTGGGTACTGCTAGGTGTGGCCCCCAAACAAACAAACAAAAAACCCCAAACAAAACAAAAACACCGCCTGGCCAAAGCTCTGTGAGATCCCTAAAAAGGAGCCAGTGCTTTAAAGATTCAGGGTTCCTTTTTGCGGGTGGACATGCCTGACTCTGTGCTCAGTGAGGGCCACTCCTGGCTGTACAGAGGGACCACATTTGGCAGTGCTCAGGGGCAATGTGAGGTGCCAGAATTTGAACGCTTGTTGTGGCCAGCCACAAGGCAAGAGATCACAGTGCCTTAATTGCTACTGCCTCTTCGTTCAGTCTGCCAGAATGATTTCTTAAATTTTGTTTTGTTTTGGGCAACACCTGATAGTGTGCAGGGGCTATACTCTTGGCTCAGTGCTCAGGACAGTGGTGGGCGGGGAAGGTCACTCCTGATGATGCTCAGGAGAGCACACAAAGCATGTGAGCCCCCCTGAGGAACTATTTATCTCATGATTCAGATGCTTGAGGCTGCTTCTGAATTCAGGGGTTAAGGCACTTTATCTTGCACACAGCTGACCCTGCTCTGATCCCTGACACCACATATGGTCCCCTGAGCACCACCAGGAGTGGTGGTTGGTATGGCCCAAACCCCAAAAGTAGATAGATAAATAAATAAAAACATTAGTCTGGGAGCTGGGGAGATAGATAGTGCAGGAGGTAAGAATTTTTTTCTTTTGACTGTCTTTGGAATTCTTCATTTTATTAGGTTTGCACAAAATACAAAGTTCAAATGGAACCATTGATACAGGGGGGTAAGACTTTTGCCTTGCATTCAGCTGACCCTGTTTGATCCCTGGCACCACATGGGGTTCGCTGAGCACTGCTAGCAGAGACCCCTAAGCCCACAGCTGGGAGTAGTCCCTGAGCACTGCTCCCCACCCTGAAAAACAGTCTAGAATCAAATCTGGCATCAACTGAATGCCAGTTGAGTTTGCATCAACTGAATCCCTCATTGTTTCTACATACAAAAAAATCTAAAGAAGAGAGCTGGGGAGGGTGGGAGGGATGCTGGGTTTACTGGTGGTGGAGAATGGGCACTGGTGAAGGGATGGGTTCCCGAACTTTGTATGAGGGAAGCATAAGCACAAAAGTGTATAAATCTGTAACTGTACCCTCACGGTGATTCACTAATTAAAAATAAATAAATAAAAAAATAAAAATAAAAATAAAAAAAGAGTATAATTGTGCATCGCTGGGTGTTACCCAAAAGCAATAAATAAATAAATAAATAAATAAATAAATAAATAAATAAATAAAATTAAAATAAAACCTTGAAGAAAAAAAAAGAAGAGAGCTTTGCAGGATGGTAACAGGGAGTGGGCTGTTTTGTAGAATCACTAGACACACGTGGCTATTTAAATTTAAATCAATTAAGAGGAAATACGAAATTCAGTTTGTCTGTCTTGCACTAACCCCATTTAAAGTCCCCAGGAGAGTGTACAGAAAGAGACATTTGCAGCATCATAGATGGTGTTGGCTGTTTGACTTCTTAAGGTGTGTCTCTCTTTTTTTTTTTTTTTTTTTTTTTGCTTTTTGGGTCTCACCCGGCGATGCACAGAGGTTACTCCTGGCTTTGCACTCAGGAGTTACTCCTGGCGGTGCTCAGGGGACCATATGGGATGCTGGGGATCGAACCCGGGTCGGCCACGTGCAAGGCAAACGCCCTACCCGCTGTGCTATCGCTCCAGCCCCAAGGTGTGTCTCTTGAAGAAAACACACTTGGAAAGTGCAGGGTCTTTTTTCTTTCTTTTTTAAAATTTTGTTTTTTGAGCCACACCCAGCAATGTTAAGGGTTTACTCCTGGCTTTGCACTCCGGAATCACTCCTGGAGCCACAGGGGAATAATATGGGGTGATGGGAATTGAAGCCAGGTTGGTCATCATATGCAAGGCTAGCCCCCTAGCCATTGTACTATCTCTCTGGCCCTGAGGGTCATTGTTCTCTAAGATGAGAATGCTCCTCTGGCCTTGCTGCTTAGCAGAGTGAACAGGCTGTGACTCCTGTAGGAGTTTTTCCTATCAGAAGCTTTGGGTAGAAATAACTGAAAGAAAAGGAATCATCCTTAAAAACAACAACAACCAAACCCTCAAAAACAGGGGCTGGAGAAAATAGTGCAGTGGGTATGGAGTTTTCCTGGCATACAGCTGACCAGGATTTGATTCCCAATACCACATGGTCCTCTGAGCACTGCCAGAAGTGATCCCTGAGCACAGAGTGGGAGTAAATCCTGAGCACAGCTGGGTGTAGCTCCCCTCCCCCCCAAAAAAATGCAGTTCACATAGGGTTTCAGATTGTGTGTGTGTGTGTGTGTGTGTGTGTGTGTGTGTATGTATTTCTGTGACACTAAGCAATAAAAATGCTTCCTGACATTTATCCCTCTCCTGGCACACGCATGCATTGGGAGGTGGGGAGTTGTCTCTCTGTTGGTTCTGAAATCTACTTGGGATAAACGGCACAGCAGTCAGTGGGGAGGAAATCAAAGCGGGGCGGGATCAAAGGGGCAGAGGACCTCCAGGTGGAAGTGGGGCCATCAACTCCCCTGGGCTGCCTTTTCCTGGATTTCTCTTTAATAAACACCCAGGCTCCCGGCCGGGCTGTGGGGCAGCAGGCAGCGCAGAGGGTCTGCCTTGAACAACAAAGAGAGCCGGGGAAGAGAGTACTTAGCACTTGGGGAGGAAAGGCAGGTCTCTGTGATATTTGGGGGAGTCGGTGACAGGAACCATGGTGGGAAACAGCGAGGATGTGGAACAGCATGGTGACCCCAGCGACTCCCCTTTCCAGTGTGGGTTTCAGAAAATGCTGATGTTCAGCCGGCCCGCTCTGCTACATAATCTTCACTTGAATGCACTTCACTTGAATTTCTCTTTTGTGTGGGAGGCATAGCTGGGGACTGGTCCATCTCGCTTGCCTGTTTGAAGAGATGTTAGGGTCGGAGCAAATAAAAGTCAGCCCGCGGCTCCCGTGAGGCAGCCTTGTCGCCTGATCCCACCTTCAGCTAACCCTGCGACTGTCAGCCTGGTCTTCTGAAACTGGGAAATGAACGTGCCCCCACAGAGGGAAGCACCTTACGGAGCTATTTAAAGCTCACAGTTAAATTCCACAGATGATCTGGTCTGGGAAAGTAACTTGCAATAGTTCTTTCTGAAGGTACTGCCAAGAATTAGGCTCTCTCCATGTTATTTTTTGGGGGGGAAAGGAAGTCACACCTAGTGATGCTCAGAACTCAGTCCTGGCTCTGTGCTCAGGGATCACTCCTGGTGGGGTTTGGGGACCAGATGGGAAGCCAGGGATGGAACCTAGATCTGCTACATGCAAGGCAAGACCCCTATCCGCTTCGGCTCCTCTCTCCATGTTCTGACTGGGGATATAACTAAAGAAGAATGGGCAAATATCCACTGTGTGTGTTGTGTGATGGGGTGACTGGGAAGGCATAAAAGACTTGGATATAGTGAAATCCACTTATGAATGGATAGGTGGCTGAGGAACAAGGAGTGGCCGGAAATGACTTCATCCTGAGTGGACATGTACCTTGGAGCTTGTAAAGAACCTGGGAGAAACTTATATTTCCTACCCTAATTAGGGGGATTGTCCAAACTGGGCAACCCATTTAAGGAGATATAATCTCTGTCCAGACACATTACATGGCAGCCTCTTTTGCAGTTCTTTTTAATTATTAAAATTAAGTTTTGGGGGGGCTAGAGTGATAGTACAGTGGGTAGGGCGTTTACCTTGTATGTGGTCAACCCGGGTTCGATTCCCAGCATCCCATATGGTCCCCTGTGCACCACCAGGAGTAATTACTGAGTGCAGAGCCAGAAGTGATCCCTGTGCATCGCTGAGTGTGACCCAAAAAGAAAAAAAACATAAAATTAAATTTAGGGGCTGGAGCAATAGCACAGCAGATAGGGCATTTGCCTTGTATGCAGCCGACGTGGGTTCTATTCCCAGCATCTCATATGGTTTCCTGAGCACCGCCAGGAGTAATTCCTGAGTGCAGAGCTAGGAGTAATCTCTGTGCATTGCCAGGTGTGACCCAAAAAGCAAAAAAAAAAAAAAAAAGTTTAGTTATCATCATTTTTCCCACAAATGTCTTGTCTTCCTTTCCTGGATCCAGTCTAGATGACCACATTGCATTTTAGGCATCAAAACAATAGGTTTGGGGGCCATAGAGATAGGAGATAGTATAGCAGGTAGGTTGCTTGCCTTGTACACAACAGACCAGGGTTCAATCCTCCACATTGTGAACTCTGCCAGGAGTGATCCCTGAGCACAGAGCCAGGAGAAAACCCTGAGTTCCTTTAGGCCCCCAAACAAGCAAACTTAGATTTTAAAACCTACTTATAACATATGTATATGATGAAGAAACTCTAAAGCAGCACCAGAGGACAGAAACTAAAGTCTCCTGACCCTGAGGAGATGCTGAGAAGGCCCAGACACATGTCACATGCTGGAGCCCTGGTCTGATCCCTGTGACCACATGGTTCCCTGAGTGTGGGTGTCAGGTATGACACCCCTCCCTCCAAACAAACTAAAAACAAAATCAAGTCTTTGCCAACTGTGCACTCCCAGTTCTAACTCTGGGGGTCCTCTGGTCTCCTCACTGTGGTTTTATTTAGGATTATGCAAGCCACACAATTAAAACTTCATTTGAGGACTGGAATGATGGTACTGTGGATAAGGCACTTGCCTTGCATGAGGCCGACACATGTTCGATTTCCAGCACACCACATGGTTCCTGAGCCCTGCCAAGAGGGATTTCTGAGCACTGAGCCAGGAGTAAGCCCTGAACATTGACTGCAGGGTCAAAACCAAAGAAAACCAAAAAAGTTACAGGCTTAATTGCTTCATCAAACCTTGCCCAATGTCCACTTCTGACCACTCTTCTCCACGGTCTGTCTTTCTGCACAACAGGCAGGTGCGCGGGTTCCCACTGAGGACCACACTCCAGCGCCTCTGAGAAGACTCTGCCAGAGACTTCTGAGGACGACAGTCCACACTGAAAAAGAGAATTTTTTTTTGGGTCACACCCGGCGATGCACAGGGGTTACCCCTGGCTCTGCACTCAGGAATTACTCCTGGTGGTGCTCAGGGGACCATATGGGATGCTGGGAATCGAACCTGGGTCGGCCACATGCAAAGCAAACGCCCTACCCACTGTACTGTCGATCCAGCCCCTCTTATTTTTTTTTTAAGTTGAATCACCTTGATATACACAGTTACAAAGCTGTTAATGATTAAGCTTCAGTTATACATTGTACAAACACTCATCCCTTTACCAGTGAAAGTTTCCTATCACCAATGTCCCCAGGTTCCCTCCCGTCCACCCCCTCACCCTGCCCCTGCTGCCTGCCTCTGTGATACACACTTTCTCTTTCTCTCTCTCTCTCTCTCTCTCTCTCTCTCTCTCTCTCTCTCTCTCTTTCTCTCTCTGTCTCTCTGTCTCTGTCTCTCTGTCTCTCTGTCTCTGTCTCTCTCTCTCTCTCTCTCTCTCTCTCTCTTATTTTCCTTTTAGGCACTGTGGTTTGCAATACTGTTACTGAAAGGGTATTATGCACGTCACTTTACTCTCAGCACTCAGCTTTTGTCCAGAGTGATCATTTCCAACTGTCATTATCACAGTGATCCCTTCTCTGTTCTAACTGCGGGCCCTTTGGCGGCATGCTTCCTACCTTGGACCAGTCCTCCTGGCCCTTGTTTTACTGTCTTTGGGTATTATTCACATTCTATGTTGTTGTTGTTGTTTTATAGCCTGCAAATGAGTAGAACAGAGAATTCTTGAGTGCTGACCCCTGGCAGTCCCTAGGCCGCTAGGTATCCCCGGCTATCAGAGGGCAGCGGCAGACTGCAGCTCTCAAGCCTCCGGGCTGCGCCTGGGTTGGCTTCCAGCTACCCATGTCTATAGCAATGGACCGAGTGTGCAGGAAAGGGTGAAAGACAACAACCCCCAGGAATAGGCAGGGGCGACCTGTCCTGACAGGGACGGAGCCCACAGCCAGAGGGGCCATGCTTGGCACAGTGACTCCTGGGTTCCTAGAACCTTTGTCCAGATTGTGGAGTGTTGAGCAAGGGCCCAAAACTCTGTTCCAGAAAGACACTTGCATCCCTGTGTTCATTGCAGCACTATTCACAATAGCCAAGCTCTGGAAACAAGCCAAATGTTCATGAATAGATGACTGGATAAAGAAACTATGGCACATACACACAGTAGAATACTAGTCAACTGTAAGAAAAGATGTAGCACTGTAGCACTGTCCCACTGTCATTCCATTGTTCATTGATTTGCTCGAGCGGGCACCAGTAACATCTCCATTGTGAGACTTGTTACTGTTTTTGGCATATCGAATATGCCATGGGTAGCTTGCCAGGCTCTGCCGTGCGGGCAGGATACTCTCGGTAGCTTGCCAGGCTCTTTGAGAGGGATGGAAGAATCGAACCCGGGTCGGCCGTGTGCAAGGCAAATGCCCTACCTGCTGTGCTATCACTCCAGTCCCAAGAAAAGATGACATCATGTTTCTTCATGGATGAATCTGGAGAATACCATGGTAAGTGAAGTTAGCCAGAGGAGAGGGACAGACACAGTAATCTCTGTCATCAGAGGGATGTAGAGAAACCAGTAAGGGAATAATAAATGCCCAAAGGCAACGTGATCTGTGAACTGACCTACCAACTGAGCTTACCAGGGTGGAGAGATGGAAGGTGGCAGGGCAGAGGGGACCCTGAGACAGTAGTGGAGAGAAGCAGGCACTAGTGGAGATTATGGTGGTGGAACACTGTACGCATGAAACCCTGTAATTGATAGTACTATAAATCATGGTGAGTAAAAGAAAATAAATGAAAATAAAATGAGGGTCTGGAGTGATAGTACAGCAGGCAAGGTGCTTGCCTTGCACACAGATAACATGGATTTGTCAATCTCTGACACAGCATATTGAGCCCTGTCAGGATTGATCCCTGAGCACAGAGGCAGGAGTAATCCCTGAGCAATCCCCCCCAAAACAAAAACTACCAAAAAAGAATGAATGAGCTACAAAAATAGAAGATCTGACCTTCTATCCTATAACCCCCTTCCTGGCAACCCCAATGCTCAAGGAACAGAAATAACAGAGAGTATGGAGGAGAAAGGAGTGGGGATGGAAAGACGGGACGGACAGTTGTGAGCATTGTCTACGAACCTCAGGGGAATCCAGCAGACAGTGTCTGATGCTGCCACCCCTACCAGGAGTGAATTCACCAGGAGTGAATCAAGTACAAAATTCACTCCTTACAGTCACCTCCAAAATCCTTTCTGCATGCTACCTGGCAAGCTCATCAGGTTGAAAACAGCCCTCCCGGGAATGTCTTTCTTTAGCAGGTGGGGAGAGTTTCCTGGAAGCCCCCTCACCACCATGGGACCCCTTTTCAGGACAGAGAAGGGGCCTGAGGGAAATGTAGCCCCCTGTACCCCCCCATCTGAGCCTGGACACTTATTTCCCTGATACCTAGAGCTATGAGGGATGGCATACGTCTAAAAAATTTTTGTTTTTAGGGGGCATTTGCCTGGCATGTGGTCATCCCAGTTTCCATCTCCAGCATCCCAAATGGGCCCCCAAGGACTGTCAGGAGTAATTTCTGAGCACTGAGCCAGGAATAACCCCTGAGCACCGCTGAATATTATGCCTCCTAGACTCCCCCAATTTATAAACAAACTCATGATTTACTGTCAGCGAATATTTGATTGGGGGCATCAAATATTCTGGTGGTGCTCTGTGCCCAGAGATCAAACCTGGTGGGCTCAGAGGACCATAC
This sequence comes from Sorex araneus, assembly GCF_027595985.1. Lineage (NCBI taxonomy): Eukaryota > Metazoa > Chordata > Mammalia > Eulipotyphla > Soricidae > Sorex > Sorex araneus. Next base: position 42,658,359 of record NC_073310.1, on the reverse strand, counting down.
AGGATGCCAGGAATCAAGCTCAGCAATGGCATTACCCGCTCTGCTCTTGCTCCAGCCCCAGATGTTTGATCTTTTGGTAGACCTATTGTATATATACCGATATACTTGTGAACATGTACAAATTTCTCCCAGTTAAAATGGGCTGGGGGTGAACAAAGTTTAAGCAACTCAGCTCTAGAGATCACAAGTTTCTCTTTTTGACAAAGTGACACTCACTGAGCTAGAGCCTCACCTTGGGCATAGGAGACACACAAAGCAGCTGCAGACTTGAAGGGAAGCAATGGGTTCCAGCTAAGGTTTTAATACTGGAACAGAAGCCGACCTAAGCCGTCATCCTAGCCCAGCGCTGGCCGCCAGCGGGGTCTTCAGGGAGGCCCGGAGGGCAATGAAAGGAAGAGAAACTTGTGAAGCTCTTTGCTCTCTTCCCCTTCAGCGCAGATAAAAGCCAAACCACAGGCCTATAAATGCGGGCACATTTCAACCTCCAGAATCTAGGAAACTTCTTGGCTCGAAAGGACATTCCAGGCAAAAGGGACCTTTCCCTCTCCCCGCCCCACTCCCGTCCCCACCCCGTCCCCCAATTTGCACAGGGCGAGTTTACTGCTTCCTTTGAGGTCCCTTTATCGGCACCCCCTCCTCTGATGCAGGATGTGTTCGGAGGCGTGCAGACCACGGGGCAGGGCTGTTTGATCAACCTGGTCCAGGGTCTAGCACGTAGCAGGGGGGGTAAGTAAATAGCTTTGATGCCAACAGGCGGGACAGCGGGCATCTCAATGCCGGGCCCACGCGGGAGCTGGGCCGGCCGGGGGTCGCTGACTGGACCCCGCACTCCGCCCAGGCACCCGGGGCCCCTCGGAGGCTGCGGGGGCTGCAGAGCAAAGCTCCGCTCGGGATGTTGATTGCGGTGGCGGGGCCGGCGGGGCGGATGGATGGGGGAGGAGGCCGGAGGGGGCCCGGGCCCAAGTTCACGCCTCCCTCCCTGCATCCCACGGTCGGCGGAAGCGATTATCCCCCAGCGGCGTCTGGCGGGGCTGGGGGCGGGCTCGCACCTAGAAGAGACACGGGCCTCCCCGCGCCCACCGCTTTGATCTCATCGGGCCCGGGGCCGTATAAGCCGCGTCCGCGCCCCTCCCTGGCCGCAGCTCCGGGCAACCATGGCCGCAGCAGAATCCAACCAGTTCCCGTTCGGGGAGGGCGCCGCCGTTCCCGCGTACCGCGCCCCGCACGCCGGCGGGGCGTTCCTCCCGCCGCCCAGCCCCGCCGCGGCCCTGCTCCCCGCCGCCCCCTCGGGGCCCGGGCCCGAGAGCGGCGTCCAGGCGCCCTTCGCCGCCTTCCTCGGGAGAAGCCCGGGTCCCGCCAGTCTCGGCCCGCCCGCGCCCCCCAAAGGAGCGGCCGCGCCGTCGGCGTCGCAGCGTCGGAAGCGCACGTCGTTCAGCCCCGAGCAGCTGCAGCTGTTGGAACTCGTCTTCCGCCGGACAATGTACCCCGACATCCACCTGCGCGAGCGCCTGGCCGCGCTGACCCTGCTCCCCGAGTCCAGGATCCAGGTGAGCTGGCGCGGTCCCCCTGCGCCGCATTCGCTGTGTGCCCGAGCGGGAGCGCAGGGCCCGGGGCTGACCCTCCTGCGCCGCGCGGGGGGGACGCTGGCGGGCACCCTGGCATTTCTCGCTCGCTCTCCGTTGAGAGTAAGCTGGCCGGCCGGAGAGGAAGTCCTCGGCGGGAAGGTGATAGCAAGCGCCCCACATTCCTCCCTTATCCCTGAAGCCCAGTTGGAATTACCATCGGGTCCAAGAAGGGGAGCTGGGACAGGGTAACCCAGACAGGAATTTCGTTGCTTTTGTGTTGCTTTTTACACCGGAGGCCGGGCGCCGTAGCACGTGCTGTTGGGGATGGGGGACATGCACGTCTCGGATGGAACCCGGGGACAGAAGCGGCATTGGGATGTGCTCTTACGGTTTGGACACGCACCCGGTGACGGCTGCAATTTTGGTGAGAAGGGGTGTATATTATTTTATTTAGTTGGTTTGGCAGCCGCGCCCGGCGGGCTGTGCTGAGGACTCCCTCCTGGCTCTGCGCTCAGGGATCAGTCCTGGCGGTGCTCCGGAGGATCCGACGTGGTGTAAGCCTTACCCGCTGTATTGTCTCTCTGGCATTAGGCCGTAGCATCTTCAGGTAAAGCCTGAAGCATTATGGAATTGCTTTAACAGTTTGAAAAGCCTAGTGCGAAGCGTGTCTGGTGGCTGAGCGTGCTGATCACGAGAGGCGCCTGTCTTTTTGCGCTCTCGCCGCCATCTCCCCGCGCCCACTGCAGTTTTCAACACTCCCCTGTTTTTTTTTTTTTTTTCCTTTGAAGGGAGTTGTTCAGGGCTTACTTCTGGCTCAGGGCTCAGGGCTCCCTCCTGGTGCTGCTTAGGGGAACCGTATGGGTGCTTGGAATCGAACCCGTGCGAGGTCTTGTGCGAGGCGAATGCCTTACCCGCCCTGCTGTCTCTCCAGCCTCCGGCCCTCTTTCTAACGCTGGGAGAGCTGCACTTGTGGCTCAGGCACCCTGGGGCTACACCTGCCGGTTCAAACAGTTAGCTTTGGGCCGTCCTAAACAGGACACCCTTCAGTATTTGTGATGGAATAGTGAGCAGAAACACTTTTATTTATTCAAAGAAATCCACTGAGCAAAGCAGCTCCTGGATTAACTGGACATGGAAGTACACGTTCAAAATGGATTTTTAAAATTGTTTGTGTGCGGGGGCTGGAGCAATAGCACAGCGGGTAGGGCGTTTGCCTTGCTCGAGGTGGACCCGGGTTCGATTTCCAGCATCCCATATGGTCCCCTGAGCACCACCAGGGGTTATTCCTGAGTTCAGAGCCAGGAGTAACCCCTGTGTATAGCCGGGTGTGACCCAAAAAGCAAAAAAAAAAAATTGTTTGTGTGCTTGTCATCTTCAAATATTAATTAGCATTTCTTCCTAAATTCTAAGTGCTTCTGTGAAAACCCCCTTCCCCCCACCCCCATTGAAAATACTTCCATGGAGTTACATTACTCCAATTTTGGGAATTGAGCAGGCAGAGAAAGCTGGGTGCTCTGAAACACATCAGCCCAAGTGCTTTTTTTGTTGTTGTTGTTTTCATTTGTTTATTTTTTTGAGCGGGGCACACCTGGCAATGCACTGGGCTCAGGGATCATTCTTGGCTGGACTTCAGGAACCATATGAGCTTGCGCCCAGGGATCACTCCTGATGGGCTCCAGGGAACACATGTAATGCTGGGGATCAGACTCCGGCTGACTGTGTGCAAGGCAAATATACTGTCACTCCACACCCCAAGTGCTTTCTGAAAACCTTTAAGTTCTGAGCCAGAAAGCCAGGTCACACTAACCTGAACTTCGAAGGTGATAGTGGCATGAAGATTCCATTCGAACTTCATTTTCCTCTCCCCTCTTCCAGGTGTGGTTCCAGAATAGACGCGCCAAGTCAAGGCGCCAGAGCGGGAAATCCAGCCAGCCTTCGCCCAGGCCAGAGCTCTTCCTCCCCCAGCCTGCCCATCGAACAGATGTGAAATGTTTGAAGCCCCAGCTGCCTCTGGAGGTAGATGTGAACTGCCTGCCTGACGCCAACAGGGTTGGAGGGAGTATCTCTGACCTTGGCTCCCAAAATCAGAACTTTGAAACCTATTCTCCTCTCTCTGAAGACATGGGTTCGAAGCTGGACTCCTGGGAAGAACACATCTTTTCTGCCTTTGGGAACTCTTGAGGATTCTGGGTGAATTCAGAAGCCAAAGGAGTCATGGCTGGCAGCCAGAGAGACACATCAGACAGTACTATCCTTCCTGCCTCCCATGTGAGGGACATAGCCACGTTAAACTTTAACTTTGATGGTGGTTTTTACAGTCAGTTCTCCTCTGTAGAATTTTAAAAATTGACTATCCGTGAGATAGACCATTACAAAGCTGTTCATAATTGGGTTTCAGTCATACGATGATCCAGCACCCATCTCTCCACCAGTGTATGTTTCCCACCACCAATGTAACCTGTTTCCCTATCACCACCCCTCCCCCCGCCCCCCCCCCCGCCCCCAGCCCCCCAGCCTCCTTCTGTGGGAGGCACTTTCCTTCTTGCTCTCCCTCCTTTTCCTTTTGTGAATTATGGTTTGCAATACAGGTGCTAAAAGGTCATGGTATTTGTTCAGGGCATTTGATATTTTTATCGGGATGGTAAGGCTGGAGTAGATTTTCAATTGGGTGGCCCCTTTGGGGTGTGGATGTGACTGCCGAGGCTTCCATAACCTGTTCTTTATAGCACACGTCCCCTAGGAGTTCTGGCATTGTTACCCGTGGATCCCCAAACCTGCACATTCAATTCAGCTCACACTCCTGATCCAGTCCTGTTTGCATTTTTTGGGGACTGGGCTTTTAGGGATTGGACTCCCTGTCTTCATAAGAATTCAGCTTGACTAAGTTTCCTCTTTTGCTTGACATCTGCTGTCTTAAGAATTCTCCAAGGCGGGGCTGGAGAGATAGCAGAGTGGGTAGGGCATTTGCCTTGCACCCAGCCGACCTGGGTTCAATTCCCAGCATCCCATATGGTCCCCTGAGCACCAGGGGTAATTCCTGAGTGCAGAGCCAGGAGTGACCCTTGTGCATTGTCAGATGTGACCCAAAAAGAAAAAAAAAAAGAATTCTCCAAGGCTTATGGCCTTACACTCACTCTGGCCCTTCTTCAATCCTTTTTAATCACCAAGTCATACAAGCCTTTTTTCCCACAGCTCTTTGTCTTTTGGATTTTGGGCCACAACAGGTTGTGCTCAGGGCTTATTCCTGGCTCTGTGTTCGGGGATCACTCCTTGTGGTGCTCAGCTGACCATGTGGGGTGCTGGGGATAGGTCCATGTGTGACCCAAACAACTCATCCACTTCACGATCTCTCCAACTCACCTGTTACTCACCTGTTACTTTGGCCTGTCATCTTTATAATTATTCATAGATCCACAGACTGTGTGTTCAGATTGAGTCATCTGCCTATAGTTTCTTTTAGTTGAAAACAACTCTTGTTAGAAAACTGTAGAGGCCTCCAATTGCTAGAAAACCTTTCGTTATCCACCCAGATAACTGACCTCATTGACCTATGGATAGTTATGGTTACTCGAAAGCCACTCTTTTCAGGTTTTCTTCTTTTTTTTTGCTGGGGGGGATGTGTATGGTGCAAGAGATCAAATCCAGGCCTATTGCATGAACACGTGCACTCTGGCATTGAGCCACAACTCTGGACTGCCTCTCCTTTCGATTTTGGAATCAAATACCTCTCCTTCAAAACATTTGAGATACCTCCCCCTCCCCGTTCTCTTTTTATACTTGTTACTTCAATCACTCCAACTCACCCTTAGCACTTTTATTATACTGCTGTGCAGCTCAGTGGATTATTAAACATTTCCACAAATGTTTCATTGTAGTAATATTAAAATGTGTTGGGTGGAGAGCTGGTACAAGGGTTAAGGTGCTTGCTTGCAGTTGAGCCTGGTTTGATCCCTGGCATGTTCCTGAGTGCAGCCAGGAGTGACTTCTGAGCACAGAGCCAGGAGTAGCCCCTAGCACTGCTAGGTGTGACCCCAAAGCCGCCCTCCCCTCTGATAAGAAGTATCGCATTTAGCACAGTGCAACTAAGCAGTGTTACTGCTTGGTGGCTTAATATTTATGTCCATGAAAAAACATTTCAAAATGTTTCTGAAAAGAGTTTGTGGTCAACTGTCATTAGGACATTGCTGACTTTTTTTTTGTGGGTGCACAGGTTGGGTGGCGGAGGCACATCTGGCAGTGCTCAGGGGGTACACCTGGCTCTGCATTCAGAAATTTCTCCTGGTGGTGCTGTGGGGACCCGTGGGATTCTGGGAATCGAACCAGGGTCAGCCACGTGTAAGGCAAGCACCCTACCTGCTGTACTATCACTCTGACCCAACTACTGAGATTTTTAACTTGGTTAAAAGTTTGTGTTTCAAAGTTTTATATAAAAATTTCTTCACCAATTTATAAATTAATATGTAAACTACTGGGCCAGAGATATAGTGGGTAAGGCACTTGTCTTGCACTCAGCCCAACCAAGTTTGATTCCTGGTACCCGTTTGGTCCCCTGAGTTCTCCTAGGAGTGTTCCCTGAGCATAAAGCCAGGAGTAAACCCTGAGCACCACCAGGTATGATCCCCAAACAAAAACAAACACAATATGTTAACTGCTGTCTCAAAGTTAGCCTGAGACAAATTATTGTTTTGATATCATGAGGGTTTTCAGACTCCAGAGGGCTAGATGAAATTGGGTATGAGGTAAGATTTCTTTGTAAACTATGCTTTGGAAAAGAATTATGAAGTTATGGCTGGGGCCTAGATTCATGTCTTACTGGTTTCTAGGAGTCTGAGCTATAGAGATTATATTCAGTCATTCTAGTTTTTATAGAGGTGCCATCCAAGTAGTCAGCACTTTATTTTAGTGGCAGCAGGTTGGCAGCATGCTGAGGCAGTGATGACAGGGGCCACTTCTGGCTCTGTACTCAGGAAATCCTTCCTGGAGGTTCTCCTGGGGACCGTATGGGATGCCATGTGCAAGCCATCACTTGGGAATAGCAAACCACTACTGTAGATATTCCCCAGGGAATATCTATATATCTATATCTATATCTATATTTATACTGTCACTGTCATCCTGTTGCTCATCGATTTGTTCAAGCAGGCACCAGTAACATCTCTCATTGAGAGACTTATTGTTACTGTTTTTTGGAATATCCAATACGCACGGGTAGCTTGCCAGGCTCTGCCGCGTGCGTGGGCTCCATACTCTCGGTAGCTAGCCGGGCTCTCCGAGAGGGGCGGAAGAATCGAACTCAGGTCGGCTGCGTGAAAGGCAAATGCCCAACCGCTGCATATATATATATATATATATATATATATATATATATATATATGTATATCTTGTCACATTAAAAAAAATTATGGGTTCTTCTAAGAACAGTTGTCTTTGTCTTTATCTAACTCTTGAAAGACCCAAAATGCTAAATGGCTTACAGGCGTTTTATAATTACTTTTGTTTTGGGGCCACACCTGGCAGCAATCAGGACTTACTCCTGGTTCTGTGCTTGGGTGAGCTTGGGGACTATACTGGGTGCCAGGGATTGAACCTGGATCAGTCATTTCCTATTTAATACTCACACTTGCCACATAGGGTAGTGACTAGTACTATTACAAAGATCAAAAAACTTACATAGTGGTTCACGATCATACTAATAGTTGATGGGAAGACTCAAAACTAGGACTCACTCAACCCATCCATTTATCCATGATCATTCTTGCTACCTATACTGGGCTGGTCTGTTTAGTCAGAACTAACGGAAATGTGATGGCTTAAAGGTAACCCCAGTGCAGAATTTCTTCATTCAAGGGAATACTGTCTCATGTTTTATAAAGCAAGAGAATATTCTTACTTCAAGTGGCACTGTTACTTATACTTGGTGCCCATTAACAGACACTGTATCAGGGCCAGGGAAAAAAAAGTAAACAAAACCCAGTTCCTTCTCATTGAATGAAAAGACTAGTATGCACACAGAGAAATTTGTAAAAAATTTATAATTGTGACTATGTTAAATGCTGGAAGGAGAGGTACATCAGTACATGTACATGGCTGGGGAACAGAGTGATACGGGAAAGGAAAGCTTCCTGAGGAAGTGATGTTGAGAGCTGGAGAGATAGTACAGTGTTTTTTGCCTTGCACACAGCTGATCTGAGCTCAATCCTTGGCATCCTATATGGTCCCCTGAGCACTGCCAGGAGTAATTCCTGTGTGCAGAGCCAAGGGTAATGGGGCGGGTGGGGAGGCTAGAGGAAGGGGGTGAAAGTCAGTGATGAAAGTCAGATGTGTTAGTCAGGAGTTACCAGGTAGAGAAAAGAAAACAAAGAAGAGGGAATGGGAGGGAGCTGCATGTGCAAAAGGCCCTGGAGAGTGAGGAACAGGATAGAGAGATTTCTAAGCCAGGTCAGACCATGAATGCACGGCTTTGTAGATTTGTAAAAGTTGTTTTTTGGGCCACACCTGGCAGTGTTCAGGGCTTACCCTTGGCTCTGTGCTCAGGTATCACTCCTGTCAGGGCTCAGGGTCTGTATGTTGTGTTGGGGACTGAACCCTGTCAGCTGCATATGAGGCAAGCTCCTTATCTGCTGTACTATCACTCCAGCCCTAGATCTCGTAAAAGTTCTGAACTTGTCCTCAAGACGACAAGACTTTAGATGGGGACTTACTCAATGATGGCTACATTCGAGGGGGCTGATTGGATACTAGGAAATGATTACAATGATTCCAGGAGGGTATGATGGCAGTGGGGCTGAGAGAGTGATGAGACTGAAGATGGGGAAAAGTGCATGACTTTCAAGCAAGAAAAACTAGTAGTCAAATCTTTTTTGGTAGAGTCTCAGTAGTAACAAATGAATCTGATTTTGGGGACTAATTTAGAACCGAATCTACAAAACAAAGTATTGTTCAATTTGGCAGTTTTCTTAGAGCTCTAATAATCTGTTAAGCAGAGGCAGCATTATTCAAATTAATATACAATTGATCCCAAATGACTAAATGGCAAACATTTCCTCTTCAAATACAATATATTTGGGCCGGAGCAATAGTACAGTGGTAGGGCACTGGTGCTGCATGTGTCTGACCTGGGTTTGATTTGCAGCATCCCATATGGTCCCTTGTGTACTGTCAGGAGTAATTTCTGAGTGCAGAGCCAGGAGTAACCCCTGAGCATTGCCAGGTGTGCCCTATAACACAACAAATATTTAGGAGGCCAGACAGTATTAAGGCATTTGCCCTGCATACAACTGACCCCAGTTCAATTTTTTGGCACCACCAGGAGAGATCGTGAGCAGTAATATATGTACAAATGCAAATATATATACACACATACACAAAAATTTATATATATATACATATCTATTAGAATAAGTATAATCTAATAGAAATTTCTATTTCTTAAAAATTTAATAGAAAGAACACTTAAGTTGCAACTTAATAAAAACCAGAGGATATAAATTTTCATAGATCAATTTATTTAGAATTACAAATATTAAGAATAAAAGATTTATGCATTTCTTAATTAACATAACAGTTTAGCTAAATATAAACTCTGCACTAAAGTATTGCAGTAGCACATTACCAACAAAGAATATGGAAGCATTTTTAAGCTATACAAAAATTTCAAATGGAAAATAATCTTGTTTCAGTTTTATTATACATTAACATATAAAAAGTCTCATTTTATGAGACATCTGAAAGAATCAAAGCCACTTCTATAGCTATATCTTTAACTCCAAATCTGAAAACAATTTATTATATTTAACTTTATAATATCTATTTTAAAACAAAATTCCAAATACACATTTTTACAAGATTAACATTTTAGGCAGGGTTTTCTTACAAAAAACCCAAAACCAAAACAAATGAAAAACCCACAATCAAATACAAACCTTTTCTGCATTTCATAGCACTCATTATATGTTTCCTTATAAAATGTTTTTAACTTTATAAATTGTTGGATTTGAACCAGTAACCTGGTTCGAAAGTTGTGCAAATAAACAAAAAAATACGAAAATAGTGTGTTACCAGTCTTTAAAGATAAATCTCAACAATAGTACTTTCACCCTGAATTGATGGGAAGACATGCCAAATTCATATGCTGAAATTAAGCATTTTGCAGTAATGTTTTTTTTTCTGCTCCTTCATTTTCTTTCAACAGACAAACAACAAACTTTTTTTTATAAATTATGATAAATTAAAATATTATTATAAAATGATCTATAAAACCATGTCACACTGCAAGTATATAACACATATACTTGTTAAGTCCATATTTCCCATCTATATTCCAGTGGCTTCCTTAAAACTAGGACTTCCTGTATCTCAGGATGTTATCTTTTGAAGACTGAGATGGTGATCAACTAAAGAATCTGGAGTTGTAATTTTCTAGATATTTCCACAGTGTTGAGCATAGAAACCACAAAAAAACCATGTTTCTTCATATTCTCAATTTCAGTAGTTATCTGCAAGTGTTGGATTCATGCACATAGATAAATGGTCAACACAGTCTTCCATGAAAACCTATTACATTCAGACATTTTCAGTTTTAAAATACTTGCTAAAAAACATGTGACATAAGCAATGCTACTACAGCTGAATAATAAAAGAAAAATAAATATAATGCTGGTCAGCAATGCTGGTTTAAGAAGCAGTACAGTATATTAAAATGCCTTATTTGAAGATTTAAATTTCCCTTGTTTTCCAGAAGTTAGGTTATTTGGTGTTGGAAGCCTATATAAAGGAAAGGAACTTCTCAAAAACAATGTCCTCTGCAGTCGAATAATTATATCTTCTATTCAGTCTCTGTTGGTATTATTTGCTGCAAAGGCGTGTAAGTTTCCCATCTGGCTCAGGCCGCTCTGAATATGTGCAACATGGATTTCTACATTATTCTGAAAACAACTAAAGAAAGAATAAAAATGGTTAACTAATTCACAAATTAAAAATATTTGTTTTTGTTTTAAAAAAAGAACTGAATTTTAGTTAGGAAATAGCTAAGAAAATGACCTCAGGCATGAACTAACTCTCCCTATTGTATTAGCCATAATCTCCTTTAGTACTAATTGAGAAATTCTGTTATAAAGAAGTGAAAGAGCTGACAAAGAGGACGAATCTCTCTTTGGGCAAACTTCTAAGTTGAACCGCCATGTTAAATCAAAACCTCCATATTAGATGTCTTATTCCTTTATTGAAAAAAAAAAGATATAAAATGCCTATTCTGAAAATAACTAAAAAGCTTTCTTACAATTTAAAGGATAAAATCATGAGCTAACTTCATATGCATAACTCTTAAAATCTATAATGGAAATCACTACAAGTTTAGTATAAAAGCGATTAAGGTACATCTAATAAATTACCTGATATTAGAAGCATCTATTGTATTCTTGATATCATTTAATGAATCTGTAAGTGATTTGAATTCAAAGGAATTCAGGTCTCCTCCTTCTGCTAGACACTAGAGGAAAATAGTACAAAACTTAAATGAATCAGTTCAAATACAGACAAAAATTCCTTCTATAATCTACAGATTATACTTTTCTAGCAAAGTAGCATAGTTTATTTAGGTGTCAAAATTAAGAGAGTACTTTCTGTGAAATGTACCTTAATCTGTAATAAAATAGCTGTAAGCCTGGAGATTAAGTCTGTAAGGTTTTCATTTTCAACACAGGGCTGTCCCGTTGAGGAATTTGCATGCCGAACAATTTCCTGTGCTTCTTCCTCACATCTTCGTCTCATATCTGTTGGTTGGTCTGCGGGCTGGAGGCCCTGGTCTGGAGCAAGCTGAATAAGAATGAAACAGATGTGCATATTCATAAAGCCATGAGAATCTGTGTGTACAAGATTTTGATTTTTCACTAAACTAGCATTTATAATGAAAATGGAACTCTTATCCTAGAAGTTTTTCCTCATTTAACAGGTTTTTTTCCTTTCTTATTTGTTCTGTATTTATGGTACCTTTTAATTTTAACCTAATTCCAAACGTCTAGGAACAAATAGAGCAAAACACTCTTTTTTTCCAGTCATTCTAGCTTACTCTGACTTCACATTTGATCTCTGTGTCTATATAACTTTTCCCCCTTAACTACCAAAGAATAAGTTGCAAATACTGTGCTTTTTTTAATTCCTAAGTAATCCTACTTGTTTCCCAAATACAAATACCTTTTGTTTTATTTTGTTTTTGGGACACACCTGGCAGTGCTCAGGGGTTGCTCCTGGTTTTGTGCCCAAGAATTACTCCTGGTGGTGCTCGGGTGACCATATGGGATGCCGGGGATTGAACCTGGGCTGGTCACATGCAAGGCAAGCAACTCTACCTAATGTACTATCACTTCAGCCCCAAGTGAGAATTAAAAAAAAAAAATATAACCACACTATATTTGTCATAATTAAGACATTTGAACATGTGTATTACATAATTTTCTAATGCCCCTTGTTCATATGTCACCAACTGTTCCAGTAATGTCCTACAAAAAAGGTACTTCTGCCCCCGAATACATTTCCATATATTTTTTCCTGGAGCGATAGCACAACAGGTAGGGCGTTTCCCTTGCATGCAGCTGATCCGGGTTCGATTTCTCCATCCCTCTAGGAGAGCCTGGTAATCTACCAAGAGTATCCCGTCTGCAAGGCAGAGCCTGGCAAGCTACCTGTGGCGTATTCGATAGGCCAAAAAACAGTAACAACAAGTCTCATAATGGAGACGTTACTGGTGCCCACTCGAGCAATATGGACATGTATGTTTTTTTTCCTTTCTTTCTTTTTTGGCCACATCTGGTGGTGCTCAGAGGCTACTCCAGGTTGTGTTTATGGGATACTGTTAACCAGACCTGAGCCTTCTACATGTAAAACATCTGCCCATTGAACGATAGCTCTAGCTCGCCCCCAACACTCCCAAAAAAATTCTGATGGGAAAAGTATACAAATCATAAAATATGTGAGCTAATGAATGTAATATTTATAATTCACAACTCAAATATGCCCAAAAACATAACAAGCACCTCCAGCCAAGGGAGATATGTGTGTGTGTGTGTGTGTGTGTGTGTGTGTGTATGATGAGGTATTAAAGTATCTTCTGTATCTATATTTTTATTGCTCAGCGGGCTAGTGGCCATTCCCACATCTAATCAGCAACCTGCCCAGTGAATGCTCAGTGTCACAATAAAGGGTGCTTGGAGGGTCTCCAGGGCTAATACCTGCTGGTGTCTAGGGGATGGGGTAGGCGAAGCACCACGTACTGTTGGGGTTCAAACTCAGTTCCTGCATATGTAAGGTATATATCCCTAACGACCTGAGTTCATGCATGTTGTTGCATATAGTTGAGTTTACTTATTCCCTAGCCCTGAAATTTTGTGTGTGTGTTGGGGGGGGGTATGAGAGGGGGAAGAAAGAGGATGGGGTGCAGTGTCTGGGAAAACCTAGTGGTGTGCTGGGCACTCCTAGATATGTGCTCCGAGACCACTCCTGGAGATGCTAGAGGAAGTCACAGGTGGTTCCAGGAATGAAATCAGGGGTTGGCTACATGTAAGCAAGTGTCTTAACATTGTACTATTTCTCTAACTTCCTCGATCTGGATTTATTAGTTAAACAGTAAATCTGTGAGTTCATATATGGTGTTACATATAGTTGCATTTATTCATTCACACTGCTAAGTAGTATTTTATTGTATAATTATATAGTAGTTTACTGATGTATTTATGCATTCTAGCACTGATGATTATTTGGGTAATTTCTAACTTGGGGCTCTAGTAAACAGTGACATTGGGGTTGGAGCAATAGCACAGCAGGTAGGGCATAGCCGATCTGGGTTCAATTCTCAGAATCCTATATGATCCACCGAGCACTGCCAGGAGTAATTCTTGAGTACAGAACCAGGAGTAACCCCTGTGTATCACTGGGTGTGACCCAAAAATCAAAAAAATAAAAAATAAACACTGATGTTATGAGAATTCTAATATGTGTATTTTTTAGTATTTTTTTAGCAGGGGCCACACTTCTGATGGGGCAAGGGGGACCCTAGAGGTGTCTGGGATTGAACCCGGGGCGGCTGAATGCAAGGCAAGTACTATACTACCTTTCAGCCTCCTAGTATATGTCTTTTAATAAATACATGTTCATATTTTTGGTATCTACTTGAGAGGAAATTGTTGAGTCATAATCTCTCTGATATGTTCTGACTGAAATATTTAATTTTGTACTTTTCTAAGAAGTTTGTGAAAATGATGTTATTTTTCTTCATTAGGAAATGAACCTATAACAAATGGCCTGTGCATAATTAAATTACACAAAAAGAGAAATTAACTTTAGCACCAGTTTTTATGTATTATTTTGAACTGTCTGATCTGTTCATCTCACGGCAATTTATTTTTTAATTTTTTTTGCTTTTTGGGTCACACCCAGCAATGCACAGGGGTCACTCCTGGCTCATGCACTCAGGAATCACCCCTGGCGGTACTCAGGGGACCATATGGGATGCTGGGATTTGAACCCGGGTCGGCCGCGTGCAAGGCAAATGCCCTACCCGCTATGCTATCACTCCAGCCCCACACGGCAATTTGTTGCCTAAGGTGAGGAATCTTTTTGCTAGGACAACATATATTTGCCTATGCAGGCAAGTGACAACTACTGGGAAAATAAAAATAAGTAATAATGAATGGCTAGAGCATCATCATCATCATCATCATCATAATCATGAATGGCTAGAGCACTGAGCAAAATAGACAAAAACTTATTACAGGTAACTATAGTTAATCTTCTTTGGTTCAATTAAAAGGTAAGGGGCAAAGGGGCTGGAGTAATAGCACAGTGGGTAGGGCATTTGCCTTGCACGCGGCCGACCCGGGTTTGATTCCCAGCATCCCATATGGTCCCCTGAGCACCGCCAGGGATAATTCCTGAGTGCAGAACCAGGAGTGACCCCTGT